>NW_017731634.1:1235158-1289758 GCF_001890085.2 Hipposideros armiger | reverse complement strand
CCCTGTGTGACGCCGTGTACATGGAGCACGGTGTCAGCCGGCCGCGTCCCATGTGGACCCAGTCAGGACGCAGAAAGTGCCCTCCACACAGGGCTGCCCCTCGGGTTGCCCTCTGGCCTCCTGCCCTGCCAGCCGCCGACCTCTTCTCCAGCTCCGTAATTTCGCCGTTTCGAGAGTGTCAGATGGTGGAACTGCAGTGTGTGTGGGAGCGGCTTTGCATGCCAGCCCTGGAGATTCGTCCCAGGAGATTCGTCCAGCAGCCTCACACGTGTCTGTGTTGGCGCCTTCCGCGCGCTGGTCGCGGCCGAGCTGTGGCTGCAGCCGCTCACGGGCTGGTTGCTGCTGGGGGCGGGTTCGAGGCTGCCCTGCTCCTCTCCACCCATCACTGCTCCTTCCTGTTCCTTCCTGCAGCTGCACGGAGCCCCATGTTCTTGTCCCCTCTGGGTTTCAGTCCTGGGGCCATGTTCTTATCCCACTGGGTCCCCGGTCCTGGGGCTGTGTTCTCGTCACCTCCGGGTCCCCAGTCTTACGGGAAGGAGGCATGAGGAGGCGAGGGAACTGGCAGTGGCCAGATGCGGGTGCCGCAGATGTGAGGCCCCTGGCACCACCCTGTGCCGGGCTCCCGGGAGCATCGAGGTTGGTGCAGAGACGCTGAGGGCTGAGGTGAGAGGGGCTCACCCCTGTCCCTCTGGCTCTGACCCCCTGCCTCCCTCGTATAAGGACCTTGTGATGACATTGGGTCCCCCACATAATCCAGGATCGTCCCCATCACAGGGCCTTAACTGAACATCTGCAAAGTCCCTTTTGCCGTGTAAGGTGACACTGTCACAGGCCATCGTCATTCCGCTGACCGCAGGCACCTTCAGGACGGTTGTGTGGGGGGTTCCTGCCCCCGCTGGAGGAGCCTGGAGTGAGGGCAAGACAGACGGGGGGCAGTGGTGGGCGCCTGGGAGCCACGCCCAGCTCCCCTGGGGACCCTTGGCCTGGGTGGCCTCAGTTTGCTCGTTTGTGAAGCAGTATCCACGATACCTGCACCCTCCCCACCTGATTGTTCTCATGATCAAGTGCAGTAACAGAAATTAACACGGTAATTATAACCCCCGAGCTGAGCTTAATCTCATGGCCAACGGACGGCTAGCAGCCAGGTGGGGTGTGGGGTCTGCGGGGGGCGGCGGTGGGCACTGAGATGGGGCGCCTTGGTGCTGGGAGCCACGAGCAGGAAGACGATGGTCAGCTGAGGGCTGGGGAGGGGCAGGCAGGAGGTGGTGGGGACGAGGGCTGAGTCCAGAGGCGTCCAGAGGCAGAACTGGTCCTGGTCGCTGGCCGCAGGGGGAGTGGGGTTCTGCCTGGGCAGGGAGGGATGGGGCGTTCTTCAGGGCTCCGGTGAGGGACCCAGAGCTAAAAACAGGTGGGCGCAAGCACAGAGATCTGCTGAGGCAGGAAAGCGAAGGCCAGGACTGACCCGGTCACGCTCGGCACCCCGGCTTCCTCAGAGGGTGCCCACCCGTCAGGCACCTCTGTTGGGTCCCGAGACCTGCAGGGAACAGAGAGTCTCTGGCCTGCCACTGAGGTCCCAACAGCCCCTTGATGCCCTGGTCACTTGCCCGTCCTCAGACCATCACGGGTGGAAACCCCTGTGTGGGGGGCTGAGCTCTGGGAACTGGGAAGCAGCCATCGGGAGGACAGGGCTGGGCTGGTGGGCAGCGGAGCCCCAAAAGGTGGGGGGGCCTTGAAGCACCTGGCAGGTGGGGGGGGCTGGTGTCCCAGCAGCTCGTGGCCACCGGCACCTTCCCCTCAAGGGGCCTGTCATTCTCCATAGTTTGTGAGATGACCTGCGTCCCCCAGCCCTGGACTCCCTGAGGGCAGCACCCCCAGGTACGCGGCATGGGCTCTTTCCGTCCCAGTACCCGGGGGTCAGTAGATGTGTCCCGAGCAGATGAGGGAGGGAACCAGTGTGTCAGCGCGTCTGGGTCACTCGGGGAGGTTCCAGACCACGCAGGTGGGCCCCAGTGCTGTGCACCCACAGACCCAGTCAGCACGGCCCATTGGGTGGACGGTGGGGCTGGGCAGCCATGAACGTGTGCACAAGGAGTGTGGCCGCCTGCAGGTGACCTGCTGTGTGGAGGGTCCTGGCATCTGTGGGGTCAGAGCCACAGCTGGGCCTCGGGGCTGCCGTGGCCTCAGGATGGTCGGGCGGGGCGGCCGTGTTGAGAGAGCAGAGCTGCAGGGACGCGGGACAAAGGCTGTGGGGGGGGGGAGGGTCCGATCAGAGGCAGCTGTGGTCCGTCAGCCTGGCCGCCATAGCCTGTCCCACCGATGGAAAGACGTAACAGAGGCTGTTTCTCAATCTGGGGGCTGGAGTCCGAGACCAGGGAGCCCGCAGGGCAGGTGTTGGCGAGGTGTCTCCCTGGTGTGTGGACGCCGCGTTCTTGCTGCGCTCACTGCTGGGAGGGAACCACAGCAAGCTCTCGGGTGTCTCTTCTGGGGGCACTAACCCCATGGGGGGCACCCCCATGACCTTGTCTCCCCCAGTCACCTCCCAAAGGCCCCGCCTCCTGACACCATCACACTGGGGTGGGGGCTTCCCCCTGAAAGTTGGGGGACCCTGACATTTAGCCCATAATAGTGGGAGTGGCTGGAGGAGGCTGAGCCGGCATTTTGGGGACCCCCTGCGAGGACAGGAGAGGGCCACACAACAGGCAAGAATGGGGTGGGGGATGAGAGCTGGGCAGCGAGGGCGGGGACGCGGGAGGCGAAATGGGGCCTGGGGTTGCCGCTAGGGGTCTGTGGAGAAGGTGGGGCAGGGGCAGTGGGGCTGGGGTTCGGGGAAGATGGGGTGTGAGTGGTGCTGAGTCTGGGCTGGAAGGAGCCATGGGGGAGGGACCGGGAGGGGGCGGGACTGGCCTGAGGGTTCCAAGCCCCACGCCCCTGGTCATATGGTTTCAGATCTGCTGGGAGGATTGACTCATCCAAGAGGACCTCCTGCCTTGCCCCTCACCACTGTCACCCCAGGCTTCCACCAACCTAGATTCTGGGGATACTCACCCTTCAGCCTGGCTCCGTGTGGCCCTCAGCCCTGCCTGGGACAGAGCCCACCCTTGTCAGACCCTCTCCGAGCTCCTGATTGGGGCGGGGTTTCTAGATCCTTTCCCCAAACCTCGTTGCTTATGATTTGATCCTCAGTCTCGGGGGTCACAAACATTTGGCACGTGTGTGTCCAGCTTCCTCCAGCCATCTGTCCATCTGGAAGTTCCCAAATTGCCAGCCAAGTGGAAAAGACCAGCGTAGAGCGAAGGACAGGACAGTTTCCTTCCAGAAGAGCTGGGGGAGCCCCTCCCAGGTTCCCTCAGTTCTAGGATGAGCCTCTGTCTCCCTGACGTTGCTGAAATCGGGGTGCGCCTTGCAGGGCTGTGTGTCCCAGTTTCGTTGGCAGCGTTTGTTTTCCTCCTCAGTGGTGCTTGAAGCCGGTGTTTCTAACGGTCGACGGCTCTGGGCTTCGATGGGTTTGTGGGAGCGGCGGGCTGGCTTCAGGGGCGCAGGGGAGGCTGGTGTAGGCACAGGAGGCTGTGGCCCAGTCCTTGCCGGGGTGATTCTGAGTGACGGTAGGTCTGGGGTGTGGCCGAGGAGGAAGGTCAACATCATGGGTGTTGAGATAGAGAAGGGGACCCAGCGCCCAAATCTTTGAGGGCAGAGATGACAGTGCTGACGCGTGGAGACAGGGAGGTGGCTGAGGGCGCAGGTCGCGGCGTTGGGTGCCACCCGTCGGCAGGCTTTGGGGGAAGAGGTGCGGTTGCCATTGGCTCATGCGGCTCGTACGCGGCATGCAACGAGGCCGTGAGCGAGGACACTGCAGACGTGTCGTGTTTGTGGGACAGCGTGAGGTGTCAGGAGATGGATGGAATGGCATAGGACTTCTGTCATGAGGGCGCTTGGTGCTGGGGCAGTGTGTGGGGACGGGGTGCATTGGGCCCCGAGCCCCACTCCCTGATTCTATCCCCCACGCTGTGAGGAGTGTCTGGTGACAGAAGAAGCGTTGGCAGCCTGAGAAATGCCTGTTTCATCGGACACATGAGAATATGGTGGACATTAATTCTTTTTAGAAATGGATTTTTAAAAACAACATACAGGAATTATCAAATTGCAGGGAGACTTTTGAGTGTGGCCCCAGCAGTTCACCTTACGGGGCAGATAAAGAAACTCAGACACGCCCAGGCTGCCCCGCTGCCAGCAGCTCAGCTCTCCGTGGATACCGTGTTAGGACCTGGGCCCCCATTCTCAGATCCTTTTTCCTTTCTTAATTTTTCAAATTGAAATAAAGATGCCATCAAGTTTAAACTCTAGAGTGTGCAACTCAGTGGGGTTTTACAAAGGAAACCTTCCAGCTGATCAAGGTGCAGCCCTCACTTGTCAGCCCCCCTCGCCTGCCCCTCCCCCATCTCACCATCAGCCCCCCCCTCACCTGTCAGCACCCCTGTCGCCTGCCCCTCCTCCGCCTCAGGAAGCCATGCCCAGCCTCTGCCAGCACATGTGCTTGTGGTGGTTTCTCAGCATCTCTCATGGAGTCACACTGGGTGGACCCCAGTTGGCATCCTGCTGGTGAGACAACACAGTGCTGGGTGTGGCTCTGCTTTGTCTGTCCCTGTGCTGGGTCACCCAGGTGGTTTATGGGGACTTCCTCCTCTGTCCTGAACATGCCAATTCCTGGCCCCTGCAGACAGCGCTGCGTGACCGTCCCTGGCTGCGTCTTGGGGGCACGCAGGGTGCCAGGGCTGTGGGGTCTGCGCCTGCCCACCTCACGTGGCCTCTGCCACCGTGTCCTACGTCGTTGTTCCCATCCCTGTTTCCTGACGGCGGTTGTGGGATCTTCCAGGCAGAACCAGCACCACTTCTGACCCCCACGGGCCCTGCACTGACCTCCATCCTGACACCGTCTGCCTGTGGTTGGGGGTCAGCCCCACGAGACTGCCCCCTTCAGACTCCAGTCTCAAGCCCGGGGCCAGTGGGACTTCTGACCACCCGCTGTAAGCCGAACTTCCCACAACCCCTCCTTGGGTTTGAGAATCTGCAGACGGCCTCCCAGGACTCCCAAGAGACACATCACTGGGAAGGGGCCACCTGAGCAGGGGCGCTGGCAGAGTGCACAGGGGGTGTGGTGGGGATTTGCCCTCTCAGGGCCGCCCTCCCGGCACCTCCACCTGTTTGCCAACCGGAAGCTGTCCAGCATCGTCGCAGGGGCTTCCTGGGGGCCCCATCACAATGGCTCAAGCCATTGGCCACTGGTGACAGACTCAGTCTCCAGCCCCCCATGCCCCCCAGGGTCAAGGGCATGGGCTGAACGTTCCAACCCCCCATCCTACCCTGGTCTTTCTGGGGACCAGCTCCATCCTGAAGCCATCCAGGAGCCCGTCACCAGTCACCTCATTGGCACAAATGACACTCTGACATCCGGAGATTCTGAGGCTCTCTGCCAGGAGCCAGATGTGTTTATTACATACTGAGCTTGGATGGGGGTTCCTCGGACGTCCCCCTAGCACCGGGCCTCAGACACTCCTCATTTTTGCCAGCAGAGCAGGTGTGAAGGTACCAGGCTGGCCTCAGTTCGCCTTTCCTCGTCCCTGTGAGAGTGGGTGTTGCCTTGCACACTCACGGCTGCTTAGGACCTGCTTTGCCAGTCTTCGCCCAGTTTCAAAATCCGGCTGCGTAAAAGCAGTTTAATTGGGCTGTTCACCTTTTTCATTGATTTGTAGGAGCTCTTTATATATTTTGGGTATGAGCTCTGTGACTGCCTGTCACTACTGTCTTCCCTCGTGGCCTGCCTCTCCCCTCTTCATAAACAGAGCGTGAAATCTTACGATGAGTGCCCCTGTGTCCTGTTGGAGGACGTCCCCTCAACCCAAGGTCCTGCACACACTCCCCCGCACCCCGCAGTGGCACGCTCGTGAGCCCCCCACACCCGGTGTGAGCTGTGTGTGGTGGGGCCTGGTGAGTGCCAGTGGGCCCAGGAGCGTTTATTGGAAAGCCCATCCTTTTCCTGCTGCATTTCAGTGACATTCCTGTCACAGGTGAGGTGACCATCCACGTGGGGCCTGTTTCAGGGCGTCTGGTCCACTGGTCTTAGTGCCAGCGTTGCAGTTAAAATTCCGCTTCATAGTGACTGTTAATACCTTGTTGTAAGTCCGTCAGTTTTGTTTTCTACGTGTCTATGGAAATGTATGGACAGATGCTATTAACGGTTTCCTGTGGGCCCACCCTCCTGCCACGTGCCCGTGCCAGCCCAGCCCTCTGTCCCCGGGTGCCCGTGGGCTTCTGTTTCACCAGGGAGTGAGTTTCCTTCCACCCCCCACCCCTGCGTGTGCTGCCTAAGCACGCTGGCACAGCTCATCTCCACAGCAGCATGGGACAGAAGTGAGGACAAGCTCTGGTCCTTGATTTCAGGGGAAGGCGTCCAGAATGTCACCACCAAGGACGACTTTTCTTTCTTTTGTAAATAAACCCCCATCCTCACACTGAGGAGGTCCTCCTTTATGCCTCCTCTTTTATCCTGAGTGCCATTGCGTTTTGCCACATGCTGTTTTTTATTTTTTCTTTGTCAACATGTTGAAACTTTTTTCTGTTTTGTTCTTTAATTGTTGGAATGCTAAACTAGCCTGCATCCCTTTAGTAATCCGGTCTGGTTGTCACATAGTATTGCTCATATTTTTGGGGTATTTTTGCAACTACATTCATGAGAGAGATTGGCCTGTAATTTTTTCATGTTGCCAGAATTTAACAAGGAGGCGTGTTGACCTTATAAAATTAGTAGAGGTTTTTTTTTTTAATTCTTGGGAAGATTTTACAGAAGATTAATATTACTTCCAACGTAATTATTTAGAAGAATTCACACCAGTAAAGCCCTGTGAGCCTGGAGTTTTCCTTTTGGGAATGTTTTAAATTCTAGGTTTAATTTTTAAACAAACATCAACTATTCAGAGTTTGTATTTCTTCTTTGGTCGCCCTCAGAAAGTTGTGTTTTTAAGGAATTTTTCAAGTCTAAATCATTTATTGACATAGTTCATAGCTTTATTCTCTTTTTAAATATCTTCAATAGCTATAGGTATTAAATTACTATTGTGGAAATTTTTTTCCCTTTTAATTTTGTTAATTTTCTTAATGTGTTTTGTGCTATATGAGGAGTGTACAAATTTAGAATTATTATACCTTCCTTTTGAATTGACACTTTCATCACCATGAAATGTTGTTCTTCAAGATGAAAAATATTATTTGCATTCAAGTCTCCTTGGTCTAATATTAGTATAACTTTACCAGCCTGAGTGTGTGTGTGTGTGTGTGGGGGGGTGAGCTTAGTGTTTATAGGGTGTATTTTTTCCACCCTTCTCCTTTTAAGTTTTCTCTGTCTTATTTTGGAAACGGCTCTTGTCAGCGGAAATGTGTTATCGTTCTTAATCCAGCCTGACGGTCCTTGTGTTTTCATTGCAACGTTTGGTCCGTTTACATTTAATGTCATAATGCGTGTTACAGTTTCAGTCTGTCGTCTTCCCATTTCGTATCGTCACCCTTGTACTCTTTCTTGTGACTTTTCTTTCTTGTCTTCTTCTGGCTTAATCAAGTGTTATTATTCCATCCCCCCCTTCTTTTATTAGCTTTGTTAAGTAATACCTTAAAAGATGTATTAGGGCCAGCCGAGTGGCTCAGTTGGTTAAGAGTTGACTTAAGAGCATGAGCTCTGAGCAACTGGGCCGCTGGTTTGATTCCCACATGGTCCAGTGACACTGTGCCCAAGCTGAGCTGTTGCTGAGCTGCCAACAGGTGGCAGGATGGCTCAGCTGGTGTAACAACCAGATTGCCTGTTCGATGGTGGGCTATGCCCACCCGCAACTAAGACTGAACTCGGCACCTTGAGCTGAGCTGCCATCCGGATGGCTTAGTGGATAGAGCGTGCGCTCTTAACAACAAGGCTGCTGGTTCGACTCCCGCATGGGATGGTGGCTACGCCCACCTGCAACTAAGATTGAATACAGCACCTTGAGCTTAGAGGCCACAAGCTGCCAATGGGAAGCCAGATGGTGACTGGCGCCCTCCACAATGAAGATTGAGGAAGGGGACCAGCCAAGTTGTTGTTCTTCAATTCCCCAACACTGTTCCCCTCCCCCAATTCCCCAATAAAATCTTAAAAAAAAAAAAGATGTATTCAAAATATATGCTGGCCACCTTAGAAATTTAAGATACACTCTTGGAATGTACCTTCAATAATACTTACCATTTCCCAGATAAGGGAAGAAGAACCTTCAGTTCTGTTTCCCCCCTTTTACTTTTTTTTTTTTATTAGTCATCTTTATTATTATTTTTTAAAGATTTTATTGGGGAATTGGCGAAGGGGAACAGCACTGGGAAATCAGGGAAGGGGAACAGACAAATGGGGGAGAGGAACAGACAAGTTGCTGTCATTTTGTTCTTCAGTCTAGTGTGGAGGATGTTGCTTCACTGACCCATGTTGGTATTGTGATCATTGCGCTCTTCCTGGGCGAGGCAAATCAGTCGCCAGCCTCTGGACGGCCGCTCACGGCGGCTCTTGGCAGCTCACGCTGCCTGCTGGCCACACTCGGTAGCTCACGGCAGCAGGGGCTGCAGCCTATGCCGTCGCCAGCGACTCACAGCAGCCCAGCTCCAGGCCGAGCTGTTGTTCACCATCTTAGCTGTAGAGGGCGCAGCGTCACTGGCCCTCGTGTGGGATCTGAACCGGGGCCCTGCTGCTCAGAGCTGGTGTCCCAAGCCAGCTCTTAACCAACGTGCCACTCGGCTGGCCCACCCCCGCCCTTTTCATTTTGCTGCTGCTGTTATCACGTGTGTAACCCTGCACATGTTGTGAACACAGTCATCACCAGTGCTCTAAGCAGCGTTCATTCAGATTTACCTCCAAGTGCTTCATTTCTTCCTCCTGACCCCTTACATCCGAGACCACTTTCCTTCTGCCTGAAATACCCCCCTTATGATTTCTTTTAGCACCAATTTGCAGGCAGCTAATTGGTTTTGTTTCTGTGAATTGCCTTTTTTGAAACCTTCATTTGTGAGGGACACTTTCCACTGAGTCTGAAGTCTGGGTCCGCAGTGGGGTCTATCTGCATGTGTCACCCATTGTCCTCTGGGCTTGGTTTTTCTGTTGAAACATCACCTGTCAATCTTGTCACCGTTCCCTTGAAGGTAATGCTTCCCTTTCCCCCCGGCTGCTTTAAAAATGGCCTTTGTCCTCCTATTCCAGCAGCCTCAGGAAAGTGGGGGAAATGCTGAATTTCTCCTAAAAGGTCTGGAGGGCTTTTTGGATTTGGGGTGTAATGTCTTCTGTGTCTTTTGCAAAAGATCGGCGGGCATCTCTTCAAATATTGCCCTGTTCACACCGCCGCCTTCCCTAGGCTTCCAAACCCACATCTCGTCACCAGAACCCATGTGTCCTGTGCTAATCGCGTCCCTTCCATTGCGGCCTCTTATTTTGTCTAATCTGCTCTTAAATCTATATCCTGAGTTATTAATTTCAATTACTGTACTTTTTACACGTAGGATTTCTGAGCCCCTTAGACTTTTAGAATTTGATTCTTTTCTTATAGATCCAGTTCACTAGTGAAAGTCTCTCATTTCATCAACCTTTGAAAATATATTTGAATATCCACCTGTGAGTCTGTTTCTGTTGACTATTCAGTCATATGCGCCATTTCTTGGCCTGCCTGGTAGTTTTTTATTATCAGACACTCTGCTTGGCTATTAGACTCTGCGAGTGACCGTCAGGCACTGACCATCAGACATTGTGAAACTGCAGGAGCCCTGAATGATGTTATTTTCCTCGTGAAAAGATTTAATTTTATGCTGGCAGATGGAGTGTGGACAAATCACCTTGAATCTGCTAAGGCTGGTCTGTTTCTCATCTTCCATTAATCTCTCTGTAATCTCAGCTGAAGGTCTGGGGGTTCACGGGGACCTCAGTCTCCAGCTTTTCCCTCCCAGCTCCGTGAGTCCGTCAGCATCTCTGCCGAGCTTGCCTGTGCTTTAAGCAGCTGCTCCGCTCGGTCTCTGGCCTCTTGCCCTGAACGTGTGCAGCTCAGGACGCAGCAGGCGCCTCAGGGAAGCCACTCGCTGCATGTTGGCCTCATTCTCCATGGTTTCCTGTCCTTGGGGATTTTGAGAGAGCCTGTGGGCTAAGGTGACACTGCCGCCCCCGCGGGCCTGGGGGCAGAACATGAAAACAGAGGACATCCTTGAGCCGTAGGGTCTAGCGGATTGGCCCTGCTGGGCCGTGGGCTTGCTGGAACCTGTCACCTTCCCGTCTTCCCCATTTCTCGCTTTCGGCGTGGTGGTGGTGGCCATGGGCCTGTCCCAACTCTGTGCTTTGGAAGCACATGATTTGTCTGGTTCCACAGGCTTGAGGTGGGGGATTTGCCTCAGGATGGACACAGCTCGAGCCGCCCCCGTCTGATGTAGGTGATGCTTCGATGAGCTTCAGAGCTGATGCTGGAGTTAGGACTTTGGGGGCTGTTGCAGTGGAATGAATGTGTCTTGCATGTGAGAAGGACACGGCTTCAGGGGGAGCAGGCAGAGTGCTATGGGCTGAATGTGTGTCCCCCGGAATTCCCCTGATGAAACCCTAACCTCCAGTGTGACGGTTTTAGGAGGTGTGGCCATTGGGAGGTGATGAGGGTGGGGCCCTCGTGATGGGATTAGTGCCCTTGTCACAGAGACCCCAGAGAGCTGTCTGCTGCATGAGGACAATGAGGAGGCACCCGCACTGCCCTGTGGGCTCCCTGGTCTGGGGCTCCAGCCTCCAGACGGAGAGGAACTGCCGTGTCCTGTGTATGTCCCTAGGCTGTGGTGCTATCAGGGCAGGCTGAGCGGGGACAGTTCTATAGTCTGGATGGTCTGGGTCATCCCGAACCCCAATTTCTGTCTCAGTTGGATACCCACAAGTTCTAGGCCTTGCTCTCCATGGAGTCCACAGATACCCGAGGACACGCGGTGGTCCTGGGGACACGTCCCTCCTCGGGCATTGTCTCCTGTTCTGACTCTCGCCCGGTCTGTGGTGCCTGGACACTGTTTTGCTGCTGTTTTCCAGCTCGCAGTGACTGTTCTTGAACGTGAGGTTGGACCGGCGCTGGCAGCATCATCGGTGCTGTCTGATTGCTTTCCCAGCACCGGTCACGTTCACACATGTTCTGGGTGTCTCTGGGTGAGCACGGTCACGCCTGACGGTGCCCTGTTCGTGTGGCTCTGTGCTCTGTGTGGGACACGGGACGTCCTGTCCCGCACAGGGGAGCATGAGCAGCTCAGAGCTCTGTAAAAATCTGTATTTAAATATGTATCTACATATTTAAGTGAACCCATGAGGGAAAATCATTACATAGAAGCAGGTTGACTTCAGTGTGAATTTATTTGCAACAAATCGCTTGGAAGTTGGAATACATTTCTCCATAGAATCTTCTTGAAAATTTTGGTCAGCCATTTCACTCAAACATAATTCGTATTGTGACAAATTATCTCGGTGATAAAAATTATTAGGAAGTCAAACTGTTATAACGTAACCCCTTTTCTGAAAACATCTCTTAGGATTGGTTTTCTCAATGGTTACTGACGGTATTTGATGGTGGAGGGAGAGCTCTGAGGGGCTCCTGGGAGACCTGTATGTCCTGGGACCCCCGAGCCGCAGCCCTGGTCTCGCGCCCCCTGTGCGTGGCCGAGGTGGGTGTTTCCTGTCCTTCTCTAGGTTTCCTGCAGTGTCATGGTTGCAGAGGGCCACTTCCTGAGCACCGAGGGTGTGTGGGAGGTGCCAGTCCTGTGGTGGGAACCCAGGGGAACTGAGGGACCCGCCCCCCTCACGTCTCATGGCTCCCTACCCTCCTCGTGGGACTGCTCCTGTCACTTACTCATCACTCACGTCTCAAAGCCTAGCGCGTTTGAAGCCACATGTCGGCTGGGGACAGATTGGTGCTGAGAAGCAGAGGGTTGGAGTGCCAGCTGGTGGCGGGAAGTCCCCAGCTGGGCAGTCTGCGCCTTGGGCTGCCCTCCCTGCTCAGGCCACCAAGAGGGTTGCCTACCCCTAGCCATCCTTTGTCCCCATTGGGTCCTGGCCGACGTGCCCACCTCCCTGCGTCCCACTCGTGTTGCCCTGGCCCCTGGAGTGGCGCCTGCATGACCGGTGTGTCCCTGGCAGAGCAGAAGGAATACCAGGTTCTCGTATATGCGGCTGTCATAGGATGAGGGCCCGGGGCTCCTGAAGCCTGGCAACCAGCCCCAGGGGACACAGAGCAATGGGCAGTCACGTGAGGCCCTATCTGAGGTGTTTGCCCAGCCACTGTTGTCCCCCAAGACCCCCAAGCCAGTGTGGCCACCAGGCTTCATAGCAGCCCTGGTACGTTCCCCAGAGCCAGGCTAATGTTCCCCCGAAATCCCAAATGCCCGTTTCTGGAAGGTTCCATGGCAGCTCGCAGGTTCCAGGAGCATCTGGAGGAAGTGCCCTGGGAACCCCAGCAGAGAAGGTGATGTGACACGGAGAACGGCCATGCTGGGCACCCTCCTCTGCCCCTGCACCCACGTCCCCGCACACGGCCCCGATGACCCACAGCCTGGACATCTCAGCCCTGGAAACAGGGTCTTCTGCATTGTTGCGTTTTGTGTCAGTATTTGCCTAGAACGAGCTGGCATTGCACCTGGTCCTGGGGAGAAAGACAGGTGGTCCTGCCCACCTGTGGCGCAGAATCCAGAGGATGTTGCTCCCAGGAGGAAGCTGGCCTGGGGGCTGTACCCCACCTCCTGCCGCTTTGGTCCGAGGCACCTCACCAGCTCCTGCTTGGGGCTGTCCTGTGTGGTGCGTCCCAAGGGCTGCAGGGCTGGTCACCGGGCAGTGGTCCGTTTCTAGTGAACAAAGGAGGCCTCAGCCAGCGTCCCGACCAGCTCCAGACAGCAGCAGCTGCGTGCGCCCCCAGACCTGGGGGGTGCGAGATGTGTTGAGCAGCCTGTTGCTCTCAGGTTCTTAAAATGTATTTTCTTCGCCTTGTCAGAGCCCTCAAGATGCTGGGTTGCCATAGAGATGACTGGTTAAAATTCCCCGCAGCCGTCCTAATTATAGCTTCAGAGTGTGGAGTGCGGCTGCGAAGGGAAACCAGGGGCCCGAGAGCTGCCGCGCGGCCGGGTTTCTCCATCCTCGGTGGGGCCTACGCGCGGAGAGCACGGGGACCCAGTGAGGCGATGACATGTGCCGAGGACCCTGCGGACACGCGCCTCCCAGCAGCTCCGCCTCCAGAGCTCCGACTGGACACACAGGCCGAGCTGGACTAGAGCCAGTAGGACAGCGTGTGCAGGGCATGGCCGGACCCGCCCCAGGGGCCCCGATGTCCCCGGGGAGGCCTTTCCCGCTCACCTGGCTTGTCTTTGGGGCCCAGTCCCACGGCATCACCTCCTCCGAGATCAGTCCATTTTCCATCTGAGAAGGTGGACACACAGCCAGGCACACAGCCGCCCCGCCAGGGGCTGTCCCCAGAGCGCCTGCCCCTTGGAAGCGCCCCACACACGTATTCTCTGAGGACATGTGTCGTTTTCTTCTTTTTACACTGCCGCTGTCACTTTAGGTCAGGAATAGGACTGTGAATTTCCGAGCAGAAACTCACATACTTAAAATGTGACTGTTGTTGAGCCGTCGGCCCAGGCAGCTGATGGCCCTGGCCTGCGAGGGGAGGGGACCTCACAGTAACCTCGGGGCTTGAGCTTAGGAAGCCAGGTGGCGCTGTCCTGCCGTGTCCAGCGCAGCCCTGCACGTGGGGTCTTCTAGCAGAGTCCAGAGCTGGAACAGGTTTGGGTTTTGGTGACTGCCATTGTGGGGTGTGGGTTTTTCCAGGAAGGTAGGTACTCAGGTGATGGAGACGGTGAGGAGGCTGTCACCCCAGCCCAGCCCTCAGAGAGACACCAGGCAGGCAAAGCAGGAGAGGGGCGTCCCACAGGATGCCTGACCCGTGCTCCTCAAACCGCCAAGGTCATCATAGCCAAGGACATCTGAGAAACTGTCACAGCCCATAGGAGCCTGAGCAGACATGACGACTAACAGTGTGGGATCTTGGATGGAGGACAGGTCAGGAAGTGGCCATCGGGAAAGCTAAGGCAATTGGAATAAAGTGGTACCTTAGTTAATCATAATGTGTCAGTATCTGCTCATTAATTGTAACAAGTGTATCAACATCTGTGAGATGGTAGCAGTGGGGCAGACGGGGTTGGGGTCTGTGGGAACACTGCACAGTCATCCCCTTTGTCCGCGGGGACACATTCCCAGACCCCCAGTGGATGTGTGAACCACGGATGGTACCGGACACTGTAATATACTTGCTTTTTCCGGTACCTACACACCTATGACAGAGTTTAATTTATAAACTAGTCAGAGATTAACAACAAGGACTAGTGATAAAATAGAGCAGTGATAACAGCCTGCTGGCATAGACTTATGCGCCTGTGGTCAGTGCTCAGGGGTCCCTTGCTGAAGTCCTCACAGAGGCTCCACGCTTTCCGGAAGCACGCTGTCGTCACTCGCAACACGTTTCCCGTCCGCCTCCCACCACCAGTTCAAGGCCTGTCCCCTCCTAACTAGCACTCGCCACGCTCTGTGGCCGGAACCTTTGTGGCCTGAGGGGCGACAGCAAAACTGGCACAGATTTCTTCACCGTTTCACAGATAGAAGAGTCGTCCTCACCATAGATCTCGGCAACCTCCGCACACGGTACTTTTCTTTCCTCGTTAAGTCGAGAGCTTTCACCTCTTTACTTCAGGAAGCACTTCACGGCTTCTCTGTCATGCCCGACTACCAGCACCCCACTCCTGCACTTTGGGGCCTTTACTAAGGAAGATAAGGGTGACTTGGACGCAGCACTGGGGTAACGTGACAGTCGATCCGAGACCGAGACTTCCAGCCTCCAGAAGCAAACTGTAAAGAAGATCCTGATAAAAATTCTGAGTTTTTCTCCCCCTCAGGTTATTAAGGTCTCCATTTCCTTCTGAAATTTGTCATTTTACTTCTCATGTTTAAGTCCTTATTTTTCAAGGTGACAAATTTGCTTATGGGGTGAGGCCGGTGCCTCAGTCAGCTCGCACTGACATCACAAGACCCTAGACTGGGGGTGACACGATAGACCCCTCTCAGTGCTGGAAGCTGGAAGTCTCAGAGAAAAGTGCCAGCAGGCTTGGGTTCTGCAAGGGCCTCCTTCCCGCCATGTCCTCACGTGGCCGAGTGTCCTCATGTGGTCCAGTGTCCTTACATGACGTGACTGAGAGCGCATGGCGGCTCTTCCTTATTATGAGGACACTAATCCCATCATGGGGGCCCCACCCTCATGACCTTCTCACCCTAATTACTTCCTTAGAAGCCTCACCTCCAAATGCAGCCACACTAGGTGGGGGTCAGTGCTTCGACATATGAATTGGGGAGGTGGGGGGCATAGCCCCCATCAGCAGGGATGCAGGTTTTCTCACTGTGGATACTGGGGTGTTGCTCTTGCACCCATGGGGGTCACGTGGGGCTCCCTGTCCTGTCCCCTGGGTTGGTCCCGCCTGCTGTGGGCTCCCTGGCACTTTGGCCCCTGCCAGGATGCCAGGTGGCTTTAATCAAATTTGCAGGATGTCCAGGTGGTGTATTTTTGGACTTTGACATGGCATGAGCACTGGGCGGAAGAAAGAGCCAGCGCATCGGCTCGGTGTGCCCTCATCTGACAGCTCAGCTCCCTCTGTCATCACTGTCTCTCTGTCCCCGTCTGTCTCTGTCCCTCCATGCCTTCTCCCTCTTTCGGGGCTGGGCAGGGCGTGTGAATGCCACATGAGGGGACGGTCAGTCCTGGGGCATCAGCAGTGACCACATGGCCAGGCTTCCTCCAGCTCAAGCCAGGGGCTGCGCCCTGTCATCTGGGCAGAGGCCCTGGGGTGGCCCCAGGACCAAGGCAGTGCCGCTCCCTCCCGTGGACCCCTGGCCCGAAGCCCAAGGCGTGAGCTCCCGGTGTGAGCGGGAGGGCCGGTCGGCTTTGCCTCCTGCCTGGGCCTCTGCCCGCTGGCCGTGGGGCTTGTGGTGCGGGGACTCCAGGCCTCGTGGTTCCGCACTCGACCCTCCAGGAGAGGGAGGAGGCAGGCTCGGGAGCGCCGTGGCCCGACTCCGGCAGGTTCCAGCCAGAGCTGGTCGTTTGCTTGTTTAAAAAACATTCCGCTGCAGTTTCCACATTCGTGTCTTCGTGGCACTTCCATGACTCTGAAAGTCGCTTTTACTGCAGAACTTTATAAAAGCACAAAGCTCCCCTTGTGTCCTGAAGACTTTATTTTCACATACATTCGTTTCAAGTGTTTGGAAGGAGCGAGGTGAGAGCCTTGGGGAGGGAGACTAAAAGCAGCAGCTGCAGCCGTGGCTTTGGCGCCGGCCTTTCCCGTCACAGGGTTTCGCACTATACTTCAGGAGGTTTGAACCATCGGATGTGTGTCGTGAAAGAGACATTTGAGTAACTTGGATCCAACATAAGCGTTCACTTCCTTTGGTTTCCTTCTGTCCAAGATTTGTTCGGCCGAGGGGCCCTCAGGGGGCTCTCGTGTCCAGGGAAGGGGCGGGACAGTGCTGGCTGGATGGCAGCCACTGCCCCTCGGAGGATGGCCAGGCGTGAATATCACAAGCTCACAGCTCATCTGAATCATGTCCTGTGGAGAAGGGGGCCTGTTTTCATACCGGAGGGAAGGGGGTGTGCCGGAAGACCAGTGGGACAGCCCAGGGCTCGGGTGACCCTACAGCCGGCCCCTGGGCAGGTGGCTGTCCGCGAGGCCCCCTGACTGCCGTGTCCATCCTCCCAACCCGTGCTGTGACCTGGGAATTCTGTGAGGAGAGGTAGAGAGGGGCCCGCCACTGGGGGTGCTGTTCTGGCCCTGGCCTCCTGGACGGGAGCAGCGTGTCCCGAAGGCACCTGTGGAGTGGGGCCAGCAGGCACTAGGCTGTTTCTTCACACCTCTCTCATATCCTTTGCAGAATCCATCTACCGCCGTGGAGCCAGAAGATGGAGGAAGCTGTACCGCGCCAACGGCCATCTCTTCCAAGCCAAGCGCTTTAACAGGGTGAGTGCTGCTGCCTTGGGATGCAGGCTCGTGGGCTGTCGCATGTTGTGTACTGTGTGCTGTGTGCCAAGTGTCAAGTGCTTTGTGCTAAGTACTGAGTGCTAAGTACTGTGTCCTGTGTCCAGTGCTGTGTGCTGAATACTGTATGTTGAGTGCTGTATGCTGAGTATTCTGTGGTAAGTAGTGTGTGCTGAATGCTGTGTGCTGAGTATTGAGTACCAAGTGCTGTGCTGAGTGCTGTGTGCCAAGTAGTGTGTGCTGAGTGCCAAGTACTGAATGCCAAGTGCTGTGTGCTGAGTGTCATTTTAAAAGTGAAAAGAGGGGAAGTACTTAATGCCTTGAGTTGAGCCAGGCTCTGTTGAGCACACAGCAGAGAGACCGTCCCGAGCTGGGTACAGAAATACTTTCCCTTCATCACTAATGACCTTCACAAGGCTTCCTGAGCCTGTCAAGTTTCCAGCTCACGTCTTTCCTGGGTGGTGCTGTGTGACAAACGCAGTCAGGTCTCGAGTACCCTCAGTCTCCCGGGTATGCAATCCTCCATCAAGGCGCCATGACGCCGAGGTTCCGGGCTGCTTGCGTCCAGCAGTGGGACTGGATTTGGTAGGTGGCACAGGATACGTGTTGTACTGCACACAGTGTCTCCTGTGACTCCCAGAAGCCCACACATCCCCCGGCCTCTCACCACATGCCCACCGCCTGGCCCTTTGTGAAGGGCACGCGAGCTGAGTTCCCATCGTTTCTTCTCCATGATGCTTTTATATCTAGAAATGACGTAATTCACGTGGCTGCATAATTGTTCCATGTCCCTGTGGAAGGGGAGGTGTCTGCAGGTGCCTCGGTGGCCAAGGACCCTGAGTGTCCTGGGGCTGCTGGAACAAAGCACCACAAACTGGGACCTTAAAACAGAAATTCATTCTCTCACAGTCTGGAGGCTGGAAGTCCAAAACCAAGGTGTCGGCAGGGCCACTCCCTCCGGTGGCTCCCAGGGAGGGTCCCTCCTGCCGCTTTCTACCTTCTGGTGTTGCCAGCATTCCCGGTGTCCTGGGCTTGTCGCTGCTGCACCCTGAGCTCCTGTCTTCACGTGCCCTCCCCTCTGGGTCTCTGTGCCCTTAGAGAGCACCAGCCATGATGAGGGCCACACAGTCAGTACAGGCTCGTGTTAACTAACTACACCTACGAAGATGCTTTTACAGATAAGGTCCCACCCTGAGGTTCTGGGTGCACACGAGCCTGGGGACACTGCTGAGCCAGCACAGCAGCTGGCGTGCTCACCTGAGGGCTTCTGCACTGCTGGGCGCCCTGTCCGCCCACCCCGCATCCCCAGAGCCTGTGCCTGCCCTTCCTTTCTGCCTAGGATCGGATGTCCGTCCATTCAGGATATCAGACAGGGTTCTGGGACCCTGCCCCCAGCTGGTCCAGTGCTGTGCCGTTACCTGCATTACTGGCTGACTCCCTGGCCCAAGACGAAGCCCGCCCAACCAGCGGGCAGCCACGGCCCAGCAGCACAGAGGGGCCTGGCCTTTCCCACCTGCAGGTTTTAGGAGCAAAACCCCTTTCTCTGGTTGCTGGGTACAGACGCTGACACTCCTCTTCTCCCCCCTTCCTGCCCCTCCTGCTACCCCCTCCTCAGAATCGGTTGAGCAGAGGCTTTTCCTCCCCATGGAGAAGCGGGGACCCCATGGGGCACCCCCTACATCCCCGCCCCCACCCCATGACTCGGGCTTCTCTGTGCTGTTGGTCCGCCAGCAGGCACATCCTGTGATGGCTGGAGCCGTTGGTTGTCAGCTCAGCCACACCCCAGGCCCATGCGGGGCAGGATTCAATCAGTTTTCTTAAATGAGCCCAGTTCAGGCTGCGGGTGGATCCTTTTTTATTCTTCTCCAGGAGTAATTTGAGACTTTCAAAGAAAGGAATTTGTGGGGCCCGCGAGTGGCTCAGTTGGTTAAGAGCTCGCTCAAGAGTTTGAGCTCTGAGCAACAAGCGGTTCGAGTCCAGCCCGAGCTGAGCAGCCGCTGAGCTGCCAACAGGTAGCAGGATGGCTCAGCTAAAAATAAAAAAAATAAAAAAAACAAAAACAAAGAAAGGAATTTGTTAAAAATTACAAAAGGGGACTAAAACATGTAAATGAGTCAAGGCTGGGGAAAAATTCTAATTGGGGAACCCAGGTACCTGCTGAGGTGCAAATGTGCCAGGCAACTGGATAACTGACCCCCCCCCCCAGGGGACAAATGTGTGGCCAGGTCTCTGAACATTCAGCCTCACGCATTTTGAAACATTCAGCCATCAGGATCACCAAACAAGCTGATAATTACCACTGATTTCAGACTGTTTAGAACCATGGGATTATTCAAATCTTTAAGCATATTGAAAAAATTATCAAGATAATTGTATCCTGCCCTATAGCAGTTCAAAATAATGACCTGTCAGAATGCCAGGCAGTCACTTTCTTCGTGGTCCTCGTTTGGGTGAGATGTTTGGATGAGCGTGGCTGCCCCCACGCTCCTCTCAGCCTGGCTCACCCCACCCAGACGGGACCCCAGTGGCTGTTCTTACTCAGCCCGGCAGGAACTACAGTCCGTGCCCCCCCTCAACACACACACACAAGGGGGCCTTGCCCTGGAGGGGTCTCGTCGCCCTGTCTGACGGTCCGCCCTTTGCCCCTCGCAGAGCAGGATCCAGAGGAGCCGCAGTTCTCCCCAACCTTGGGATGGGCCCAAGTGGGTGCTACTGAGCCCAGGCAGGGCCTGGTGCCGGATGTGACAAGGGGACAGGGCCACCTCTTGCCCCAGCTCCATGTCATTTTTTGAGAAAATCGGGGCAGGTGCCTGTGTCCCAGTGCTTAGCTGGGTCCCTCAGTGGAGCGTGGACTTTGGGGAGTGCCCAGGCCCCGGCTTGACGGCTGCTGCTGTTGCCCGCAGAGAGCGTACTGTGGCCAATGCAGCGAAAGGATATGGGGTCTCGCGAAGCATGGTTACAAGTGCATCAACTGCAAACTGCTGGTCCATAAACGCTGCCACGTCCTCGTCCCGCTGACCTGCAACAGGCATATGGTGAGTGTGGGCCAGGTAGGGGAGCTGTCTGGGGACCCCTGGTCCTGTCCCAGTGGGGTCCTGACACGGACAGTGTCCCTGCCACTGACTGGACGAGAGGAGGAGCCCCGTGGGCTGCAGAGTGATGGCCCAAGCCAGCGGCCTGGGACAGGACCCCTGTTCCCCAGCGCTGAGAGCCCTAGTGCTCTTGGAGGGCTCCATGCCCTCTGCTGCTTGAAGCCGAGCGGGAGGTTAAGCCGTGACTCGTCCTACCCAGTCGTGAGGCCGTTTGGAAGGTCGAAGGGCCCAGCCATGTGCTGCCCTCACCACCAGCCTGGGCCTTGGACGTGAAGCGTCCAGCCACTCAGGGCATTGTTGGTTCACCTACGTCCTGTGGCAGCATGAGCGGGACCGATGCCTCTGGGGGCCAGCGTGCCGTTCTTCTGGTACTGCTGGAGCGCAGGCACATGGGGTCCCCACGCAGGCTGGCGAGTGAATTGGCGCAGCCTTCCTAGGGGTCCCTTCAGCCGTGGCTGCCAAAGATCAGAAAAGCACACAGACCCTCGGGCGCCCTGGGTCCGCGCAGCCTGAGAAATGAGGCCAGCCCAGAACTCTGTCACTAGGGTTGAGGGACGCCCACGCTGGAACCTAGATGGTCCACCAATAGGGAGCTGCCTCCATTATGAGTCAGCGCATGGAAACCCCGCAATCCAGGAGATGGGGTTCCATGCCGGGCTGCTGACCTGTGCAGATGCGGGGGGGAGGCGCAGCGGATATGACCAAGCATGATGTAAAAACAGCCATTTTATAAAGCAGCTGATAGAAAGGTCACCGCTGGCGGCAGCGCTGAGCGGCCCCTCTGCCTGTGGAATGTAACAGTTGTGTATGTATGAGATTCGTGTTACAATGTATATGTAAGAGGTGTCTCCAAAAGCTACACTGTGACACCTGCTCGGTCACTTTGTAATGCCCAGTCTCCCTGCAGGATTCTGTCATGCCTGCCCAAGAGCCTGCAGTAGATGACAAGGACGATGACGTGGACCTGCCTCCTGAGGACACTGATGGAAGTAGGGGCTGCTTCCTTCCCGCTGGTGAAGCCCTGGCTCTCCTCGCCCTGGGGCGCCTGCCTGCTCGCTCCCCTTCCAGACCCAGAATCCTTCCTACACCCCATATTCTCTCCAAGGGTCAAAGCCGCTTCCCAGAGGGGCCGGGGACGCACATGCCAGGGCCTCACCGAGCAGAGATGGGTGGGGCGGGGGGCCTTCCTTGGGGCCCACATCTCCATGAGTTCCTGCCAGGGAGTCCGGGAGTGGGATCTTCCCTCTGCACCAACTTCAGGAGGTCTAGGGCAGGGGTCGGCAAACTGCGGCTCGCGAGCCACATGCGGCTCTTGGGGTTTGTTCTGTCGCAAAAGTTTGCTGACCCCAGGAAGAGCCAATCCTGTCCCTCACAACAATTTAAAAATTATTCGAGAGCCATAAATATATTTTTACAAATAATGAAAATTTAAAGTAATATTATAAATGAGACTATGATAGTTTTATTTTCATTTTCAATTTTACTTCAGAGCCACATGTATGTACCCAAAGAGCCGCGTGTGGCTCGCGAGCCACAGTTTGCCGACCCCTGCTCTAGAGGCCCTGGTGTAGCAGCCACACCTGCTGTGCCAGCCCTGCCCACAAAGCGGCCGCTGCAGAGCTGATCTCCAGAAAGAAAGGCCTGCTGGGTGGCCACTGTGCAAAGGGCCAGCTGCTGTGTGGTCCTAGACTTCATTTTTTGTGGGGAGAGACTTTTAATGCTAAGAAGCATTTGGAGAGAGATTTTTTTTTTAAGATTTTTATTGGGAAATTGGGGGAAGGGGAACAGACAAGTTGCTGTCGTTTTGTTCTTCAGTCTAGTTGTGGAGGACGTTGCTTCACTGGCCCAAGTTGGCACCATTGTTGCGCTCTTCTCGGAAGAGGCAGCTCGGTTACTGGCCACTGGATGGCCACTCACGGCGGCTGCTGGCCACTTACGCTGGCTGCTGGCTACACGCGGTAGCCCATGGCAACCCACTACAGCAGGGGCTGCAGCCTATGCCATCGCCGGCAACTCACGGCAGCCCAGCTCCAGGTTGAGCTGTTGTTCAGCATCTTAGCTGTGGAGGGCAGTGTCACTGGCCCTCATATGTGGGATCCAAACCAGGGCCCTCTGGCATCTCAAGCCAGCTCTTAGCCAACGCGCCACTCGACCAGCCCTGGAGAGAGATTTTGAATACTATTTTTACTGATGGCCCAGCTTTAAGCTTCCAAAGTTTGTGGATGGTTACAGGGGTGTGTGAGAGCCCCAGTCCTTGCTTGATAAGTGTGGGTTCCATCCATGGGAGCTCTTGAAGGGTGAAATGAGACCACAGCACATAAAGCACTTGGCACCGCACACAAAGAAGCCTCCTAATAAACAATTACCCCCCGACACACACATACCCATCCACTCACCACCCATCTTCCATCCATCCATCCATCCATCCATCCATCATCCACTTACTTGAAGAACAAAGGCTGGAATACTAGATGCCAAAATCTTATATGACTGCTTCCTTATAGAAGAATCATTGGGGAAACTTGTCACAAACACAGGTTTCCAAGACCCGCCCCTAAGTGATCAGAGTCAGCGGATGGGGTGGGCCCAGGGAGCTACATCTCTGAAGACCTGTTAAGTCCATGTGGCTGTCCCTGCCATGTGGCTGTCCCCTGTCAAGTGGCTGTCCCTGCCATGTGGCTGTCCCCTGCGCTTGCCCTGAGCACTGTGGCCCAGTCAGGCCAGGCCGCTTCTCGTCCGCCGAGGGGCGACTGGCCCCGGTCCTGGGCTGGATCCTGACAGCACCTGCACCATCCCTTTCTCTTTCTGTCTCCACTAGTTGCTTATATCTCTTCCACCCGGAAACGTGACAGCATCAAAGATGATTCTGAGGTGAGTGTACAGAGCAGCTCATTGGACCGTCCGGTGTCCATTTTACATCCTCAGCTCATTCCTGGGGCAAGTGAGGCATTTCAGCACTAGACACATCGGGCTTGTTGCCCATCTTGCGTGAGGGCAGGGGCTTGTGGGCGTCCGAAGTGCACCCGGAAGCATTTGGGGTGGGAGTCCGTGGAGCCTTTCATTTGGATCGAGGTGGTCCTGGAATGGCCGAATGGACAGAGAGCAAGTTAACACGGGAAGACTTGAGTGAGCCGTGGCTGTCTCTCGGGTGAGGGCTGCTGTCACCCTGCTGCTTACCGAACGATTCCTACAGCGATGCAGAGGTGACACCACTGGGTCGGTGTGTTGAGCCTGGGTCAGGAGACCTCTCTGACCTCAGCATTCTCCTCTGTCAAGTTTGGGTGACGATTGCATGTTTTCATGAGGCGAACACCTGGCACTGTGCCTGGCACACAGGATGTGTCCCCAACACTGATGCTGGTGTGGCCGTTCCCACATCAGCCCGGGGAGGCTCTGGGCATCACAGCGGGTGACTGCCACATGGTGCTTTTACAAAGGCGGGAAAGCTGGCCCCTGGGGGTGGGCCCACTAGCCTCTTCATTGTCTGCTGGGCACGCTTGCAGGGCTGGCATTGTCTCTGGGCCCAGGGTCAGAAGGAGACCGATAGTTGCCATCACTAATTTGGTTCTCCTGTCACTCCCAGCATTCAAATTCTTAGGTTTTCTATGACCGTCTTTTGCAGCCTGTGCCAGGCCTTTCCATCGCTGGGAAGTAGTGCCTCATGAAGCATCGAGGTGCGGGCACTGTGGGCACCTCTCGTGGGGCACGGGCCTTCTGGCTTTGGGGACAGGGTATACAGTGTGGGGAGGTGGGTCTGTTGGGGCATGAGGAGAGGCCCAGGGCCTGGCTCCAGCACCATGGGCTGCTGCTGTCACAGCTGGGTCTTGCTTGGGCACATTCTTTGTTATCCCCCAGAGGCTGCTGTCCCCAAGGCTCTTTGGGGTCCAGGTCTTCTGCTCTGGGTGCAGTCTCCCCAGCGTACTGCCCAGATGGCAGAGCGGGTCCAGGGCTGCTTTTTGAGCTGCAATTTTTGTCAAAGTATTTATCTTTTCTTTGTGGTGTGTTTCCCACACCACCGAGCACTTCTGTTGCCGGAGAGTGGGCCCTTCTCTGCGCAAAGTCCAGGTCCTTGGCAACTCAAGCAAAGAATTGAACGAGATGCCGGAATAAAGTACTGAAAAAGTAGTTTATTCAAAGAGATAGTACATTTCAGAGTCCAGAGTGCTAACCATTACACTATGGAACCGAGATAGTACATTTCAGAGTTTGGAGCGGGCCACGTGCAGAGGCGAGGCTCAAAAGGCTCAAAAAAAGTGAGGGAGGGGTTCAAAAGGGAAGAAGTGGTCAAAAATAGCAGGCGGACTTCCCAGGACTTGGAGTTTTTATCCCCTTTCTCTAGAATGGGCTGTTCCCCTTTGGCGTGGGACCACTTGATTGGCACCTGTGATTGACAAGAGGCACTGTGCAGGTGTGAGTGAGTGGTCAGATCTAGTTGGGTATTTTGTGCCCATTTGTTTTCCCACAGGGGTAGGTAATTACAACACAAAGGAGAGTTTTGGGTGGAGAGGGGATGTCCCCTTGGCGGTCACTCTGTGGGACGTGCAGGAATGCAGAGACCCAATGCCTGCCTCTTAACTGCCTGCCTTATTTTCTCCTTGAGAGACGTGATCCCCATGAAATCTCTATGGGAATTTGAGGGACAGGAGGTCATTTCTTCTATATCTGCTTCCTGCTGGGCAGGGGCGTAGAGCTGTCCCTGCCTATTGGGGAATTCACGGAACTCTCACCCTACCTGATCTCAGATGAGAGGAAGGGGTCTTGAGCTCTGCCTGGAAGACCGCATTGGCTTCTTTGGTTGTGACTGGCAGTCTTGTTGGGGTATCCTCTGTATCCCCAAGGCCCCTGAATGAGGAAAAATAGATTTTAATTAATAAACCTGTTAGTTCTCATAAAGTCTGTGGCCATTCAGCCCGTCACTCAGGTGGCGTCAATTGTCTGGGCCTAGAATGGGTTTGGCATTCAGCTTACTGGCCTGGGGGAATATTAGAAAGTCACAGGCTTTCCAATAGTTATCTGAAGCAGAGGTAGGCGACTTCTATGGGCAATCTACTGTTTAGGACTAAGAAATTGATTACAAACAACAAGCAGGGGGATAGGAGACTTCTAGGATTCAGGCTAAGAGCAGTCTTTAGCCTAGGATTCACAGACTGATGAGAATAGTAATCAAAGCCAGGAGCTAAGAAACTAGGGAGGAGACTTAACATTTCTATAGGAAAGAACACTTAAAAGGTTTCTCAGTGGTGGGGGGGCTGCTCGGTTGGCCGGTAACAGCTCTTTTTACTTCTCAGTGGATGCTGCCGGGCTGCCCTGCAGTTTAACCCAGTTCTGGCACTGTCTGCCTGGAGATGGCCCCAGACCCACAGGTGGAAGGCTCAGCCCCACAAGACTGCCCCACTTCACCTGCCAATTGAAAGTCAGGTTGTTGCCGCTGGAGCTTTTGACCTACCGGCCGGCTGTAAATTAGAGGTTCCAGCGACCCCCTCTTTGGGTTCGATGAATTTGTTGGAGCTGCTCACAGAACTCAGAGAAACATGTCACTTGCCAGATCAGGTTTTTTGTAAAAGGATGTAACTCAGGAACAGCCGGATGGAAGAGACGCACAGGGCACGGTGTGGGGAAGGGGCCACTCTCCCCAGATCTCTACTTGTTCCTCAGCCCAGAAACTCTCTGGACCCTGTCCTTTGGGTTTTTATGAGGCTCCATTACCTCTCTGCTCCCTGGAGGTGGGGGTGGGATTGAGAATTCCAACCCTCCAATCACACAGTTGGTTTCCCTGGCAACCAGCCCCATCCTTAGGTGACTTAGGGGCTTTCCAAAAGTAACCTCATTAGCATAACAAAAGACACTTCTGGCACTTAGGAAATTCCTAGGGTTTTCGTAGCTCTGTTCCTGCACCGGGAAGAAGACGAAATACACAGTTCTTTTTATAAATCACAGTGTCACAGTGTGTCCTTCTGGCCAGGCAAACCTCTGCCTTTTGTGTTCTTCCCCAGCTTCGGACCCAGAGGTTCAGTTGGGCGTCTGTCTGCGGCTGCTCTGGGTGACAAATGAGGCACAAACAAATGGTACTCCTGAGGCAGGAAAATAGTCACACAGCTGGTGTTCGCCACCTGTCCACAAACCGCAGGCCACAGCTTTCCCAAAGCAACCCACAAAGGTCACCTGACCTCTGGACGTCTAGATTTTTCCACCTGGTGGTTCTGTGTCTGGACTGTCAGGAGCACTCAGTTGCTCCTTCGTCCCCCACAGACACCTTGCCAGAAATCTCTCGTGGGAGGGACGCTTCTATTTATCTTTTTCTTTTGTTTTTAAGGATTTTATTGGGGAATTGGGGAAGGGAACAGCCAAGTTGTCGTCCTTCAATCTTAGTTGTGGAGGGTGCAGCTCAGCGCCAAGTCCAGCCGCCGTTTTCAATCTAGTTGCAGAGGGATGGGGGTGGGGTGGCATAGCCCACCATCCTATGTGGGAGTCAAACCGGCAACCTTGTTGTTAGGAGCACATGCTCTCACCAGCTGAGCCATCCTGCCACCTGTTGGCAGTTCAGCAGCAGCTCAGCTTGGGCGCAGCTCACTGGCCCATGTGGGAATCGAACCTGCGACCCTGTTGCTCAGAGCTCCCGCTCTTTACCAACTAAGCCACTCGGCCGGCCCAGGGAAGCTTCTGTTTTTCACTGGGTTCCCTTTCTCGCATTGTGTGTTCCCAGCAGCACTTGCTCGGCCATGGCAGGTCTTTGCAGACAGTAGCTGGCTGTGGCCCTGAGAGGGCCAGCAGCTCCTCTGTCCCAGCCCTGATGACCCTGGCGCGTGTGAGCCTGTGGTCACATCTTTAGCCCGTCCTGGGGAGGCTGGCCCCAAGCATCCTGCATCCCAGAGGAGCCACCTGTAGCTGTCCCATCAGAAGCTGCACTGTCCTTGTGTCTGGCCTCACTTCCTGAGCGGGGTTGGGGGTCACGACCCATGAGCAGGATCGGGCTCAGGTCTGGGGCGCAGGGGTCTCCGTGCAGGCTGGCCGCAGCGCTGGGCCCTCGTCTGAGCTGTGCATGGCCCCTTCCCACTCTGTGTGCTGCTCCCCTCAGGACCTCAAGCCGGTCATCGACGGGATGGACGGGATCAAGATCTCTCAGGGCTTGGGGCTGCAGGACTTCGACCTGATCCGGGTCATCGGGCGCGGCAGCTACGCCAAGGTCCTGCTGGTGCGGCTCAAAAAGAACGACCAGGTGTATGCCATGAAGGTGGTGAAGAAGGAGCTGGTCCACGACGACGAGGTGAGCCCCGCCCCGGCTTCAGCCGCTCCCGCTGCACGGCGGCCGCGCACGCGCACGCACGTGGCCGTTTTAACTCGGTGGATACAGCTGGGGCGCACAGCGCGTTTACCGTGTGGTGCCGCCGTCCCCTGTGTCCAGTGCCAGGCCCTTTCCACCCGCACCCTCCGCAGCCACCGCCCACCGTCACCCCGGCCCCCTCTGTCTCCGGGCGCCTGTTCTGGACATTTCCCGGACACGGAGCCCCACTGTGTGGCCTGGTGTGCCTGCACTCACTGGGCACCATGTGTCCAGGGTCCGGCCCCGGGTGTCAGCATCCCACCTCTTCACGGCCGAGTGATACCCCAGCGTGCGGCTGGGCCACGTCCAGTTCATCTCGTCACCCGCGACGCGGATGGACAGCTGCGCCGTTGCCACCTTTGGGCTGCTGTGAACATACTAGCACGCGTGTCTGTGTGGGCCCCTGCTCTCCGCTCTTTGGGGTCTTTTCCTAGGAGCGGAATGGCGGGGTTCTAGGGTAACTCTGTGCCTAGCTGCCTGGGACGCGCCAGGCTGCTCCCCACGCGGCCGCACGCATCACACCCCCACGGCCGTACCGAAGCCCCGCCCCCTCGCACCCTTTCCGGTCCCCACTGCTGTCTGGTTTTACGTCAGCGCCATCGCGGTGGTTTGCGTCTGCGTTCCCATAGTGACTGGTGACGCTGTGCGTGTTTCCACACGCTCCTGCCTTCATGTGCGTTTGACCTGGCCCTTCCTGGGTGCTGGTCGTTTCTCTCAGAAGCAGAGGAAGGGCTGACGCACAGCTGGCAGGGGCTCTTGTTAGGCTGCTGGCACCTACAGGGCTGGGCGTGTGCGGAGCCCGCACACCACCCATGGGCCCCGACCCTCCCTTGGCCTGGCTCAGGGCTTGGAGGGCAGAGCTGGGGCTGACCCTGAACTCTGGCATTTGTGCAGTGCACACACTGCCCAACTGGCCCGAGTGCTGAGCTCACAAGGGACGGTGGTGTCAGCGCCTCCAGCTGAGGAAACTGAGGCTTGGGAGGGGGGTGCGGTGCTCTGCTGACGGCCTCACTACTGCTCAGCGGCACCGCGGATGATTCCAGCCCCCTTCCCAACCCAGCGGGCAGCTGGGAGGTTAATGGAATATGTGGAGTCAAGTGTGTGTACAGCCCCAGGGGGAAGAGGCACTTGGGAGAGCCACCACTTCGGGCGCTTCTCGGCATCTTCCTGTCCGTCCACTGTGGGCCAAGGGACGGAGGTGGGCTCCGATGTCGCCTCTCGAGTAGAGCGGGACTAGGAGTTGGTGAGCAGGAGCTGAGTGTGTGCACGTGTGTGAGAGAGACACTGGTGTCCCTTGGCCATGAGTCTGGGCCATGGACCTCTATGCGGTGGGCTGGATGGTGGCCCCCCAAAAGAGATGTCCACATCCTAATCCCCAGAACTTGTTTGGAAGTAGGTCTTTGCAGATGTAGCTAAGAAGCTTGGGGAGACATCCTGCGGTATGTGGGTGGGCCCCTTGAGAGAAAGGTGGGAAAGGTGTGAGACAGACACACAGAGACGGTGACATGGAGATGGAGGCAGAGGGACAAGCTGGGACTCCTGGAGACACAGAGGCTGGAAAGGCAGGCAGGATCCTCCCTAGGGCCCTGCCATACCCCGATTTCAGACTGGCGGCCTCAGGACTGTGAGAGAATAAGTTTTTGATGTTTTAAGCCTGCTAGTCTCTGGCATTTTGTTAAAACAGCCTCGGGAGTCTAGCAAGCAGGAAGGAGGGCCCCTGCGGCCGAGTGAGAGACCCCGGTGGCCTCATCTCTGCCTGGGGAGGTGGGGAGCCTCGGCGACCCACCAGGGTGTCCTGCCTGAGCAGCTGGGTAACTGGGTGCCTTTGGAGAGCAGATGGTGCCTGGTCACGAGTGCTGCTGAGAGCCTGCTGCGCAGGGGGAGGTGCCCCGTGGAATTGCCCGGCAGCCACTGTGCGAGCAAGTCTGGAGCTCGGGGATGGGAGGGCCTGGGAGTCCTCCGAATGGACAGATGGCCTTGAGACCTTCCACCCAAGGGGCCTCCTGGCAGACAGAGGGAAGGGAAGAGGGGGCTCAGGACCCAGCCCAAGGAGGAGGGACCCAGCCAAAGGGGTGCTCAGTGGGAGTTTGTGATTTGTTTCCAGACCTTCCGGGGAGGCAGCCAGGTCCTTCCCTGTCACTTCCCCAGACCCTAGGAAATGTAGGAACCTTCTCCAGCCCTGCTTTGTGGATTTGGGACGGAACCAAAACTGTGGACTCATCGTGACTCCGAAGTTGACTTGACTTGGCAGCTTTTCCCCAAGTTCTAGCCTGGGTGGGAGGGAGATCGCCCTGTGGGCGCAGTGGTGCTGGGAGACGAATGTGGGACTCCGCTGAACCCTCCCCTCTCTGCTACCTCATGTTTTAGTGGGGTGATAATACCCACCTCCCAAGGCTGCCATGGGGAGCCCGTAGCCCAGAGGCTGGTGATGGCGGCTTTGGTGATGGTGGTGGAGATGGTGGTAGATGATGGTGGTGGTGGTGGTGGTTGTGGTGGTGATGGAGGTGATGATGGTGACAGTGACAGTGATGGGGTGATGTATTTCTAAATGGGCATTTCTTTTTCTCCCTGCACGGTCCTCCCATGAGCAGAGGTGGGAGTCTTCCTCCCCTTGTCCGGGATGCCTGGGAGATTCGGGAGCCTCCTTTACACTCCCTGGTCTGTATTTCAGGATATCGACTGGGTACAGACAGAGAAGCATGTGTTCGAGCAGGCGTCCAGCAACCCTTTCCTGGTTGGCTTACACTCCTGCTTCCAGACGACTAGTAGGTAAGAAAAACAGGTTGTCTCTGGGATCCTGCCGATTTCTGATGGGAACCACATGGGGGCTGAGTAGCCATGAGCTGTGGGGTTTTCCCAGTCGTATGTGTAGGTTTCTGTGACTCCTCCAACTAGCTTTGTTGTTCTCATTGGCTGGTGTCATTAATTTCATGCACCTTAGCATAAATTATTTAATTCCCTTTACAAAGTATTTATTGAAAGCATCCCGCAGAGTCGTGCGTGCGCTGGGTCTGGTGCTGGGATGCCCTGAACAGGACATGGGCTTCTGAGATGCGGCTCTCACACTGGCCAGTGAAGTGCTGATGCTTGCAGCTCCCCCACAAGCTTCCTACCTACTGAATTCCACAGCTGCTGCTCTAGGCTACTTAATATACTGTTTAAAATTCATTTGGCCAATTGACTTGAGCTCACCCAACTTGCTTATTTGAGAAGTTACTGACTATGATGGGGGGGCGGGGTCCTCAGGGGCACCCTAGTCTCTGACTTACCGGGAGAGCTCAGGGCTCAGCTGTGAAGGAAACAGCAGAGGCAGCAGTGGGGCCGGCGCAGGCAGGAGGGACCCACATGAGCCCAGGAGCCCCCCATGGAGTCACATGGGACATACTTGATTCCTCGGAGGTTGTCACTGGGGGCTGGTCACAGGCATCTTCTTCCTGGCAGGTCCCCAAATTCCAGACCCCCAGCAGGAAGCAGGTGTTCAGCATAAACCACTGTGTGTGTGTGAACCTCTCGGGTCACTGCGGAAAAGTTTGATCTCGGAGCTGGGACTGTTTGCGGTCAGGGACCCGACCCCAGCAGAGGCCTCACCTTCCAAGTAGGCCTTTCTCAGGCCACTGTGTTCACTCTTTCCTGCCCAGTCAGGCCAGCGGCTCACATGCCTCTTCATCCCCTGACCGTCAGTCCCGTTCCCACCTGTCCTGGCTGGTCACCTGTGCGCCTGGAGCACCTAGAATGAGCCTGCCTTTCCCCCCAAATCTGTGGTTGTCCCTCCGTGGGCCTCACTGATTCCACCTCCTGAATTGATCTCAGATCCCCCTTTGTCTCCCGCCTGAACCCCGGCCACAGCCTTCTCGGGGCACCTGGTCTCTGGGCCCCAGGCTGTCAGTTCCCCCACATTGAAACTAAGTCACATTTTGAAAACACGGGTCTGAAGGGTCATTCTCCTGCTTCTGAGCTGCTCTGATAGTGTCCCAGTTGCTTCTGGGATGGGCTCCCTTGTGTGGACAAGGTTGCTGTGATCGGGCTCCACCCTGGTGCCTCTGCTCCGTCCGACTGCCACGCTACGTGACGGAAGGGTCCCATCCTCTGCTCACCTCCCCTCCCCTCCCCTCCTTCCTGGGAGCTCACTGGCACGGTGGCTGTTGGGCCCTCTGCTCCGGCGTTCGTTCTCCGAGCCTCTGTTCAGCGCCTACTGCAGTCTCCTGGGTTACGGGCAGGCAGGGGAGGGCAGCCTGCCCCGCCTCCTGCTTCATAAATGGAGTCCAGAGTTTGGTTTGGTTTTTGGTGAAATTTCCTGCATGAACTTGTAGGGATGGGGATGTAAAAGGGTCAAGTATTTCGACCTCGCGTCTCTGTCCACTGCCCGGAACGCAGGCCCGGAGTCTCTGAGTCACACGTTCCCAGGTGTGTGAAGTTAGAACTTTAAAGAATTTCATTCATTAGTTGTTTCCATGTGATCTCCGTGACATAAGCGCTTCCTGTGCTGCTCTTCCAAGCTGACGCCTAGGAGACTTGTTTACAACTACATTCGACTCTCACAGGCAGGAGTAACTAACGAGTCCGTCTAGCCCCTGCCTGTCGCTTTTACAGCATCTGTCTGTGACTTGCAGATGTGCCTGCCGCTGGTGAGTCAGGGTAGAGCCTTTCCTGCATCTCTGTGGCGGCCTGTCCGCGTCTCTGAGCTCCGCAGGGCTGCGCTCCGGGCATCGCTTAAAAATACCTGACACCTCGTCGGCAGTTGTGGTGTTAAAGGGTAATTCCCTTAAGGTGCAGTTATGTCCTCGGTACAAACATAAAGTGAACACGTGTCAGATTTTAGTGACTCACTGGCGAACGAGGGACAAGTCTGCGGGTGTGTGGGTTGTGATAGGTACAGGTGGGCTTGCGCCGGCTGGAAGGTGGAGCGTGGGGAGCGGTGTCCTCCAGGCTGGCCTCGTCTGTCTGCGTGTCGCCAGTGCGGCTGACGTTTCCGAGTCGGGAAGGGGCTGAGATAGTGAAAGGCCTGTGGAAACGTACCAGGAAGGGCGCGTCCCCCGCTGACACCAGTCCTCCCATCGGTCTGCCTCCCAGCCACTCGCAGCTTTTCCGGATGGCCATGCAGAGGCTCTGGAGCCAGAGCTGGACTTCGAATTCCAACCTATCGTTTTACCACCTGTGCACCCTTCACAGGGCCCCCTCCTGTGCTGCAGCGTCCTCTGGGCACAGAGATGGCAGGGGCCCTGTGGGGACGAGTTAAGACATTGACATGTTGACAGCAAGGCCCGGCTTGGGGTAAACTGCCAGCAAGCACGCCCTGCTGCTCTGGGGCCTTGCTGGTGGGCACCACGTCTTCAAATAAACGCACCGCGAGCGTCGTCTGAGCCCCATGGCAGGAGCGCCAGCAGCTCTCTCAGGTGGACCCAGGTTGTGGGATACAAGGAGGTGCCCGCTGGGGCAGCTGCTGGAGGCTGGGGGCCCCGGGCTCAGCCCGGAGGGGCTGAGCGGTGCCTGCCGCATGCCTGGGTGCTGAGGGTCATTGCCGGGTTTGTGGGGCTTTATCTTTGCTCATTGGAGCTTTGCTGATCACGTCGCAGAGGGTTTGCCATGGCCGTTGCTGGGGCCCAGAGGACTGTCACCATAGTTGGAGCCGACAACACAACAGGAAACCGATTAAACCCGGAGCTGGGCCGGGTGCCCTCCGGGGCCTCCAGTAGAAATCTGGTCAGCAAACCGGCAAAGGTTCCCTGTGAGCTTGGCTGGTAGGAGGGGCCTCTGAATGGGGAGAAATAAGGATTTCTCTATGTTCTCCCCAAATCCAGTAGTGCCCTTCCGGGCAGCCGTGTTCCGTGCCGCCGGGGGTGACGTGCGTTCCCGAGTGTTCCTGTCAGCCTCCTCATCACCACACGTCTACAGACCGTTAATACAAAACAAGCACCAGTGTTACGGAAAAGCCACACCTCAGATCTACACAGACAGCCTGTCATTCCCAAAAACGCCAAATGAAAACAAACTACAAAACCGCCGGACGGGGAACGGCGTTAGTTTCAGTTGCTGCAGGAAAAATGGGTCATCAGAGATGGTGGCTGAAATTACAGTTTTTAGCAACACACCCTGCCCCGCATTAGACTATGGTATGTCACCTTTTTCTCACTTTAGTACCATCTCAGGTCGTAGGTGACCGACCACCACCGGCGTGTTTACGGGTCCCTTGTCATAAAGCTTTTGCTGTCTCGCCTCCACTTGTTACTGCACGCCCACTTCGCACGTGGCATGTGCTCGGACCCTTTACAGAGGAAGCGCCTGTTACAGCCTTATCTGTGGGAGCTTCGTGTGCTGTGCACCCACTTGGACCCTTACGTAGCTGCTTCTGGCTGCAAAGTGGCTTCTGGAAAGTGAGCTGAGCACTGTTGTCTACGTGTCTCTCCACCCATCACAGCTCTGGACTCAGTAACGGGCCCTTGGCATGAGGGACTGCAGCGTGTCTGTGTGCCTGCCTTGGGACACCGTGAAGGTGGCTGAGGTCAGCAAGGCCAGGTGAGGGCAGACTGGGCTGGGGAGGGCGCTGGGTCACCTGGCGGCAGCAGGTGGGCGTGCCAGCTGAGCGGGGCCGGCCCAGTGGCACCCTCGGCAAACTCCTCAGCGTGGGGCCTCCGGTAACAGAGGGAGGCGCTAACGGGTCACGTCAGGACTGTGTGCAAGGATGGCGCGAAAGGGCCGTGAACCCCCAGGACTCGTCGTGACCCTGAGAGCCCAGTGCGTCCTCTCTGGGACTGTGACTCAGCGCACCTCGCAGTAAGCATGTTACAGTCATCATTTAAGCCCAAAATAGAGCAGATGTGGAGTGACATGTGGCAGAGTGGGGCGGCAGTCGAGTCATCTCAGCCTTTGTTCTCCTGACAAATGGTGACAGCTCACAAGCCCTGATTTTACTCGCTTTTCACGTGGATCACCTAAAATGGCTGAAACACCACCCAGCCCCTGGGGACCGGAGCAGGACCACTCAGGCTGGCGGGCTGCCCAGCAGCAGGGGCATTGCAGGGAGACACGACTCTTCCATCAGGCACTGGGACAAGCTCCAGGGTTGGTTTCATTTCTGTCAGGTGTGGTAGGCAGACGCCTATGGAAACAATGGACGCTGTGTCATCCCAAAGCCCTGGACAGCTAGGGACACTCGGGGATGTGGCATCTGTCCCCAGAGCCTGGGGGCTGAGTCCTCCAGCCATTGTGGGTCACGCACGACACAAGTGAGCGTGATTCATTGTTTCTTTCTAAGCTGGAGGCGACTGGACGCTCTGGGACCAGGACCAGTCAGGGGATGTTACTCGGAACGAAAGTGCTGGAGTGAGGTGACCTCGCCGCCTGACACATCCTCCCCCGAACTTGTGTGACTGCATAGACTCGGACGGGTCTTGCTTGTCCAGCCCGGATGCTCTGTCCAGCTGCGTCCCTCCCAGGACGGGGCCTTGTCCGGCCGGGTGGAGCCCAGATGAACTCCTGCAGCTCCTTGCAAGTGTCAAAGGAACTGTGTCAGGACCAGACCTGAAATTGTGCTTTTGCCAACTATTAAATGATATCAGAAACCACAAAACAAGAGCTTCTTTTTTGAAACTTTACACAATTTTAAAATGCAGAAAAGTACAAAGAAGGCAGTCATGGCGGCACACACCCCTGGTCCTGCCAGGGTCACGCTTGTGCTTCTTGGGGACCTTTTTGCTGTGTATTTTCCCACACGGACTTTAGAATCACTCTGTCCCACTCCAGAAGGAAAAGAAACTGGTGTTTTTATTGGGCTGTGTTGTTTGCATGTTACCCGAGGGAACGCCAACGTCCCCGGAGCCACCCGCCCAGGCTTGCAGCCACCTCCCACTCGCTCACATCCTCTTTAGGGAGATTTCACAGGTTTTTTCATGCAGTATTTTCACTTCCTTGCTTAATTTTTGTCCTGAGTGTTTGTCTTTTGTTTCTATTATTAATGAGGTTTTTTTCTTCCATTGTAGCATCTGGCAGGTGACGTGTACACGCTAACCGTGCCTGCTGCCTCAGGACCTCTCTTTCTGCAGTAGTTTTCAGGTGGCTTTCTTGGGCTTGGGGTGCGCAGGGACAGCACCTATAAACAGGATTAATGTCACCTTGTGCCGTCCGGTGGACGCCTCTGTCCATTTCTTTCTCTAATGACAGAGCCAGTACCTGCCTCGGGTGGGGGCACTGGCGATAGGGAGCAGCCTCTTCCCCGTGGAGTCCTCTGGTCTCTGCACAGTGAGCTCAGTGCCGGCCACCGTGGGCCGTCGGGCGCCTGGGAAGCAGAAGCGACCACTGTACCTGTTTAGACGGACGGACGGATGGTGCTGCATTGGCTGCCTCGGGCTGCAGGGGCGTTGGGAGAGGACGGGGAGGGAGTGACGTCCACCTGCAGCCATCACACTGGCTCCCGGATCTAGGGACACTGTGCCCCGTCTGCCAGGGCTGGAGGCCAAGGACGTGCTGCTCCCGCCTGAGCTGTTGCAAACAGGAACTGTCCCCCCCTTATTCCGGGTCCCCCACATGGTCTTCCCCAGGGCCGTCCGCTGGCAGAGGGTCCTGGAAATGCAGTTCGCAGAAGCAGCCTGTTATCACGGTCTGTTTCCTAGGGTCGCGCATCCCCGGGGGAAATGGCTGGTCTGAGTGTATTATTCTGTTGATGTGCTTTTGAATTCAATTTGCGGATATTTTATTTCGTCTTTTTTTTGTTGACATGGATGTTTGACTGACCTATACTTTTCCTTTCTTGTGCAATCTTAATGGGATTTTTGCATTTTCCTTATTTATTCTCTGGAACATTCTAAGTCACACCGGAATGGTCTCGGCAGAGACGGCTGGGCCTGGAGTGTTTCAGAGGGTGGCTACCCCTCCCCTGGCCTCCCAGTTGCTGTTAATGTTATTACTTTTACGTTCTAGGTGGTAACGCCCGCACCCTCCTCCTCCCACAGCTGCTTCGTTGTGTGGTCTCCTAATTTGCTCAACTCAGGAAGGCGTGGGGCTTGCACGCGTGCGTTCTTTCACGTTCGAGAACCCCAGCTTAGCCGGGTCCCACCTGCCCTCACTCACGGGTGTCCCGGCATTTGTCCTCTGGGGAAGCTGAGGCTGGTCCCCACCCCTGCCGCCCTACATGTCTCTGGGCAGCAAAACTCCTTCTCTGGCGCTGAGCTTTGTCGAGTCCGTCTGTGCCTTCTGGATCCTTCTGAGTGAGTTTGGGGTTTGACTGCGTCTGTCCCGCTGTTCATCCTGCTTCTGGTTTGCGTTTGCACTTGGGAACCAGGGCGCTTCTGTCTGCCGACTGTCACCTTAGGATGTCAGCCCCTTTCCTGGTCATTCCTTGTGCGTCTGGACACTTATCCCGACCCTCTTTCCCTCCGTCCCTGAGCGTCTCTCCTGGGCCGACTCCTTACCTCTGGCCTGCTGCTCCTCCGCCAGCTCCGTTGGGGGACGGCCACCCCTGTGAGGCGGGCACGTGACTGGACGTGGGGTTGCCCAGCGTGGGTTGTGGATTTACTAGGTTGTCTGATGTCAACCTAGTGAATCCAGACGTCGGCTCTTCCTACACTGTATGCGGCCCTGGGGAAGATAGTCAGCCTGCCAGTACCTCAGTTTCCCCATCTGTAAAATAGGGGAGATGCTGTTTGGCTAGTTTTTACGGTTTCTTGTGCATTTTATTAAGTGTTGAGAAAGCAGTAACCTGCTACCCTGACCCCACGGATTGCTTCCTCCCCCTCCTGGCGGGGCGTGTGTGCAGGCGGAGGGGGAGCTTGGCCTCGGAGTCCTGTGACCCAGGTGGCTGTGGGAAGGGATGAGTGCCTCTCCCCAGGCCAGGCGTGAACGGTGTGGGTCTTCACCCCCGGCTGCAAGAGGCCACCGGAGCCACAACGGAAGGTCCCAGGTGCAAGCTCACGTGTGGCAGGCGCCTGCCAGGCACCCACGAGCCACAGGTGAACTCCGGCTGCTCAGAGACTGACGTTTGGGCATTTTGTCACAGCAGCTCGTCTGAGTCACGTGCATCGTGGTCGTCAGAATGAGTCAGCTCCGCTCGGGTCTGGTGGAGCTTTGCTCAGAAGCAGTGTCAGTAGCATTAGGTCGTTTTCAGGATTATCCGAGAACACTCCGCTGTGATTGGAGCTTCATCAGTGTTGCAAGCTAAACTAATTCCTTGATTGGCAAGCGACGTGGGACCTAGGGCCACAGGTGGCCGCTGCAGTCCAGCTGGACCTGTCTGACGTCCACCTGTAAAGAAAGAGTTCCCCACTAGGTTCCCAGGACGGGCTTTGCTCTGGGTACACAAGGAAACTCGCTTTGCTTCCATTTATCCTGGTTTTCAGATGTCCCCTCAAATCTTTCAGCTTCCTAAGGCACCGTAGCCCTGTTTTTTCCAGAATCTGTGCATTTCTTTGTTTAGGTCTTAGGTCCCTCCTGCTGGTGGATGGTTAAACAAGAGTGTGTGCTTAGGTGAGTGAGTGCCTGACAGTCAGTGAGGCTGCACGAGCTGTTGTTTTGTCATCGTCACGGTTTATCCCAGGGGTTGGCAAACCTTTCCTGTCTTCAGGCTGGTGTGAAGGCGGCACCTGCAGGGACGGGCTGCCCGTGGCAGTCAATGCCACTAGACCCTTTCCAGGCATGTCCTCTGGAGGCAGGGACAGAATGAAGACAAGGCTGAGCGGCCCCCAGGCGACTCGGGGCTTTTCTTCCAGATGGCACCTCCAGACCCTCCAGGTCTTCACTCAGTAGTGAGGCTTTGGTTTTCATCTGCGTATTTGCATATTTAGTTGTTTCTGGTCTAAATATGTAATCAGACGCTCCTGTTCACTGCCTCTGTGTCCAGTGACCTCTGTTCCTCTGGGCCACTGCCAGGCGTGCCCTAGAAGCCGAGAGCCGCTGCAGCTCCTGAGAACCAGCGGTGGTTACTGTGGTGCCCACAGAGCCTGTGCAAACCAACGACTGAGCGTCGCTCGCCCTCCCTTCCCCTCCCCAACATGGTACTGCCTCCCAGGACGCCCCAGAGGAGCTGGTGACCTAAAAATCCGCCAGCTGCCCTCAACAGAGTATTTCTGGGAAATTATGTGGAATTTAATTTTGAAAATGGAATCTTATTAAATGCAAGAAAGATCTTCCCCAGAAAGAAACCTCGTGGTAAATTGTCTGGAGACCTGAAGGGCCCTGTGTGCGTCAGACGGCATCGGCGGGTCTCAGCGCTTTAAACCCAGGGTCACCGCAGCCCGGCCTGACCCTAGCTGCCCCTCGACTCCTCCCCAGACTCGATGTGGCCGGATCAGCCCTGCTGGAACCCCTCCTGGACCTGCAGCTCCACGGTGTTCCAGCACAGGGAACAGTCCAGTCCCAACGACCAGTGTCCCACCCGCAGTCCCACCAGCTCCTCCCTTGCGTCCAGCCCACCCGCAGTCTTGTCAGCTCTGCCTCGGCCCCTTCACTCCTCTGCCCACCCACTGTCTCCTCCCTGGGGTCCATTCAGACTCAGTGGCCAGAGCGGTCATTCACTGGACCTCATCATCCCCATCACCTGGCCCATCACCTGGCCACCTCCTCCCCTGGCGTTTCCTCCCATGTGCTGAGCTGGTCCCCTCAGCCTTCAGGGCGGTCCCCAGCTCTCTGCTCTCCCTCTGCCTCCCGCTGTCCAGGCCTCTGTGACCTGGGGAGGCCTCTCCTCCCCCACTGGGCCTCTGGTGACCCCCCACGCTCTCCTCCCGCCTTATATTTACTAGTTTTACCCTAAGGCGGGCCTGGCACTGCTAGGAGAGCTAATAGCTGTTGGATGAAATGAACGAGTGGATGAAAGTTGTGGTTTCTGAGTCTTGCTACATCCGGGTCAGAACTGGGTTGATGACAGGGTCGCTGGGCATCTCCAGGATGACGCCTCCAGACAGGCACAGAATTCTGCCTCGGCCACGGCCCCCCTTTCCAGCCTGGGCTGCATTCTCTGCTGACCCCGGGAGCAGGTCGCGTAACCCAGGTTGCCTCTTTCTTTGGCCAGTCTGGAGGAGAGTTGACACAGCAGCGAAAATAGACAGGTCACCGGCCACCAGCGACAGTAACTCCTGGGAAGGTTCTCAGTGATGCCTTCGTGGTGAGCACGTCTCAGGTGACATTGGCAGTCTGTGACCTCACCTTCGTCACCCTCTCTCCCTCAGGTTGTTCCTGGTCATAGAATATGTCAACGGCGGGGACCTCATGTTCCACATGCAGAGGCAGAGGAAGCTTCCAGAAGAGCACGCCAGGTGGGTGCTGGCCAAGTGGGCGTGGGCCCCGGGGGGAGGGACAGGTGTGGGGACCTTCCTTGGGAGGTCAGCAGGGAGCTGAGGGGAGGAGGGAAAGTCTAGGGAACATGTGTGGCCTGCTTCCTCCCACGTGTGACAAATTCCAGGACTGCTCAGGGGGCACGAACGTGGGAGGGCCCTCCGAGTCACTCAGCCAGTCAGATCCTGTTCCTCCCAGGGCTGGTGTTTCACGGGCTGGCGCGGCTGTGGGTTTGCCCCCTCCGTTCCCAAAATGGGGAGACACGTTCTGACCGTAAACTCGCCTGAGTGGACAGCATGGCCGCCCCGCTTCCTGTTGTGTTTGACTGGGCGCTGGGAGAAAAGCCATCCCGTTTCTGTGTGAACGACTCTAAGGGAACTCGCCTCTTCCTTCCCCTCCCCCGCTCTTTCCTGTTTGCCCTTTTCCCCGTTTCCTCACTTTAAAAAAATCCCATGCGGGTTTGAGTCACCTTAGGTCCTTTTTGGGGAAACACAGGTAATAAATTAAGGCAGTCGCCCTCCACACACTCACGTTTTCCTTTGTGGTTGTGTAAAATATACACGACATACAGCGTACCGCGTCAATCATTTTTCTGGGTACACAGCTCAGTGACATTAGCACTTCCACACTGTTGTGTGTGCATCCCCTCTACCATCTCCAGAGCTTTCCACCTTCCCAAACTAGAACACCGTCGCCATTAAACACCCCCCCACCACCATTCTGTCCCTGTCAATCTCACTCCTCCAGGGCCTCCTGTGAGTGAAGTCAGACAGTGTTTGTCCTCCTGTGACTGGCTTACCTCACTCAGCACGAGGCCCACCCACGTTGTGGCAGGCGGCAGGCTCCGTCCTCCTTACGGCTGAGTAACGTCCCACGTGTGGATGGGCCACAGTTTGCTCATCTGTCCGTCTGTCAGATGAACACGTGGGCTGCTTCCACCTTTTGGCTGCTGTGAACATTGTGCAGATATCTCTTAGAGACCTTGCTCTCGGTCGTCCTGTGGGGTAAACGCCCAGGCGTGGGATCGCTGGGTCACATGACCACTCTCCGGTTAATTCTTTGAGGAGCCTCCACGCCGTGTCCACAGCGGCTGCTCTATTTTACCTGGCACCGGTTCCCACGTCCCCACGTCCTCGCCAGCACTTATTATTTTCTGCTCATTTGGCAGTTGCCACCCCGATGGCTGTGAGGTGGCGTCCATCTGTTGTCTTGCTCTGCTGTGCCCTGCCGCCTGAGGTGTGGAGGACACGGGGACGGCTGATGCGAGGGCAGGGCCTCAGCAGCCCCTCCAGCTCGTGCTGTGTGCACAGCCTCTCGTCCGGGCTCCTTCCTTGTTGGGCCCTCTGCTGACGATGTGTGTCCTGCCCCCAGGTTCTACGCGGCTGAGATCTGCATTGCTCTCAACTTCCTGCACGACAGAGGGATCATCTACAGGGACCTGAAGCTAGACAACGTCCTCCTGGATGCCGACGGCCATATCAAGCTCACGGACTACGGCATGTGCAAGGCACGCGGCCCCCGGCCCCTGGCCCGCCGATGGCCCCCCCCCCGGTCTGGGGCCCAGATGCTGACCGACCGGCCACTTTGGCTCCAGAGTGACCAGGCCCGGGCACCTCCCTTAACTGTCCTGATTTGGTTTTTTCTGAGGCATGTGGTGGCATCTGGAGGTTGTCCTCCCTCCTGGTAACTGACTTTGTCCCCACAGGAAGGCCTGGGCCCCGGTGACACAACAAGCACTTTCTGTGGAACCCCAAATTACATCGCCCCAGAAATCCTACGGGGAGAGGAGTACGGTGAGTGTGGGGAGCTGCCCGAGGTTGGGGGCTGCACACAGGGGCAAGTATGGACGAGGGTGACCCCGACCCCTGGAAGCAGAGCCGGGGGGAGGGGGCCTGACCCTGCCTGGAGGCAGCAGCCAGGGAGGGACTTTGTGACCAGGTTACACCTGAAACACACACGCCTCACCTAGTTCCCAGCCCCATGTCCCCATCTGGCCTCCACCCTCACTTGAGCCCTTGCAGCCCCAGCTGCTGACCTGTGTGTCCACTCAAGGTGCCTGGTGGGGGACACAGGACAGGGTTCCTCTTATCAAGGAGCCCAGGGGTCTGGGCGTCCTGAGTCAGTGGGTGCGCCTGGCGGCTGGGGACAAACGAGACTGTCACCCGCAGGAGGATGCCGACCAGGCCCCGCGGCCCCCGCGGACACTGGTGTGCGCTCTGTCCCTCTTCTCGCTCTGGGAACAAAGATGCGACTACTGTGTGTGTGCGCGCGTGTGTTTGGTGAAGTCCATTGCAGACATGCCATCGAATGCTTCTGAGCGTCGTCTTAGGAAGTGGGGGAGGCAGGGTGGGCAGTACCAGTCCACTCATAACTGGGCACCAGGGAGGCCACGACGCTGGGCATCACTTAGTAGCCAGAGGAGGACAGCAGATGGCTGGGACCCGGCCCAGTGCGGGGGTCCCGTGTGTGCCGACCACCGTCCCTGAGGCTTCCGGGAGAGCTGGCCGCGACGGGCAGAGCTGCAGCCACACCCTCCCGCTCGCTTCCCCACGCCCTGAAATACGTCCCCGATAGATCAGCTGTACTTGAACATTAAACCCAAACAGTGAAATGTCGGAAAGTATTTTTTGCAATCTTAGAGGACCTTTTCAAGCTTAGGTAAATAAGAGGAGACGCAAGACAGGACAGCTGTCCGACAGATGGTCTCCACTTTACATGTCTGTGTGGTCAGAGGTGCCACATGCCGAGTTAAAAGGCCAGGTGACATTCTGGGGGCTGGCACAGTGCCAGGTGGAGGGTTCCTGGCCTTGGTGTGAAATGGCTCTGCCACTTTAAGACAAAGACCAGCGTCCCCAGGACAGCAGACAGAGGGGAGGCCAGGCCACCGGGGGAGGGTGGGGCACCCAGCCTCAGCACTGGTCAAAAAAATGCAAACTCGCAGCTACGTTTCTGCTGCCCCCACGACTGGACATGTCGTGACGACGTGGCGGCAGCTGGTCCTGCAGCCGCTGCGCGTGGCCGACCGGCATGACGGGCTGCCTCCTCCAGGGTTCAGTGTGGACTGGTGGGCGCTGGGCGTCCTGATGTTTGAGATGATGGCTGGGCGTTCCCCCTTCGACATCATCACCGACAACCCCGACATGAACACCGAGGACTACCTGTTCCAAGGTGACGGTGGGGTTGGGAGGGTCCCCAGGCTTGTCCCTGCATCTCAGACCAGGTCAGGCCAGGCCCCTTCCCACACACCCGCTCTCAGGGAGACAGACCCAGGCTGTGGGAGTCGAATGGCCATGGGGTGGGGACCCCGCTCTTTCCTGTCACGGGGGCCAGCGCTGCCCCTCCCAGTCCCTGTAGGGCTCCTGGCCTTTGAGAAGCAGGGAACACCTGGCCCTGAGCCCCCTTTGTTGCCCTGGGATCTGGGCCCAGCACCTGGTTTTCCCCGCGGCGCCCTCTGGCGGCCAATTGCAGAGCTGCCATGTACACAGGGACGCTCACTGCTGGTTCATGCGTGATGGGGCCTCCGGGCTGTGAGAAGGGGGTCCAGGGCCCCAAAGCAGCTCCGAGGCTCCTGTTCGGAGGGCTCCCCAGAACCGTGTCCCGCACGTGGCGCCTTCGCTGCCGGGCAGAGCAAACCTGGGGAGCACAGCGAAGGGCGCGGCTTCTGACCGGGACCCCCTGTCTGCAGTTATCCTGGAGAAGCCCATCCGGATCCCCCGATTCCTCTCCGTCAAAGCCTCCCATGTCTTGAAAGGATTTTTAAACAAGGTACGCCCGTAGACACAGGATGGACGTCATCTGGGGCCTTGGCTTCTGGCTCGGGGCACCCACTGTTAGGGGCTGAGGGTTTTCGGTGACTGCGCTGGGACACCTCAGTGTGACTGGGAGCCTGTGCTTCCTAACTCGAGCTCTGTCCTGTGAGCCTGTGAATCGTGGGTTTTTATTCACACTTGACAGAATGATGAGAAATTAGGCCACTGAGCTGGGGGGTGTTTAGTGAAGGGTGGTTCTGATCCATCCTGCAGGGCTGCTGAGGCCCCAACTCCTGCCACATCAGAGGGGCAGGCCGGCCCCCTGCTGGGCACGGCTAGCCATGGGGGGCTGTGAATGTTGACTTGTCCTTATTTGAACTATGACCTCTAGGATCCCAAAGAGAGGCTGGGCTGCCGGCCACAGACGGGATTTTCTGACATCAAGTCTCACGCCTTCTTCCGCAGCATAGACTGGGACCTGGTAAGCCCTTCCAGCACCTGCCTCATCTCCCAGTGACACGTGGGCAGGGAGGGACAGGGAGGGACGGGTGTGAGGGAGTGGTGGGCCCCCTCTGGGGGAGGGTTTGGGAACTCACATGTGACAAGGAGAGTGAGGAGAGGCTCAGGCCCCTGGTGATAGCACTTGGTGGTCCTGGGAGGGGCGTCCTGCTGTGTGACCCTGCAGGTGGGGGGCCAGCCCAGAGAGGGGCATTTTCTTTGGTTTTCCAGTGGTTGGTTTCCCAAAACCTGGTGTTCTCGTCCTGGCTTGGGAAGTGGCCGAGGGCGCCGTGTTGAAGCCCTTCTGACTTTAATGCTGAGGGTCCTGATATTAGAGGAGAACAGAGCCTAATTCGTTTGAAAATATATAAACGGTTGCAGTCTTACTGACATGTAACCTTTAAAGTATGGTTTTTTTGACAAAAGCAATTATATAGCTAAATCAGTAAATGTCGAATTCTAGCTTGAAAGAGGTGGGACGAAGGACGAAAGCCCGCTCTGGGGCTGACGGGCACCTCCCTCCATCTCTTGTAGGGCTCCCACTCCCTCTGGTGACTGTCACTTTCCACGCACAGGACTTTGTGCGTTTGTGGAACTGAGGGGGATGCACAGCCAGGCGCCCCCAGTTCCTGAGACCCTGGTCGGGGTGGGGGAAGCAGTCAGGACTTGCATCACTCCCACCCACATGCAGCGTCCGGCCCCGCTGGGCGATTTCAAAGCAGCATCTGATGCAGTCACCCCTACAGTTTTAGGAGCAGTGATGAAAAACGGTGTTCAGAGCGCCGGTGCTTTTTAAGAAACCGATTGAATTTCTTCATTTAATTTCATTGTTCTGCTCACACAAGGCAAAGAAAGCTGGACTCTGCTCTGTAACCCTTGCCCCACAGCTAGGGCACGCCTGGCCTGGAGGGAGGTGCTGCCGCCAGGCTGTGGTCAGTGACGGCAGCGTTGTTCCGCCTCCAGGCTTGTCTCCCACCTGGCACCCGCACTGGTCTGACCTTTGACTCTGCAGGTTTAGGGTTCCAGGAAGTGTAGCTCCCACACAGCCATGGGCTCCAGCCAGATCGCAGGCCTCGGTGAGAGCCCTCGTAGCCTGTGGCTCCGTGTCCCCTGAAGGTGGCATCTGGTCACTTCTGGTCACTGCGTCCTTGCTGAAAAGCCTGTCCTTGGGTGCGGCCTGGGTGCCGGCCATGCCCCTAATCCCATCATAATCATAAGCTGGGAAGGGGGGGTAAGGGCTGATGGCGTGGGTGTGAAGCAGTGGCCTCCTCTTTTCATGGGCAGTGTTTGAGCCGCATGCAGACCTGGAATGGGCCAGCAGTGGTTCCTGAGGGAGCATGAGGGGCACGCGGCCGCCCTCGGCCTCTGAGTTGGGGGTGCCCCGGTGGTGGCCGCTCTTGTTCACAGGTGCAGACCGGCTTGGCGGCCTGGAGCATGTGCGTGAACAGGGACGTGGGCCCCGAGCTCAGCACTCGGGTGGGGTGGGGTGGGGGGCTGAGGGGGGCTGTTTTCTGTTTTCTGAGGGACATGGAGACAGGAAGCGGGGGGATAGAAGCATTTTGGCAAAGTGGGGTTGGTGTCCCGCTGCCCGGCCTGGAAGCCCCTCGCCTTGGCCCCAGTCTGCTGTCCTGTATCCCATCCTTCACTTCTTGTCGTCTGAGGCCTGGGCCACCCCCTGCCAGGCAGCCCCCAAACATGGAGTTTCCCTGGTGCTGATGTTCTCCTAGGTCTGGATCATCTCAGCATGAACGTGGGCCGCACGGCGCCGGCCGGCCCTGCCTGAGCATGGGCACCGAGCTATTGGAGGTCTGGGTCTGGTGGCTACACGTCTCGGGTTAGGGTTTCTAGGTGGTCATTCGTCAACCTGCGGTGGTGTTTTGTATGCTGCCTGGTTCTTCGCTGGAATGTTTTGTGTTCTCTGGGCAAACACAGAATGAGGGTGACTTGATGGACAGCTCCAGGCAGACCCTGTTTATGGGTTCCACATCAGTGTTTGGTCTACGTAGGTCCATTCTCGGGGTGTCCCACCTCTTCATGGGCCTGGCATCCTTCCATTGGCCGCTGGACGTAGCACCTGAAAAATTAGTGAATCCCTTGCGGCCCACGGTCTTTTCCACAAACCTGGGTCCCAGCTCCAGAATTGCCCCACTCCCGCCGAGGCCAGGTCCAGGGCCAGCTGGCTTCCCTCTCCCCGTCCTCCCTCTGCTGCCAGGCCCTGGCCGAGCAGGGCTCACTGCTGGCTGCCACCTCCTCCCAGCTCCACACCTGCTGTCTTCTCACCACCCCGCCCCCTCAGCTCCTTGGGGATTTTAGGAAGAAGTCACATATTTTGCCCAGATTTCTCTAGCTGTCTTCAGCAGGACAGTGGTTTGGTTAGCACTGTCTCTGGCTGCAGACCCAGCAGTCCTCCTTGACTCTCTCGCCTCCCCCACTGGGACCTCACAGCTCCCTGGCACGCTGTGCCGCAGGGCCTTTGCGTGGCCGTGCCCCTTCCCACACCTCCTTCAGGCCATTGCCTCAGAAGGGGAGCCCCCTGCACCATGGCAAACGCCCCCTTCTAGTGACGCCGAGTGTAGCTAAGTGTGGCCTACACAGGAGCACCACTCCAGGGCGGCTCCGTTCCTGTTCACTACTTTTGAGGAAAGAGGTGACACTGGCGAGTGGGTCACTCTCAGAGGGCAGCCGATGTGGCCTGGGGCGGGTGGGCTTGGAGGGACCCGGCGAGCACCCGGCTGTGCTGCTTTGTGGTCAGCCCTGACTTGTTACATCTTTTAAAGCAGCTGAGACCTAAGGCAGGGAGCATGGTTTACGAAATGCCCCCCTTTTCCATTTTTTATCACAGTGTTTCCAACTGATAAAAGAATTCAGGTAATTGCATATGAAAGGTAAAAAGTCATGAATAAAGAGAACGCCTTTGTCCCCATGATGCCGCCCTAGCTGTGGCCCATCCTGGCCGGGTGGCAGCTCACACGCACTCACGGACTTACACATGTGTGTGCAAACACCAGCGTGTCTCCACCCTGTGGCCTGGCTGTGGACACTGCTGGTGACCCCGGCTAGCTTTCTGGCACATCCCTGGCACCTGTTGAGCATCACATGTACAGGACTCGTGTTTCTGTGACATCTCGTTCCCGTCCCCAGCTTCATTCTTTACAATCCCCCAGGACGTAGCGGCCATTTTCAGTCTCCCAGGCCCAGTTGTTCCTGTTGTTAGAGCTGGTGCCCTGACCGCCCTGGGCCCCAAGACGTAGACGCGGGTGCGAGCTGGGGTGGGCTGGGTGGCCTTCGTGTCCACTCGGCAGCCACCCTCCCCATCACATGGGGCCTGGGCAGGGACCCATGGGCATTGGCCGTGTCAGCGAGGCGCGTGTAAACGGAAGCGTGTAAACGTGCGCACCGTCCGATGCTTGTGGTCGGAGTGTGCAGACACTGAGGCCGGTAGAGGACGCACAGCGCTGGCTGACGTGCCTGCCCTCTGCGTTGTCTCCGAAGCTGGAGAAGAAGCAGGCGCTGCCGCCGTTCCAGCCACAGATCACTGACGACTACGGGCTGGACAACTTCGACACGCAGTTCACCAGCGAGCCCGTGCAGCTGACCCCCGACGACGAGTAAGCCCTGCGGGGACCCACGAGGGGACGCCCAGTCCTGTCTGCAGCGGGCTTGGTGGGAGGTGTCGCGCGGGGGCGACCAGTAGCCGTGCCCTCTGCCTGTGCCCACAGGGACGTCATCAAGAGGATCGACCAGTCCGAGTTCGAAGGGTTTGAGTACATCAACCCCTTACTGCTCTCCACCGAGGAGTCCGTGTGAGGCGCCCGCTCCGCCGTGGACACGTCCGACTGACCCCTAACTCTGTCCTTAACCACAGCGCATGCATGCCAGCTGGGCGCCGCCGCAGAGAGCGGGCCCGGGCGTCCATGGCGCTCGGAGCAGGGCGGCCTCGCGCCGGAGGCGTCTGCTTCTTGTGCCTGCGTCACACAGGACCGCGGTGACCGCATCCCAGGGAGAGACGAGCCACGATTTCGAAGGTGCACACTTTGCACAGAACAGAACGGACACTGACCTGCTCCTCCAGGAGTTACCTGTAATATCCCGAGGAATAAAATGTGCCGGTGATGTAGATGCTCCCTTTGCTGCCTTTCTTCCGCGTGGGGCATCTGCCAGCGTCACAGGCATGACCACATGTGTGGAGGCGGCGTGAGGCGTGTGCAGAGGGGGCTGGGGACGGGAGCTGAAGTGCCTGCAGGGACACACTGCGACGAAGAATTTTTACAAATTCGGAACATTTTCTAAATCCCGGTAAGTTCCTGTTGTTAATATTTAACAAGTGTTTTCCCACCGAGCGTGTAAGTGGCCGTGGGGTCTAACGCTGAAGTCGGTCACCCCTTACCCAGGTGGGCACCATGGTCCCCCCCCCAGCGCGTGGGACCAGGATGAGGAAAATTGGATGACAGATTCGAAAACATTGCTCACCAAAGCACCAGTACACCAAAAAAAAAAAAAAAAAAGCTGGAAACTATATCTGCTCAAAATATATTTCTGAAAACACTAAGCAGTGCCTACATGATGTCTTCTGTTACGTAGATTTTTGGAAAATATTTTTATCGGTAATGATGCTGCTGAGGAAATTTGCAAAGATATGTAGATGGGCCCCTCGCCTTAAAGTGGGACAGTGAACCTAGAATACCCACAGACACGCTGCACTTTCCTGAGGCAGCACACCTCCGACTCCCAGCAGAGGTGGCACGTGTCACCCCGTCACCCTCCTTCTTAGGTGGCTTCTTAGGGACAAGCCAAAGGCTTTCTAGGAAGATGTAAGTCATGGGTTTTCCAGTCCCTAATATGCTAGGTGTGACGCGAGCCCGGGCAGCATACTGGAGAGGGCTCCTCAGACACCAAGTCCCCAAACATCCCTCGCGCGACCTTAGCCTCCATCGCCATGTCCTCTCTGTGCTTCTGTGACAGGCCAGGACTCATTTCTCTATCGTGTGGCTGGCGGTTTGAGGCAGATTATGATAAAAGGAAAAATGCAGGAGCCACTGCCGTGGCAGACAAGTAGTGCCCCACAGCCCCAAGTGTCACCAGGAAGACTTGCTCCCCAAGACTGAGATCAGGGACCACAAGGCAGAACCCGAGAACCGACTCTGGGTCTTAGCTGGCAGGGCCCTTCAGCAGCAGAGCCCTGATCTGAGGGCTCTGCGGTCACTCAGGACTGGTGACCGAGCGCTGGGATGTGCTGACGTCACCTGGGGAGGGAGACCCCAGGGTGCCCAGGAAGGGACCCCTTCCTCCTGCTGCGTTGGGCAGTGACAGCACCTTTCCTCAGTCAGGCCCGGGGCCCGGGACTTGTCCAAGTTCAGGGCATGCACTTCGGTGTGGGTGTTGCCAAGGAGCTTCCCGGCAGCCAGCTTGCTCGCTCGTGTGCGAGGCGTGTGCAGGCCACCGTGCTCACCAATGCAGGAAGGCTTTCATGTATAGCCATGTGTTTTATAAGTGACAGGTGAGGGATGTACTGCAGTGAGGGTGGGGATCAGAGATCCTGACATTGGCGAGCAGCTCGTCGCGATGTGTGTGTGCTTTTGAGATGGTTCGCGGAAACTCTGGTGACGCCACGATTGTAAAGCGGTCAATCCGTGCGTGTGCTTTTGTACAATTAATTAGCGGAGCCCGTGGCTGGCCGGTTCTCCTTCTGTGGATGTTCTCACCTTCGGCCAAGGTCGTTCGTGTTCTTGCACATCTATTAAAGACTTTAATGACAACGCTTACTGTTATTATTTTCATTAAAAGTAGGTGTTTCCAGGAAGCAGAGGTTTTTGAAGCCATTTTTTAAACATTTTATTAGCGCAGTTTTGGTTCACAGCAAAATTGAGGGGAAGGCACAGGGATTTCCCATGTTCCCCTGTCTCCCACATAGCCTCCCCCCAGTGTCCCCAGAGAGTACATGTTATAGCTGATGGACCTGCACGGACACGTCACCACCCACCAGGGGCCCTGTTTACATCTTCATGTTGCAGGTCCTGTGGGTTTGGACAAAACGTTTGAGGACTTGCCCACCGTAAGCAGAGCCACCTCACTGCCCCACACCCTCTGCTCCGCTGCCCCCGGGCCCCTCCCCCACACTAACCTTTTGAGCAGCTCTGTAGCTGTGTCTTTTCCAGAATCTCAGTTGGGATCACATGGGATGTGGCCTTTTCAGGTTGGTGTTTTTCACTCGGTAATTTGCATTTAAGTTCTCTCCACATCTTTTCGTGGCTGGTGTGAGGTCATTTTTGAAAGGAAATAGGGACTTCTGCAAGTTAATCTCGGGGCTTTCTGTCGGCCCCTTCCAGCCACCATGGCTGAGGCAGACACGAGGGTGTCAGGCTGGAGGTGGCACTGAAGCCCGGTTCTTTTAGAACCGGGCCAAACAGCACATCGCTCCCCTGCCCTGAAAACCCACGTGAGACTGACACCAAGATGGCCTGCCACTGCCCATGGCACCTCCGCAGATCCCATCCCCTTAAATCCTGTTCCAGCAGGAGCCGCCTGGGCTCCCCAGCCAGCCGGCCGATGGCGGGGCCCCAGGGCACCACCCTGGGACAGTTTCCTCACCGCAGCAGCACTCTGGGGGATGGACATGGGAGAGTGAGGAGAGCAAGCTGCCCCAGCCTGTCACCTGTGCCCAACGGGCCCGCTCAGGCGCACATGCCCAGTTCAGCTCCCGAACCGTCGGCTGGCTTGGCCTGCCCAGCCTCAGTCCAGCATCAGTCTGCTTTCTGACCACAGCCAGCCCCTCTGCTGAGCATAAGCCAAGAGAGAAAAAGGATCCGCCGTTTGGGTTTCAACAGAAAGAGAACATGACAAGCAGTTCAGTGACAGGTTTACTACACAGGCAGCTTTTCCACGTGTCGGCTGAAGTGGAGGGGCCTGCGGGGATGAGGGCACGGTGCTCACCACACCACGTCTTCCGTGCTGTCCGCCAAGCACTGAGCCAGGTGGCTGTCAATGTCCACCTGGGCCAGCCTGCGAGGAAGAAAGATGGACACTCGGTCACCCATGGAGAGGGGACCCCTGGCCAGGGCCTCTGCGGCGCTTTCACGCCCTTTCCGGGTGCTCACAACTGCACCAAAGCATGGCTGGCGGAGAGGCACCCTGACGGGTCTCCGTGGCTAGTTGGTAACGAGGCGGGGCCCACACCAACCAGGAAAGGCCCATCCAGACCTTTCAAAGGCTCTGAGTGCACCCTGGACAGGCACCATCAGGAGACCCTGTCAGGCTCTCTCAGGCTGGGGGCACCGCTTCCCAGTGAGCCGCCAGGGCATTTTGGCACCTGCTCAGCTTGAGAACCTCGGGCTCCTGGGCACTGCTGAGCCCAAGAGCCCAGCTAACGGCAGCAGCACAAGGTCGGGGCTCCTCCGCCAGGGCTGAAGGTCAGTTCTGAAGGTTGAGGCAAATCTGTCAGGGGCGTTGTAGCCAGGGCATCCCTGTCTCAAAACCACCCCCTTGGCCACCCGAAAACACAGCATGAAGGCTGGTGCCCCAGAGGGGGTGCAGTCCAGGCTTGAGAATCTTGTTTTGTTGATATGGAGGGACTGAGCCCCCGGGGGAGGGGAACTAGTCAGCTCGGGCTGCCAGCCCAGGTTCTGGGGCCTCCACGTGGCCCTGGGGGATGACCCCTCCATGGTGGGACTCGCATGGAAGGGGCGCCACTGATCCCCGGGTTCTGCGCTGCTCCGGCAGCTCGAGGCCACTCCCTCCTGTGACTCCTATGCCCCGTCGAAGTGTCATGGTAGCCAGGAGCCCCACCTGCCCCTGCACGTTACAGAGCAGGACATACCTCACCAGTCTCACCCCTACAGCTTTCCCCATGGGGCACCCCAGGTCCCTTCCAGCTCAGGCCCACCCAGGCCTCCCAGAAACACCCATGGCCATGGCCAGGGAGGTGGTTTGCCCACCAGCCCAGGTACCCTCTCCCTGCTCACAGGGACCTCCCAGGATGAGGCCTTTCCTCCACCCACCTCCAGGGCCATCCTGGTCAAGTGCCCAGGTTCACTGGCCAGACGAAAGGCCCGTCCCTGAGGCCCCAGTGTCGCCGCGTTGAGGGTAAAAAACCTTTTGCTGCAAGGTGCCACCAGCCAGGACGGCACCGGCCTCTCCCCCGACCTGGCTCCACAGCCAACCCCCTGCTGCTCTCGGGGCCCAAGCGGTGCCGGTGCCCTTCGGCTGCCTTCTCAGAGTTTGCAGACCCCGGCCGGTGAGCTCTGGGCCCCTGGGGCCACTCAGCCTGTCCTCGGAACCAGCCTCTACAAGCTTTTTCTAAGGCTGCCAGAAGATTCTACGATCTGGACCTGGGTCATCCTGCCCAGAGGTTTCCAGCCAGTGTCCCTCGGGCAGGGGCAGCCTCCGGGATTCCTTCAGACCTCCCCCCCCAGTGGCAGAGCGTTGCCTCGGCTGGATCTGTCACACGCGGCTTCTGCTTCAGCTTGTATCACAACCGTCCAGCGGCGTCGCCGCATCTGAAAGACAGCGTGTGGACGTGGACGGCAGGCACGGCTGCGGGAGAGGGGGCTCAGCCGACACCTCCAGTGGTTTGAGTGCAGACAGGGCCACCAAGCTGGTACAGCCACACCGATGGGGACACACACAACCCAGGTTCTGGTCTCCACGTCTGGCCTGGGAAAGCCCATCTTTCCCGTGTGACTCACGGCCAGCAGAAACCCACATGGCAACTGAATTCAGCAGCAAGGGGTCTTCAGGGGATAGCACTTCACACCAAATAAAACATGAGTGGCCCGGAAAACAGACACGTGGAGGAAAATGACGCCAGTGTCCTCGTCCTGCCGTGCTTGGCCCCTCAAGCGCACCACCCCTGCAGCTGGCCGGAAGGGCGACCACACTTCTGGCTCCTGAGAATCACTACAAGCATTTTTCTGGGGACAGTCACGAGACAATGTGACAGTGCAATTGCTGTGTCCAGCTGCTAAACTGGGCCCTCCCATGGCCCAGCCTGTCCCCTTGTCCCAGAGCATCCATCCCATGGCAGGTGGGGACCTTATTTCCAAGACAGGGGACTTGTCATCTCCCCAGTCACTGCTGCAGCCTCGGGGGTGTGTTCTGGGCATAGTACTCTCTCTCCCTCATAATCAGATGGAAGAACATGCTAGAAGCATTCCAGACACGCTGAGACCTGGACTCACCTGCGCTCACACCTACTTTGGGAAAATGCAGACGCTCTGCCAAGCCTTAACTGCTTTAAAAGTTCAAAACTGGAACTTTTTTTCTCTCTCTAACGTCTCTGTCTTCGAGACCGTTTTTTTAGATGGTCCAAGGACAAGGCCTCCAGAACCAGACAAGGGGCAGAGGCACCCTGACGGCATCGGGAACCTTAAGGGCTTCTGAGCCTGGGTTTCTCTGGACGGGCAGGAGTTAGAATGCTTCACTGCTTCACCAGCATCACCAAGTGGGTCAGTGGGCAGCTTTCAACGACCCCAGAACACCAGTCGGCAGAAGGTGAGCAGTACCGCGCCAGCTCTGGAAACAGTTTGCAAATTCTCCCGTGGGCCCCTTCACCCAGCACACGGCTCCCACCTGGGGACAGGCACTGCCTGGCCCAAACCACTGCTGTCACCTCCGCCCCACCCCAAGCTGTGCCATCAGGCTCACCCCCAACACCAGGCTCTCAAAGGCTGGGCGGAGGCTCGATGTGCGTTCAGAGGGGCCGTCGCCTCTGGATGAGGCCTGGCGGGGGGATCTGTGGGTTTGTGCTGTGTCTGGAGCACCAGCTTGATGGCATTTTTGTTATCAGCTAATTCTGGAATCTATTCTCTTTACCCTCGGGGCTGTTTTTGCTTCTGGAAGACCAGGGACATGGCATGTAACTGACGCACACGATCTCCAGGCCACACGAAATCTGGAGAAGGTCCAGTTATCCATTCACTGCACCAGACCGAGGTCGTCCCCGGCCAACTGACCCCCATGACCCCACAGCTGTGTCCTTGGCTGTGTGACACCGGGCCCATAGCTGGGCGGATTGAGATTAACTTCTTAGCAAAATTGGATTCCATCCCCTTACTTAAAATAAGGCATAAAGGCATGTGTTGGATTTTTTAAAAATAAAAACACCTGTACACACAAAAACAAAGTCTTCATTTTTAAAACCTCCAACCCACCACTTGGAAGGTGCTTCTGGGGCTAAACAGGAGTTAGGTCAGGGACCACAGTCTGGCTGGCACTACAGGCAGCCTCAGCCCCCAAGTCCCCCATGTCGGGTGGGCTGGGTTAGAGCAGAGGAGCTGCGACACTCTGCACTTGTGGCGGGAGAATGCAGCCTGTGGGGGGCCTTGAACAGTGGAGTGCGGGTGTCCCCCAAACCTACAGCCCTGTGCCCTCAGGCTAATCTTTATAGTCACTGCTCTGCCAACTCGGAGTGAAATATTACTTTTAAAAGGCCAAAGCGGGGCTCAGGCACCTCTCAGCCTTCTAAAAGTGGCTGGGGTTAGGGCCGGCAGAGTGGCTCAGTTGGTTAAGAGCTCGCTCAAGAGTTTGAGCTCTGAGCAACAGCAGTTCGAGTCCAGCCCGAGCTGAGCAGCCG
>NW_017731634.1:1212197-1233903 GCF_001890085.2 Hipposideros armiger | reverse complement strand
ACCGGTACCCCCAGCCCAACCTGACCCGACCTTCCCCGCCTGCGCTCTGGATCCCGACCCTCGAGGGACCCCACGGCCTGTTCCTGAGGCCATGAGGTGACCTCCCCTTTGTGACACTATCAGAGCAGGGGTCCTGACCCCAACCTTTGGGGACACCGAGGCCGGGGTTCGTTCCTCCACCACAGAGGTGGGGCTGAAGGGAAGGCGGACTCGCCCTGAAGGAGCCATTTTCCAGCTAATGAGGGTGTGGTCGCGGAGGCCCCTCCTACCGCTGTCACCCCGCAGGCCTGGGGTCTGCAGAGGTCTCTGAGGAGGAGGAGCTGGGCAGGAAGTCACACTAGGGGGTCCCCGCCACAGCCCCCCTCCCAGTTAGAGCCCACCCGCGGCTGCCAAGCCCCTGCTGCCAGAACAGCCCTGAGCCTCAGCTCCCAGCTCTGCAGACCCCAGCTGCCCTTCCCAGGACCATCGCTGTGTCCTTACAAAAGGGAGGAACCTGGTTTCCTTAATTAAGGAGAAATGAGGTGACAAAGTCCAGTAATTGGCCGTGGTCCTGGGCTTGGGGCCTGGGGGCGGGGCTCCTGTGAAGAGTTCTTCTGATACCCTGGGCCTCAGCCGTCTCCTGGAGCCACCACTCGATCTGCCACTTGGTGGCAGCAGATGCCCAGGCACCCTTGGCCACCCCTGACCCTGCAGAACCTGTGCCCTGTGGGCTCTGAGGTGGGACGAGGTGGGCCCTGGGGTGGGCTCTGGGGTGACCCTACCCTCCCAGGCCAGGGTGTGCGGGGGGCTGGGTGGCAGGCAGCTCCTCTCCGTGGGCCACAAGCAGATGTCACTCAGGGTGCTGGGACCCTGCAGCTTTGGGGCTCTGTTCTGCACCCCCTTTTGCAGGGGCTCCCACAGCACTGTTCCAGCCACCTCACCTCAGCCCCTCTTCACGTCTCTGTCCCGCCTCCTCCCAGCCCACAGTCCTGGCACCTCCCACCCCGTAGCACACTCCAGCCCAGGGCCCCCATCCCTGAGTGGAGGCCACCCAGATGAGCAGCTGTCCTCCTGTGGCACGGAGGTCGCCCTTCGTCAGCTGCCAGTACAGCCCTCCAGAGTGGGGGCAGGATGTTCGCACCCGCCGGTGCCAGGGACTGGTCTAGATGCTGAGACCACCAGGGGGACAAGACAGGGTCCTCACCCCCAGAGCCCCCCAACTGCTGGAAAACAGACCCTACGTGTGTGAACCAACCGAGCTGCCGTAGCAGGTGGTCTCGGGGGCCCCTGGAGGAGTTGACCTGTGGCTGGGCCTGCTCCTGGTTGTAGGGGCTCCTGGGTCTGGCACATTGCAGGTGCCAGCTGACTTACGACTCCCAAACAGCTGTGTCTGGGGTCGCCGGGCCTCCCCGAGGCAAAGGAAGGCCCCGCCAGGCCTCAGACAGCTAGTGTGTGCCCAGCGCCCGGGCCATGCTAGGAAGCTGTGGGGACACCTGTGTGAGCAGCAGATTCTAGGCAGGGCCGGAACCAAGCACTGGGGCCTTCGCGTCCGGGGCACTCCCGCCCCTCCCAGCCTCTCCCAGCCCCTTCATCTACAGACCTTGCAAGGCCAGCTCCCTGCCCGAGAATGGCAGGAACAGGGAAGGGTCTCAGGTGGACCTAGGAGGTTGGGCTGGCCTGAGGGCAGGAGCCCCTGGTGGTGCAGGGCCCTGGATGACTGTCAGGGCCTGGCACAGAAGGGGGGCAGGGTCACCCACTCTCCTTGGCCTTAGCCACCCCAATGGGCCTCATTTACCTTGGCTGCCAGAAGAGGGGACCTGGACCCCAGGCCAGGCCTGTGGCAACTGGTGGAACAGAGGCCCTGGGGGACCAGGTGCCCTCAGGACTTACGAAAGTCGTCCTCTTGGGAGCTTCTCCTCTGGTTTCATCCGGCTGCTAGGGATTAACCCCTCCCCCACCCCTTCACCACCAGGGCCGACAGCCTGGGATGCCTCCTCAGAGAACAGAGCTGGGGCCACCCTGCGCCAGGCGCATGGCAGATGCCCACGCCCGTCAGGAAGCCCCCCATCCTCTCCGCCCTGCTTTCCGACAGCTGCCCCCCCACCCCCCTTGCACCTGGACCTTCTGGAAGTGGCCTGCACCCCGACAGGCCCACCTTTCCTAGCTATCCCGGCGTCACCAGTGAGACGCGGAGGCCATGGTGGGCCTGGAGGAAGTTTCAAAGTTGAACTTCGTGGAGAGGCTCATGTTCTCCGAGCCGTCTGCTGTGGTGACAAGCAGTGGAGCTTTATTGGGAAATCATTTCTGATCGGGACCGCCGCTGGCACTGCGGAGACACAAGTTTTCACGAACCAAAAGCCATGTTTACAAAGACATTTCAGCGTTTTGGAGAAGGCGCCCCCAACCCGCCCCCAGGCAGATGGTGCTGGGTGGTGGGGGGATGGGGCCCCACCATGTGGACATGGGCACAGCGGGTGCTGGGCCTCGGCCCCCACTATGTGACACATCTCTAGGTGATGAACCAGATGCCCCTGTCCTCCAAGACACATGTTCCAGAGTCGGGGCCCTGTCCCTGGCACAGGTGTCCTAGCTGGGCTTCCAAGCCCACTTGGCTTCCCTGCCATCTCCTTTGATTACTTGGGGTTGTCTCTGCCTTCAGGCCACCCTGCAGATGGGGTCAGATGACATGGGTGGACAGAGCAAAGCCTGAGGCTGGCAGACAGGACCAGTCCCTTCCAATGCCAAGTGGAACCCGCGGCCACTGGCGGGCACGTGCTCACAGTGTGGGGCTGCCACTGTCTCTTGCCAGGGGGCAGGACAGCACAGCACCCACTCAGGGTGCCCTGCCCGGGCCCGCTTGCTGGGCGAGGACGGCCTCGAGGGAGGGCCGCCCCCTCCCTGGAGCCGGCCTCCTGACGCGGCGGGCAGCAGCCACACTCAGCCACACCTGCCGGCCCGTGCGCCAACAGGCAAGCCTGACCGGAGCCAGGCAGTGGCACTGGTGGGTGTGCGAGATGGGCTGGAATGAGTCAGTTGCCTGGGAAACATTGAAGGATCGTAGGGCAGCAAGCAGGCGTGTTGGGGTCCACTCGCCAGTGCACGAATGGGGGTCACCAGTGGCCCCTCAGGGCACCTTCTCTCCACTGCAGAGGGCTGGGTGTCAAAGGCCAGACCCTGCAGGAGGCCAGCAGGCTCCGTCCAGCACAACCTCCAGCCCCCACTCCAGGAGCCCGAAAACCAGAGGGCACGGGGGGGGGGGGGGGGGGGGTGCTGGTGAGAGACAGTGACGCTATTCCCCAGCCCCATCCCAGCCCCCACCTCTCTCCTGGACAGCCACCCTTTCCCAGAATTCCTACTGAACCTTGTCACTCTTGTGGCCCCTGCCTTCCCTCCACCCCCAACTTTCTCCATCAGCCACACAGGTCCTTCCTCGTCCCGGTGTCCTCAGCTCAGGCGTCTGCCTCTGCTGCTCGCCCCTCACCAAGCGGCAGCACCCGGTGACCCTCAGGCTCTGCTCTGGCAGTCCCCCCACCCTGGAGAAGCCTTCCTGGCTGGTCTAAAGCCGCCTCCCAGCCCCCCCCTCCACCCTACCACCCTCCTGGCTTCTCCTGTAGATAGGGCTGGGGTGCTTTCTGAATTCCCAGGAGAGCAAGCCTGCACCCTGCCCCCCACAGTGTGCCCAGAGGGGGCAGCCAACCAATCCTGAGGGGGTGGGGGCCATCTTGGGCACTCCTCCTGTGGGGAACATAAGTCAAGCAGAGACTTAGTTTTGGGGATACTGGGGGGGCATTGAACAGTGTTCCCCTCAAATTTGTGTCCACTGGGGACCTGTGAAAGTGATCCTGTTTGGAAATACGGTCTTTGCAGATGGAATCAAGTTAAGATGAGGCCATGCTGGGTTAAGGTAGCCTAAATCCATATGACTGGTATCCCGTAAGAGAGAAGTCTGGACACAGACACACAGAGAGGCCATGTGACAGCGGAGGCAGAAACTAAGGTGACGTGGCCACAAGCCAAGGGACTCCTGGTTCACGAGGGGCGGGAAGGGGCGGGGAGGGGCCGCCCCTAGACCTTCCGGAGGGAGCACGGCCCTGTGGTACCTTGAGTTTGGACTTCTGGCCTCCAGACTGTGAGAGAATGGATTTCTGTTGTTTTCAGACCCCATCTGTGGTCACTTGTGCAGAAGCCACAGGACACTGACATGTCCCCCGGGCCTCTCCAAGCTTTCGCATCATGTGCTGCCTGAAAGCTTGGGTTGGAGGCAGCTGGGCGTCCTGAACTCGCTTCTCTCCCCCTGGGTCCTGTCAACCATCCTTCCAACGAGCTAGGAATGGAGCCACCGGTGGCCTGTGGATGGAGGGCCAGCTCAGCAGCACACCGTGTCCTGTCTCCTGGGTAGAGGGTGGGCAGGAGCCACGCAGCCACTGCCGGGACGGCCGGGCATCTCAGCTCCAGGAGCAGCAGCTTTGCCACCCACCACCTCCCTGTGGCAGACCCTCCGGCGGAGACCACCACTTCCTGAGATGCCACTGTCCCTGTCCCTGCACCTTCTGGGCCCGACCCCATCGCCACCCTGACCACCAGCTGTGTCACCCCCACTTCTGGGTGAGCAATTTCTGACCTCACGTGAGGGAGGCCTGATGTAGAAACCTCTCATCTGTGTCCTTCCCTGGGGCCTCCTCGGGCTGGCCTGGTGGGGACCTGGTGTGGCCCACAGCACGGGTCTCCAGCAGAGGAGGCCCTGGGCCTCAGCGGTGGCCTCCCCCTCTGCCTCTCCACCCCTCCCCTCCTCTCTTCACAAGAGCACAGAGGCCCCAGCGCCCAGCGTGGACACAGAGGCTGGGTCAGGGGTCAGCAGACGGTTATTTGACCTCCCTGGCAATAAGGGAGTGGAGGTCTGTTGGGGCAGGGGACATGCCTGCCCCCTTCTCCTCCCCCAGGGGCTGTGCTCCTGGAGTTACTTCACCTGCCCTTCCTGCCACCCCCACCACCCCACCCCCGGTTTTCCTGAGAACTAGTTGACATCCATCGCTGCATGTTTAAGGCGTCCAGCACGATGATTTGATTCACGTATATGCTGAATGATGACCACGGTAGGTTTAGCTAATATCCATCTTCTCACACAGATACAATAAAAAGGAAAAAAGTTTTCTCCTTGTGATGGGAGCTCTTAGGATCTGCCTCTGAGTCCTACTGGGCTCTGCCCAGGCACCAGAGGACCCAGCAGCAACCAGGGGTCATGGGGTCATCTGCCTGTGACACAGTGAGGGACACCAGCTCCTGGCAGGAGGTCTCCCCCTTCCACTTGCCAGGTTTGGGGTGGGCAGCAGGTCAGGGCATAACTGTCTGTTGTGTGGCCCGGGGGGCAGGGGGGGCCAGGCGTCCCTCTGCCCAGAGACCCCTTGGGCCCCACCCACTCCCACTGCCCTGGGGCCTGGGCCTCAGAGGTGGACACTGGGCTGCTTCTGCTTCAATTCTCTGAGCGGCCTGGAAAACCACGCCCAGCCTCAGGCCAGAGAGCAGCCCAGGGTCCCGAGGGTCCCCTTTGAAGCCTGCAGGGCTCTGTCTGGCCAGTGGGAGCAGTGACCTGCTGCGCTGCAGAATCTAACTGGCGTCACAGCCGCCTGCAGCCCAAGGTGGGGCCAAGATGCGGCTGGAATCAGGACAGGCTGGGGGGCTGCACTCAGACAGCTGACCGAGCCTCCTGGACCACTGAGACCAGCCTGTGCCCTCCTGCTGCCTCTGCTCTGCCCTCCTCCCCCTCGGGCCACTCTGCAGGCCTCCGGATGCTGGCAGGAGGGAGGGGCCTGGCTGGGGCAGCAGCCCAGGGACAGACCTGGCCTCTCCTCTCGCGGTCCCTGAGGCACCTTTAGGCCATCTGGCCCTTCAGAAGGGAAAGGGGGTGAGGAGGAGGAATAGCAGGACGTTGGAGAGAACCCCAGAGGTGAGGGAGGTGGGGGGGCTGGGGAGGGGGCTGTGGACAGAGCGGCGACTGGGCAGCAGGGACACGTGACTCGTGGGGTCGCTCTCCGTAGTACAGCCACAGGATGGGCTGCCCGCCTGCCAGGACAGTGGCACCCACCCCCGCTCCATGGTATTAATGAGCCCAAGTTGGAGCCGGGGAGGACCCACCCGCTGATCTGCCGTGGTGGTCGCAGGCGCTGGGACAGCCCAGTGGCCTCTCTGCTTTCACACCACCCCCTCCGTCTCCCCAGGGAAGGCGTGGCTTCTCTGTGGCCAAACTCGTACTGTACAGTGCTGGTCAGGCCACCCCGCCCAGACCAAACCAGCTGAGCTGGAGGCCCTGGCAGCCACCACACCCGTGGGTCACCCTTATTGGAACCCAGCACGGTCCTTCTCGTGACCAGCTGGTGCTGACCGTGCACCCCTTCTGGGAGGGCAGGGCAGGCAGCTGAGGCCAGAGCAGCCCCTTATCTCCCAGCTCTGGGGCTGGCCGATGCCCCCAAGGCCCTGCCAGGCTGGGTGGAGGCGGGGACAGGTGCCCGTTTCTCAGAACCAATCAGGATGCTGACTGTGAGGCTGTGTCAGGGTCTGAGCAGGTGGGAGCCCCTGGGCTGGGCTGGCTGCTGGGCCCGCCTGCTTGGAGCTGCTCCCCCTACACCCTGCCATGGGGGCAACCCCAGTGCTAGGCAAGGGGACTCACGACGTGTGCCCACTTCCAGGGCACCAGCCTGTTCATGGGCATCCAGCCCAGCAGTGGAGCTGTACTCCTCCACCCCATTTACTGATGGGCCGGCTGAGGCCCAGGGCCATGTCCCCAAGTCGTAGGCCATGTGGCACTGGGTGCTGAGCTGGGACTCGATCCCAGGTCTCCTGCCTGGGCCGGTGGCCTTGCTCACTGAGTGGCACCGAGTGGCCTATGCAAGGGGCTCGGGGTCAGGGAGTGAGGGCAATGCTGGGTGCTCGTAGCCGTGGGGCAGCTTCTCTGGCCTGGGGACCCAGCCCAAGGCCGGGCAGAGGTGAGGCCCACCCCGCCCATCCTGGACCCCTAGGGAGATGACTGTCCCACCCTCAGCGCACCCAGGCCCTCTCTGCTCAGTTTTCCCAAGCCCACACCCACCCCCTCAACTGCCCGTGGTCTGCTGACGAGCAGCGAGCGAGTGTGGCTGGTACCCCTCTGGTGTCCCCAGACCTAGGTGCTCGTTCTGCCAGCGTCACGAACCTGTGCCCAGCTCCTGCCCCATCCGTGGCTGCAGAAGACCCTGAAAGCAGTTGCACTAATACGGCCGTCCTGAACCTCCGTTGAGAGAGCTGTACCCTGCTGGGGCGAGCCCTGGCACGGTCAGTCCTCCCATATAGCGCCGGTCTTCCCCACACGACGAGAGCAGCTGGCCGCACGGCTGAGGAGCAGAAGGAAGAAGCCACCGGCTGAGTGTGCAGGAAGGACGCTGCTGAGATCCGGGTCTGCCCAGGGCTTCAGGTTCGGCCCTGTGGCCACAGATGCCTTCTCTGAGGACCGTAGTCTCGGGGCCTCCTGACTGCCCAGCATGCCTAGGCATTGGAGGGTGCAGGCGGGTGACAGCTGGGGTGGGTCCCAGCCCCCCTCGTCCCCACTGCCCAGCACTTGTGGACACAGTGGGGATTGACCTGTGCTAAGCTGAGCCACGACGCCCTATAGCACAGGGTCCCCGGGGGCAGTCGACGCAGACCCTGTGCTTCTCACAGCGGATGGCAGCACACCGGGCAGGGCCCTGGTGGTCAGCCTGGCCAGCGCAGACCTCCATTTGGCCGCAGCCCGTCCTGGCCGCGTCCTGCCCTCCCCCAGCCCTGAAATGGAGCCTCTTTTCTGCTTCCGCCTCCCGGGTTCTTCGATCCTTGTGTCAAAGCCTCGGAGCTGCAGGCTGGCCCTCCTGCTCACAATTGTGTGCTCTGTGTGTGTGTTTGCACATGGGTTGTGTGTTCATGTGATGTGTGATGTGTGTGTGTGTATGCTCGTGTGTATGGGTGTGTGTGCATGTGATATGGGTGTGTGGGCACATGCACATGCCCGTGTCCTGTGTTCCCTGCCCCAACGATCCCCCTGGCCCCAGTGGTTCCCACATGGGAAACTGAGGCTTGAGGAGCTCAGCCACATACATGCTCAGTGTGTCACCTGCCATTTGGCGTCTTGCTCTCTGGGAGAGGTGGTCCTGTGGTTTCTCGGGGGCTCAGGGCCTGGCTCGTGGGACCACAGCGCTGAGGTCCGGGTCCTAGCAGTCCTGGAGCTCTGCCTCCCTGGAGTGCTGGTCCCTCAGGCCCGCCTCCCACCCTCCTTTCTTCCTCTCAACTTTGCCCTCCCTCACTCTACCCCCTCCCTGGCAGGCAGCTTGCAATCCAAACCTGTTCTTAACTTCTCCCCTGCAGTTGTCCGTCAGCACTTCCAAGTTAAATATTACTCATGGGGACGAGGGCCCGCTGGGCAGCGCTTGGCCTGGGGGTGGGCTGGTCTGTGGAAGGCGTTGGGTCAGGCCAATGCCAGGTCTCGGCCGCGGGAGCCCTCCCTGCGGCATCTGTGGGGCTGCTGGGCATGGGGCTGGGTAGCAGGCGAGCAGCCTGTGCCCTGTACCCGTCCTGCCAGCTCCGGCCCCGCCCTCTGAAGCAGCCTGTTTACTTAACCCCCCAAGCTGTGGCCAGAGTGGGCAGGAGAGTGGGTAGCAGGTCCCTGGGCAAGGCAGGGAGAGGCCACCCAGGGGACAGAGAGGGGCTTGGGCTAGGCCAGGCGAGGGCCCTCCGCTCGGCCAGTCACTCCAGCCCTATGCCAGGCTGGGGGCTGGGCCGGGAACAAAGTGTTCAGAAAAATAGCCTCATCTGTTTCAACTCGATCCCTCTTGTTTGGCTCCCAGTTTTCCCAGCATGGGAGTAGAGGTACAGAGGTGCTGTTTGCTGGACTTCCCTAACCGCTTTGGGGACGCCACCACCACCCACTTCTCCCTGCTTCTCACTAACTGCTCCCCACTCCCTGAGACCCAGGAGGCTCCTGCCTGGGCCTTTGCCTCCGCTGCTCCCCGCCCAGGATGCTATGCTGTGACCCATCCCAGGGCTCTGCTGAAACAGACCTGGGAGGGAGCCCCCCCCCACTCTCCCTGGCCCACGCTCCCTGACGGCATGTGCCCCCACCTGATACAGAACCTAGGGAAGTGTATGTTTTTACCGTCTCCCGTGAACCTGCAAACATTCAAGAACAGGAATGCTTTCTGCTCACTTCTGCTGGGCGCAGGGGGGCCCTCGAGCAACTTGGTGGAGGAAATCAATTCTACTCATGCCAGGCGTGGGGTACCACTCAGGGACACTCACTGCCCCTCAGCCCAGAGCCCCAAGCCCCCACCTGGATCCCAGCTGGGCAGAGCTCAGACCAGGGGCCTCCTGTGGGGGCCCAAAGGGTCGGGAGGAAGGGGCAGGGGCCCCATATGAGTAGCCCGAGGGACAAGGGCAGAGACCCAAGGCCCACAAAGGCTGGGCACAGCTGCCTGTGGGTAATGAAATGCCAGACCTGGTGGCCACCCTCCTGCCTTCTGTCCAGGTGGATCTTGTCACAGTAGGTGCTTAATTGGACAAGCCATGTCACCTCCCTGCTAGAGCCACCTGCACTCAGGGGCAGCGCAGCCCCAGGGTCCCCTCCAGCACCCGCCCCGGAGATACAGCCTTGGCACAGGGAGGCTCCTGGAGGTGGGGCCGCTGGAAAGGCCCACCTGTGCCAGCCCCGGTGCGTTTTCTGCGCACCTTTTGTGAACGTGTCTGTGTGGGGTTCTGGATGGAGACGGGGCCGCCCACCTGCCTGCCTCGTGCCCAGACCTGCGGGTGTGCCTGCCCGTGTCAGACGGAGGCGAGTTGGGACTTCGTACCTGACACCCAGCAGGAATGTGAGGCTCACACCACCTCTCAATGTCCTCGCGGGGGGCAGAGACTTCAGGGCCAAGACCCCTGCTAAGCGTCGTCTTTGCCCTCTGGATGCTGGCAGGACGGAGTGTGGCCCTGACCCTGGATCTGGCCAGCACCAGCCCTCCAGCCCCCCAGAGCCCCCAGCCCTGCTGGCTTCCCTCCCCTTCGACCCCAGACCCAGTACCTGCTCTCAGGCTAAGGCAGTGGGGGTGGGGCTGGAGTTTATGTAGTCACGTGCTGGTGGGGAGGGGCAGGCCCTGCTTAGGGAAGGGACCCCAACATCCCACAAGCAGGGTGGCAGGCCCCTGCAAGCCCAGGGGCCTCAGCCACATGGGAAAGCTCCTTCTGATGGGGTATGGGGGGGTGGGGCATGGGTGAGGTGGGGGTGGAGATCTCCAAGCAGCACTCGCCTGCCCTAGGAGGCACTGCGGAGACTTCTCAGCCTATCGGGCACAGCACCCCGGGTGGGGTGCTTCTCCAAGAGGGGGGACCCCGGGTGCAGGTAGCCCACCCTCCCATCCCCCCAGCCAGAAGTGGCCCTCCAGCCTTGAGTGTTCGACCCCTTGGTTCGGGCTGAGGGCAAAGCTCAGGTTGGGCGTTACAAGGACAGCTGAGTAGTGTGGCCTAGCCAGAGACACAGGCTGGTGACCCACTGCTGGAGACCTGGGGCCAGAGCTGCCTGATCAGAACTGAGATGTGGAGGATGCCGCCTAGAGTAAGCCTGGACGTGGCTACCGCCGAGCAGCGCAGCAGCCCTGGCCTGAGTGTCCAACAGCCTTACCCAAGGGTCCAGATGCCACGGGCACCGTGGCGGGCACTTAGCCTGGGCCACAGCCCTCCTGGCACTCCTGCAGCCTTTTCGAGCCCCTGCTACAGTCCCCAGTTCTGATACGGGGGCCATAAGGGCTTCCCAGGCCAGACAGGCTGCTGCCCGCACCGGCCCGCCCCTGCCTCCCCACCTGGCCGTCCGTTAGGGCCTGCAGCAGCTCGCGGGACAGCCAGCATGGCCCGGATCCCAGGGAAGGGAGGGCAGCTCCTGGGCCCGGGCCCTCCGCTCGGGGCTGCAGCACAGCCACTCTCAGGGGCAGGGCAAGCAGGACGCTGCCTGCTGAAGGCCCGGAGCGCAGGGCCTGCGGAGAGGAGAGGCCAGCTGTGGCCCGCAGGCCCTGGGGTCTGGCTTGGGGCGCTGGAAGGCCCGAGCAGGAGCCCAGGGCAGCAGCACCTCCAGGCCTGGGCGGCAGGAAAGGGAAAGGTGACGTCATTGCTGCCTGGAATCTGCTGTTTGGAGGTGTCGCCATGGAGACCGGAAGGCTCAGGGTGGGTAAAAATAGCAAACCCAAGAGGGTGTAAGTTCCAAGAACCGAGTCTCTGAAAAGAAGGAAAGCACGGGCTTGTTTCTGGCGGGGACATAGGCTGGGCTGGGAGTCCGGCGGGAGGGGCTGCGGGGTTTCCGGCTCTGCTGCCCCACGCTGGCATGAGGTTCCCGTGTCCCTGCAGCCGGCGGGCTGGGAGCTTTGTCCCCAAGCAGGGTGTGGCTATCGTGACAGGCTCCCAGCAGGAGACGTCTGGAAGCCCCAGCTCTTGGGCTTCCTTTAGGTGGGGCTGGAGAGGAGGAGGGAGAGCTCCCTCCTGAGGTCCCTCCCGATGTTCCTCCTGGGGTGGGAGGTCGCAGCGGCCGCCAGGTCCGTCCAGGCCCATGGTGGCCTCGAGCCTCCAGCTGGGGGGCAGGGGGAAGGGGCACAGAGCCGAACGCTTGCTGCCTGGGCCTCCACTCGGTTCCTGCCCTGTGCTCCTCTCCTGAGAACATCTTGAAACGATGGCCCCCAGCCCCTTGGGCCCCCCACTGCTCCCCAGGGACTTTCCTTCCAGGCCGGGAAGTGACCGCCCTACTCCTCTCCAGGCCCCTGAAATGCCCAGCATATGCTGTCTGCACGTTCCTTCAGCTGCATCCTCTGGAGGTCCATATGTCCTCAGTTCCAGGCCACAAGAATAAGATGGGAGGTCCTAGGGCCCCTCTCCCCTTGTGGGGGTCTCGGGAGGACCCCCTGCTGCTTTGGGGAGGGTGCCTCCCTCCAGAAGCCACACTGTCCTCTCCTCTGTTATGACCAAAGTGAAATGTGACTGCTGCCCCTCCAAAGAGCATAAGTCCTCGAGCTCGGGGCCCTCGGATGACGAGGTGCCCTCAAAGGAGCCAAGAGCACTGGGCGGGGGGGGGGGGCTGCTAACAAGGAAGACCCCCCCAATCCGAGAGAAGAAAGCCACGCCTATCCCCGGCTGTGACTGTCAGCAACAGTCGCCAGTGTGGCCTCGGGGATCTCTGCCTTCCTTCCTTCATGCCTGAGGCCAGGCTGGGGTTGGGTCTCTGCCTGCTGTCCCCCAGGGTGCCCACTCCCTGGGGTGTCTGCTACGAGCTGCAGTCTCTTCTCTTCCACAGACACTCTTGTTCTTTCTTGGGGTGGGGGCCTGGGACCTGGGTGGGGGGCAGCTTCTCCCTCTGCAGGGCCGGGGCCTGGGTGGGGGCCCTGGGAGCATGCCCAGACCCCCTGGGCGTGTGGTGGTTGGTGGTTGGAGAGGGAGAGGGGAAATGGAGCCCATGTGGGGGGAATAGCTCACATGCTTTATGTAACAAGTGAGCTCACTGCAGCGCCTGCCAGGAATGACGGCAGGAGGGCGGGAGGGGGGCTGCTGGGGAGGAGAGAGGGGCCCAGGCTGGGCAGCAAAGGGGGCTGCAGGCGGCCCTGGGTCTTCCTGGGGTAGGAGGGAGTGTGGGAGGGGCCAGGGAGGGAGCACGAGTGAGCGGTGCTGGGCCAGGCCAGGGGTACAAGGCGCGACCAGATCCCCCTGCCCCCCTACCACCAGCAGCCAGATGCTGGCAGGACCAGGACGTCAGGGCAAGGGCCCTTCTAAGTCACCCAAAACCCTCTGGGGAGCAGCTCAGGGGGCCCTGGAGGGGTGAGCACCAGCTGCCCTCTGCCCTCCTGCCCATCCCCACCCCCTCAGCCAGGGGCCCTGTGCTCTGAGGCTGGCCTCTTCTTTCTCCCTTCCCCCGCTGGAGGCCTGCCCCCCTCCCCCACCAAGCCCCTACAAGCCTTCTCCCCGCTGGGGTGTGGCATTGTCCCCACCTCCTCTGTGACAGGCCCAAACCCCAGCACCAGCCCAACCACCCTGTGTCTCCTGGAGGAGTGACCTCAGGCCCAGAGAGGGGAAGGGGCTTCAGGGAGGCTGCAGCCACATGGGAGCCATCTCCCAGGTCTGGGGATGCGTGACCCCTGCCCGCGGATGGGCCCGGGGAGCAGCCACATCTCACCAGACCATGTCAGTCCACGCACCAAGATTTAATAAGAGTCCACTCACCACTCACTCGAGGGCCAGGAAAGTCCTCAGGCCCCTGACAGGGAAGGACAGAGACGGGCAGAGTGACAGCAGCCCTAGGCAAGAGGGGACTGAGCTCAGGACCCGGGGCGGGGACCTGGGGGGCCCAGGGACAGTGCTGGGAGTCCCAGCTGTGGGTGGACTTGCTCCCAGGCAGTGTGGACAGAACGGAAGTGACTGGAGGGGTCGTGGGCCCAAGAGCAGGGATCTGGGGCCATGTCCTCGTGTTGTCCTGCTGGGGACACCCATGGCGGGGGTGGGGCACTAGGAAGGGGGGGCCCCCTCTACACAGCTAGCGGGACCTTGAGTCTCACTTGTCTGCTTGGACATAAGGTGGGTGTGTCTGGAGGATGGCTCCTTGCTGCCCCTCCCTGGTCTTGGGGTCACTGGAATCTGGCTCTCAGAGCACCCCCTGACCCCTGCCCTCCTGTAAAGCCCACCTAATCACACTTGTAGCTGGTGGCTGGGCCTTGCCTGGGCCCCCACCCCCTGGCCACATGGTGCCCTGGGCCACCCTGAGCCTTGGTATACCCTGCTGTGAAATGGAATGGTCCCACCAAACACTTAGCACCTCAAGGGAGAAATACGTGAGTGTGCCCGCACAGCCCTGGCAGAATGCCAGCTGTTCTTCCGACCGCAGGCCCCACTGTTGTCCCCGGCGTCGAGCCAGCTCCTGCCCCTGGAGGGCTGTCTTTAAAAGGTGCGGGTAGGGGAGTTCGTGCGGGCGGGACCTGCCCTTCAGCCCCATCCTGACCCCATGCCCACCTGGTGGCACTCAGCAATGTCCGCTGTGCAAAGGGACAGCAGGGGGGTTCTTGAAGGACGCTGCCCAGGCCTCGGCCTGTCCTGGCCCCCTCTGCCCCTGCACCCTGCCCCTGCTTTACCTGTAGAACTGGGCTCTGGCCCTGGGCTATCGGGTCCAGGCATGAGGCGGTCACCCTTTGATCATCAGGGTGTGGACGGAGCCCCGGTCAGGCCATGGTCAGCAAGGCGCGCATTCCAGAGCAGCACAGGACGCTTCAGGGGACAGGGTCCTGCGGGTGGGGGCAGGGCCATAGGACACTGTGCCCATGTGCTGTCTCTGCACTCCTCCAGCTGGGCCCTCGCTGGAGTGCCCCACCAGTTGAGGACATGTCTCAGGGGCTAGGCCAGCAAGTCCCTGGGCTGGGAGCCCCGGACCAGCCAAGGCCTGTGCATCCTCCCGCCTTCCTCCAGTGCAGGTCCTTGACCACAAGGCGCCCTGTGCTGGCTGAGCAGGGGCTGGGCCAGTGTCCCTAGGAGAAGGGGTCCTGGAGCAGCATTATCTCCCACTCTGGGTATGAGCCTGGAGGTGGGGACGAGCAACCATCTGGCTCCCAGGACTGCCCAGTACCCTGGGCGGCACTGGCCTTGCCCCAGCCGGCTACGTCTGGCAGCTGAGGCCAGGCCTGTCCTGGTGGGCCAGGCTGGCAGTGCCTCCGAGCCGTGAGGTGGGCATGTGGTCAGCGCAGCATGGCGTGGGAAAAGGGGGCCCGCTTTTCCCTCCTCCCACCTCCAGGTAGATAAGGGCAGCTCCTTGGCGGTGCCAGGCCCATGGGGGCACAAGGTGAGGCAGTTCATCTCACGGTTTGACCTGCAGTGGCGTGCTGGGCTCACCCTCTCACTTGCAGTGGTGAGCGGCCGTGGCTAGGTGCTGTGCTCAGCCACCCAGGCATCACCTCTGTTGACCCTGAGAGGCAGGGTCTCAGCTGTGTGCTGGATACTGGGATGTCTGTGTGACCCCGGCACAGGCCCCGGCCTCCGAGCACCCCAGGGGAGGCAGACACACAGCCTCAGCCACGTGGGACGAGGCTGGCCCCACAGAAGGTTCGGTGGGAGGGGTGGGGGAGGTCCCTCCCAGCCAGAATGGTCCAGAAGAAACAACAGGGAAGGTCAACAAAACTGAAAGCAGCTTTTTTGGAAAACTAGAAAATGCAGGTCAGCACAAAGAAATTAAAAATATCTGTAGTTCCCTCACTCGGCAAAAAAACGCTGTCTCGTTCTCTGATACAGGAACTGCAGGCTATAAAAGACTAAGTACCATGTGCTGCAGCCGGAATTTTGATTGACAGTGTTTTCATTACCATTCAATTTAAACATTTTGTGATTCCATTTTGATTCCTGCTTTAATCCGCGATTTGTTCAAAGTGTGTTCTTTAATGTCCCAAACTGTGGCGTTTTGTGGTGGGAATGTCAGTTTGTTTTCCTTTGTTATTTATTTTTAGTTTAGCGTTCTCGTTTGTTTGCTTTAATTCTTACCAAAGAAAGACAGATACACAGATTCAAAAAAACAAAAAACCCAAAGGGTTAGGAGCCTTGTGATGAGTCTGCCGTGGTCAACAAGCCCCTCCCGACCCTGGCCCCGTGCCCTGGCATCAGCCTCTGTCAATTCTTTCAGCTGTTTCTTGCCTGATTTTTCTCCATATTTCTAAATTATGTGCTGTTGCTGCTTTTTCTCCGTTTATCACTGTGAGGTGTCTGGAGCTGCCCCCAGCGCCGTCCGCCCCCACCCTGCTTTCTCTTCACCCATCTTCCCAAATGAGGAGTTTCATAATTTGGATTGTTTACACCATTCCAACTGTGTAAACGTTGTTCACTGCTGGGCCAAGTAGTGATCTCTGCTTAGACTTCCTCTTTGTTTTTCCTGGAGTTAATATTTGCCTTGCTTTATTTTTGCATCTGCTGATTTTTCCCTGTAGTGCCTGCAGCTAATCCCTCCCACACCTCGCAACAGGCTCTCTGGATGGTTTTGATCTAGTCGAGTGCATCCTTTAGTTCACGGGCCGCGCGTTGTTCTCCTGGCCTGGCCTGGGCTGCTTGCTCTCGGGGCCCCACCTCCAGGCTGGTGGGCAGCGCGTCTCCGTCCCCTTCATAGACTGGACAGCCCCTTGTCAGCTTCCAGATGGAAGCTTAGCTCCAGCCCGTTTCATAAGGGCCTGTGACCGTGACTCCGTTCCCCAGCCCTCAGCAGGTGTGAGGCCAGCCCAACCTTGCATAGGCAGCTCCTTTCCCACCCTGCTTGGTGCTGTGGCTCCAGCTGGGGCCTGGTCTCCAGCTCTGTGAAGCGCCCTTCCCGGCATACCGTATTTGCCGGCGTATAAGACGATTTTTTGGCCCTGAAAAATATGCCTCCAAGTGGGGGGTCGTCTTATATGCCAGGTACACTTCAGATAGACTGCCCATAGTGCTTGCCCCGTGCCATAGTGGCCTCCCGATGCCCGCCCACTTCATTCCATATACCGTTCAGGCATCAGCAGCGCTGCTGGGTGTATGCTCGGCTGTTATGCGATTTTGCTGTTATGCGATTTTACCACACTCTCAAAATTGCACACAGCCGACCATACACCCAGTATGATAGCGCAAAATCGTGAATCGCGATACCATACTGGGTGTATGGTCAGAAGAGGGGGTAGTCTTATACGGCGAGTATATAACAAACTCTGTATTTTGAGTGGAAATGTTAGGGGGTCGTCTTATACGCCGGCAAATACAGTACGTCCACAGAGTTTAAAGAGCACTCCTATGTTCACTGGCAGCGGTCAGGTCGGAGCAGGAAGGGGCCAGCTGCTCGGCCATGCTGGTTGGAGTTGCAGAAGATGTTGCTTGGGGTCCTGCATGTCCCCTCAGGCCTCACGCTGCGGTACCCAGTGCTAGGATGGTTCTCTGGCTGGGGCCCAAGCTCAACAGGGCCAAACAGGGACTGTACACCTCTGCCCAGGACGTACTTAAAGATACAGTTTGTGTTTTCTCATAAACTCAAGCTTACAGAAGAATTGCGAGGATGGGACAGGAACTCCCCCACTGCCTCCTGGAGAGCCGGTTGCTGACATGGTGTTCTATCGTACCCCAAGCAAGGACCCTCTCCGACGTGGCCCAAGCACCGTGTCCTAGGCAGGGTCGCTGCTGTCTGGTCATCAGACCACATCAAGGCTTTCTGGTTGTCCCAACAGCGTCCTTTGTAGTAACGAGACCCAGCCCAGGACTACACGTGGCCATGAGCCTTCCTGTTGGCCCAGAACGTTCCTTGGCCTTTCCCTGACTGCTGTGACCCTGACACTTTCGAGGGTTCTGAGCCTGTCTCTCTGTACAAAGTCCCTCCATGTGGGTGTCTGAGGTTGCATCACAGTCCGATGCAGGCTATGCTTCTTTGGCAGGGGAGTCACAAAAGTGACGTGTGGTACAGGACTGTGACCAGTCCAGGGTCTGCTGGTGTCCCCTTTGATCACTTGGTCACCTTGGTGCCTGCCAACACCTCCTCTGGGAACTCACTCTTCTTCCCTCTGTGATAAATGGGGACCTTGTGGGAGGAAATGTAAAACTGTGCAGACAGGCCACTTTTTCAAACTTCCAACTGACGAATAAATTTATTCTAATAAATATTTGAATCTGCATGGAGCTGTGGTGCCCTGTTTTATTCCATGCTTATAACCCACGATTGCCATTGTGATCTCTGATTTCCGCTGGGGGAGACCTTTGGCAGGCTGTGTGTCCTCCTGGTGTATCCCTGTTATACTTCGAGTCCTTCCGCACATCCCAGTGCAGTGACATGTTCTAGACCCCTCGTGGACCCTCCCTGCCCAAGCCCTGGGACCAGCCATTTCTCTAAAGACCTCAGGTTCCTCCTAGTGGAAATGGAGCTTAGAAGCCATGATGCGGGTTCTCGGTGTGCTCAGCGCTGCTGGGGTGCCGCTCCTGTCAGGGCTTCTCTCTGGATGGAGGTACGTACAAACACGGTTACGCGCACAGCTCTTCTACTGGCTTCTAAATAGTGAAATGCATGGGCTCACGCAGCTGCCGCTAACCCCACCCAGCACCACATGGGTCACTTTCCCCTGCCCACATTTGACTTCCCATCTCATACAGCGAGAAACCAGACTCTTGTTACCCGGAATGTGTTCCCTTATTTGATCAATCATCCCGCTCCAGTGGCTGTCCCCTGCCCCAGAGCCCCAGGAGGCAGCTCCAGGAGCCCGAGGGTGACAGGCGGCACAGTGTACCCCCCAGCTGTGTGTCCTGGGATCGCCTCCCAGGCAAGCTGTTTGCACCCATCTCTGTCTCAGAGTCTGCTGCTGGTGGAACCCAAACTAAGACAAAAGTCTTTTCTAAATTTTTACAAGCTCATGTTACTTGAGTAATTTTATTTTCAAATTTAAAGTTTTAAAACAATATCTTAGCACTTTCCTGACAATGGTGGTTTGTGTCTGGCTGCAACCAGCTGTTCCCTTCCGCTTCCCAAGAAGGAGTAGGGGCAGGTGGGAACCGGGAGGCAGAGCGGGCCCACCCAGGGCCAGCTTCTGGTGGGATCTCCCTGAGGGGCCTGCTGATCTGAGCCTCCCAGCCCATCGCCCCACCTGGGCCTTGGAGCTCCTCCTGAGGCCCCTGTCAGTGCCAGCACCCTCATCTCTGGTCCTGGAGTGCTGCGAGCTCCCTGGCCAGCCCCCAGCCACTCGAGGCCTCTTCGGGGCCTGAAGGGTCCCAGTCCTGCGCTGGCAGTGTTGTCGGCCCTTTCCAGTCTCCCTGTAGGAGATAGAAGCCAGCCACATGGGGAGCTCTCAATTCTGTCCCCAGCGGGGCAAGGGCCAGGCAGAGTGGGTCCCTGCCCCAGTCCCCAGAGTGGCTGTGCCTGTGCCCTGGCCCCTCCACCTGCTGGCATGGTGCCTGGCCCGTGGCAGTGGGACAGTGGCAGCAGTGGGCCACTGGCCTGAGTAACTACTGGGATGTGTTGGAGGGAGCTAGGTCAGCAGGTAGAAGCCCCCTGAGCAGGCTCAGGGGGGAAGGCAGGGTCTGGCTGGGTGTGTGGGCACGGCTGCCCTGGTCCTGGGTAGGTGGACAGGGCTCGGCTGCTCCTGGAAACTCCATCTTATGGGACGAGGCCTCGACATCCATTGAGGTAGAGAAGTTTTTCAGACCAGCCCCCACCATCTCAGGGCCCTTCACCCCTCACTGTCCCCCACTGCATTGTGTGATAGTGTTGGTCCCTGGCCAGCCTCTTCCTGGGACCCCTTCCTGAAGCCCCGCAAAGCCAGAGGGTGTAGAGGGAAGGGGAGCGTGGAAGCCTGCTCAGCCCATGGGGGTGTGGGTTGTGCCCACTTGGCCCAAAGAGCAGAAAGAATTCTATGCCTGGCTGGAAACCCCTCCCGGCCAGCCCTCTGGTGCTCCAGTCGCCTTCTGTCAATAGCAGATTGCTGAGCTGCATGGGATTCAAATCCACGTGCGAGGAACTGACGCTCTCAGGTGCAATATAAACGTTTTCATCCAAATGTGGACAACAGAATGATTTTCAAAAACAAGTAAGTCCCTCTTCTTCAGTTTTTAAACACCCCTTTCCCAGTCTTCTCGTGTTTGTGCAGAGAAGCCTTGTGTTGGGGGCTGTCCACTATTGGAGGCATGGGAGTACTGACAAGGGGGGGCACAGGTGGGGGCCGGGGCGGGGCGAGGGATCACATACTTGGTGGGGAGTGATCAGCTTTTCACACATGGAGCACTGCATCCTGAATCTCAGTCCCCCAAGACGCCTGCCTGTGTCTGCAGCCATGCAGGTGTAGGGTCACCTGCCCACCTGAGCTGCATCTCCAGACATCTGCCTGAACCTCAAGGCTTGTAGACATGCCAGGTCAGCTCCCTGGGCAGGTGCTGCCCCCCAGGAGCACTGGTTTGGGGCCAGTGCCAGCCTCCAACGGGGAGGTAGGAGCAGCAGGTGACAAGCTGAAGGTCATCCAGGCTGAAGCGGGCCTGGCCCTGTCACCTCTGCCCAGCTCTGCAGGTGTCCCCATGTCCCCCAGTGTCTAGGTCAGCGTGGGTGCCCTCATTCTGTGGAGAAAAAGGTGCTACAACCGATGTCGGCTGGACTATCCTTCTGCCCTCCGTTGAACACAGCCAGAATCACCACTGATTTCAAACGCCCACCCCCAGGCCTCTGTGGATGCTGCCTTCTCTGGGGGTCACCTAGCCAGCCTGTCTTCTCCCACCAGGTACTTTTTGTCTGTCCCCCATGACACACAGCCAGCGTGTCTCACTCTGGCCATGTCCCAGGCGGCCTGAAGATATGTAAGTGGCTCTCTGGCCTGGGAGGCTGCAAGGTAAGGGTCACGCCGGCTTGCCTGGGACACAAAGGGACCAGGTTTCTGAGGACCCACCTTGGGTCTGGCCCTGGCAGCAACCTGGCTGGTGGGCACAGGGCACAGCTCCTTGGATGTGGGGCCCTCATTTCAGGCACACAGCCACCATCCCATGGAGTGGGCAGTCCTGCACTGGGAACACCAGGAGGTGAGGCTGCCGGCAGTGGCCCTGCGGGCCTCGTGGTAGGGATCAGTGTACAGGGACGTGGTGCTGCTTGTCAGTCACGGGGGTGGGTCGTGTGCTGCACCTGCATCAGGTGGGGTCCTGGGACATGTTACATGGTGTCTGTGTGGGGTCCGGGGTGCTGCCACCCTAACGTGTTAAGTAACCCATAGCGTGTTGTGTGGCGTTCTCGTCCTATGTGGGACCTTGGGTCACGGTGCGTGGAATTCCAGTCGTGTGGGCCCCGGGGTGTGTTGTGTGGAGTCCCGGTCATGTCTGGGGTCCCTGGGTAGTGCAGTGTGCCATAGCACACCCCTTGCGTATGGGGACACCTTGGTGTGTTACATGGCGTCCCCATCACGTGTGGGGATGTAAGTCATGCCGTATGACAACCCTACTGTGCGTCGGGACCCCAGGGTGTGTTGTATGGCATTCCAGTCGCGTGTGGGACTTGGGGCGTATTGCATGGGGTCTCTATCCTGTTTGGACCCCGGGTAGTGTTTTGTGGCATCTCTATCGTGTTCGGGAGCCCAGGATGTGTTACGTGGCGTCCCAGACGTGTGTGGGGACCTGGGTCATGTTATATGACATCCCCATCAAGCGTGGGGACCTCAGGGTGTGTTGTGTGGAGTCCGGGTCGTGCGGGAGTCTGGAGGCGTGCGGTGGGACTGCCCGGTCCCGTCCAGCCTGCCGCCTCTCAGCTGGTCTGCGGTTGTGGCGGAGCCGCGTGTGGGTTTCTGGGCCCCGAAAGCTGTGGCGGCGTCGGCATCGGGGCAACAGCCCTCCCAGCCGCGCAGGAAGCAGCCTCGGCCGGAAAAGGGGCCTCCGGCGCCGCCGCCGCCGCCGCCGCCGCCCCTGCCGAGCGGTCTTCCGGCGGGCGGGGCCGAGCGTAGCCGAGCGCGGCCGAGTCCCGGGTGGGCGGGGCCGAGCGTAGCCGAGCGGGACCGAGTCTCGGGCGTCTGGGCCGAGCGGAGTCGACTTCGGGCCGATCGGGGCCGAGTGCAAGGCGGGCGTCTCCGAGCGAACCCGAGTTCCTAGCGGATGGGCCCGAGTGTGGCCGAACGCGGCAGAGAGGCCCGAGCGCGGGCGGGGGGAGCGCGCATTCCTGGAAGAGCCGGCCTAGAGGCGGTCGCATTCCTGGCCGGCGCTCGGCTGAGGCGGACGCGCGGCCCAGACG
>NW_017731634.1:1183546-1211272 GCF_001890085.2 Hipposideros armiger | reverse complement strand
CGGGGGCCCGGGCGCGCGGGAGCGGGAGAGGCCCGCGGAGCCGGAGCGCACCATGGAGGCGACGGCGGGAGGCCGCGGCGGCTTCCAGCCGCACCCGGGACTGCAGAAGACGCTGGAGCAGTTCCACCTGAGCTCCATGAGCTCGCTGGGCGGCCCGGCCGCCTTCTCGGCGCGCTGGGCGCAGGAGGCCTACAAGAAAGAGAGCGCCAAGGAGGCGGGCGCGGCCGCTGTGCCGGCGCCTGTGCCCGCGGCCACCGAGCCGCCGCCTGTGCTCACGCACCTGCCCGCTCTGCAGCCGCCACCGCCCGTGTTGCCCGGGCCCTTCTTCATGCCGTCCGACCGCTCCACCGAGCGCTGTGAGACCGTGTTGGAGGGCGAGACCATCTCGTGCTTCGTGGTGGGCGGCGAGAAGCGCCTGTGCCTGCCGCAGATCCTGAACTCGGTGCTGCGCGACTTCTCCCTGCAGCAGATCAACTCGGTGTGCGACGAGCTGCACATCTACTGCTCGCGTTGCACGGCCGACCAGCTGGAGATCCTCAAAGTCATGGGCATCCTGCCCTTCTCGGCGCCCTCGTGCGGGCTCATCACCAAGACGGACGCGGAGCGCCTGTGCAACGCGCTGCTGTACGGCGGCGCCTACCCGCCGCCCTGCAAGAAGGAGCTGGCCGCCAGCCTGGCGCTGGGCCTGGAGCTCAGCGAGCGCAGCGTGCGCGTGTACCACGAGTGCTTCGGCAAGTGCAAGGGGCTGCTGGTGCCCGAGCTCTACAGCAGCCCGAGCGCCGCCTGCATCCAGTGCCTCGACTGCCGCCTCATGTACCCGCCGCACAAGTTCGTGGTGCACTCGCACAAGGCCCTTGAGAACCGGACCTGCCACTGGGGCTTCGACTCGGCCAACTGGCGGGCCTACATCCTGCTGAGCCAGGACTACACGGGCAAGGAGGAGCAGGCGCGCCTCGGCCGCTGCCTGGACGACGTGAAGGAGAAGTTCGACTACGGCAACAAGTACAAGCGGCGGGTGCCCCGGGTGAGTGTCCCCGCCGCCCCCGCTGTGGGCGTGGGAGGGGCGCGTCGCGAGAGGGTGGGGAGCCCTCCTGGGCCAGGGGCTCTCTGTGCAGGCCGGGGCTTGTGCGCCTGCCTTCCTCACGTTTCAGCAGCTTGCTTTGTTTTAAGGACAATCAGGGGAGCTTCAGAGCCCCCACTGACGGCCACGTAGCCTGGGAGGAAGGCCTTCCTCCTGCTCGACTGCACGACCCCTAGGATGAGCCTGCTCGCACGCTGCGGGGGTCCGGGGACCTGGGGCCCCGCCTGGTGGGTGGAGAAGCCTCCCGAGCCCCACCGCCATTGTCCAGATAGGCCGGGAGGGGCCGGCGGCAGACCTCAGCCGCTCCGGCCCACGGTCCCGAGAAGTGAGTTCTCGTCCGGCCCGGCCTTCTTCGGGGCCTGCGAGGAGAGGCCCAGGCCTGGTGTGGGAAACGGGTACGGCTGTCCCCCTGGAGCTCCCGGGGTTCCCGACAGAGGGGCTCCTGCCCGTGATCCCAGGCAGACCGGACTCGGCCGGGCGCAGCCGCTTTGTGCCGCGAAGTCCTGGGAGACACTCAAAAACGAACCCAGGTTTGTAGGCACGGTGTCAGGGGGCCGAGACTCGGCGACCCCAGCTCCGTGTATCTCCCCGGCTCTGCCAGGGCGTGAATCCCGAGTCCTGTGCAAGGGCGAGGGCCACTGGGCACCGGGCACCCGGGGCCCTGAGTCGGAGTAGCCAGTGGCCTGTGATTTGTTTTGGACGCACCCATTTCCTTCTCCCTCGCTCTGAAACGCTGGAGGGAGCAGCGGCAGGCAGGGAGGGCCCAGCAAAGGCTCTGTTGTTTGCCTGTGATCGGCCGGCAGCTCCCTGGCCACTAGACGCTGACACCAATCGCTGAGGTCCTCGCCAACTTCTCATGGCCTCTCCCCCTCCCCAAGTATTTGTAACTTTTAAATATCGGGGCTTATTAAATTGCACACACAGAATGCTGCATTGGCTTAGCTATTCTTGGGAGGCCTAATTAATTCAGCTATTGCATCAAACTTTTTTTTCTGAATCTGTGAATAGATGCTCCCGCCCGGTTTTCTCTGGGCGCCCCTCCAGCGGAGTGTCAGTCTCAGGGAGTGGAGGAGGGGCTGGGGAAGAGGAGGGCCTGTCTCCTGTGCTTGGAGGGAGCTACCGCGTATTTGCGTGTGCAAGCGTGTGCGTGTGTTTGGTGGCATTTCTGCCCTTGGTTAGGCCAGCTCCCAGGTGGCAGGTGTCTGCAGACTGGGGTTGGACGGGAGGCTCTGAGTGGGCAGCTTGGGGGAGGGGGGCTGCGGGTGGGAAGGCTGATGGCGCGCCCTTCATTTCAGACAGGGGGTTGGCTGTGGGTGCCATCATGGGCACTCCCCGTGAACCGGGAGCTTTTCTGTGTGGGGTGCCTGCACCCTGGACAGCCAGCGTGGCCCAAGGGAGCCCCATGTGCAAGATTGTGGGTTCTGGCAGACTGGAGCTTGTGGGCAAGGCATGGCTGGTCACTTGCCTTCAGTGGACAGCCGTGGGTCTTGCCTGGCAGGTGTGTCTGTGTCCGAATCTGGGTCATGTGTGTTTGTGATCTTCCTGTCTTCCTGGGGTTGGCTTTTGGTCAGCTGCAGACCCAGGCCTCGGGCCCCCTTGTAGCAGGCTCTGCCATTCCGGATGCGGCTTTCCTCAGGTTTGGGGAAGGCCCGGTGTGAGCTCGCAGGAGGTGCTGCTTGGGGAGAAGGCAGGACAGTCCCTGGAGCCATGGTCACAGAGGAGCGGCCAGAGCACACTTTCACTCTGGTCATTTCAACAGACGGTCAGCCTGCCCTTTCTCCTTCAGTGATCTCCCCACAGCCTCTCAGAAACCTCAGTTACTGATTGAAAAGGAATTTCCCAGGTGAAGATGTGCTCCTCGTAAGTGGTTGGGGTCCCTAGGCCTGAGTGCCAGCCCAGCCCTGTCCTCACCGTGGGGCCGGGGCCCGTGGCCTGGTGTGCCCCTTCCAGGCCCTGGCACTGTGCGGCCGTCTGTTCATGCACCCCTGGACCTTGCCTGGCCTGCACCTCTGTGAGCTCCATGCCCTTCTGCCGGCCCCTCCACCTTGGGGGGCTCTTCCTGGGGGCCGTGCCCACTTGTCATATTCTTGGGGCTCTGCCTGCTGTCTTGGCTCTGTGATGGCACCGTTCGGAGTTTTGGGGTGCATGGTCCCCTTTAAATCTTCTCAACACGGCCGTGTGCTTGTGTGTGTGTGTGCCAGGGCACCGTGTGAGGAGGAGGGTGTCAGCATCATGGTGGAGGGAGCCGTGGCTGTCCAGACCCCACTTGTTCTGGGAGGAGCTCCCTGGGAAGACCCCCCCCTTCTCGGTTTGCTCTTCCCACTCACCGCTTGACAGCTGTTCATAGGATGTTTTTATTTCTTCACTTCCTTTATAGCTTATTTTAATATTTTTGATCTACCGAGGATGAAGCCAGAAGGCAACAAAGATTATGTGCTAGAATTGCTCTTTGTAGGGTCCTTGGCTCCCCAGGGGGCTTGGGTTCTGGTGAAATGGAAGGAAGCTTAAGTGTGTCCTGGGTGCTGGTGGCCAAAGTGTCACCAGGTCTCCTGCCAGATGGACACTCAATCAGTGCTTCTCTGGCATCGACGGTGGGAAGGGTCAGTGATGGTCATGTCCCTGATGCCCACTTGCCTCCCCTCGCCCTGTTTCGCATGCGGCCCAGCCACAGAGGGGCCATGGATCCTGTGGTTGCCCCAACGTGGCACTGAGTGTGGGGCAGGGCCCTGCTTTGAGCCTGGAAACCCTGTGCAGGTGCTGAGTCCTGTGTGTCGGCTGGCAGCCTTCCTCAGTGATGGCACTAGTGTAATGGGGACCAGAGTATGTGCTCTTGGCTGTCCTGTGGTTGCTGGGGCTGCCGGGGCACTGGGGCGCCACCTCAGAGGTCCCCCTGGCTGCTGTCTTTTGGTGTCCACAGCGGGTGGCCCAGGTGTGGGACCCCATGGGAATGGAATGCTTTCCCAGCCTCACTCCGTCCCTCACTGCTGTGTGACCTTGAACACGTTGCTTAGCCTCTCTGTGCCTCAGTGTCCTCATCTGTGGAATGGGGACTGCAGTAAGTAGTGGCCACTGATAATGTTGTATTTCTCGTGGGTGTTTAGGTGTCGAGTGTCACAGGTGGGGTGGAGACATGTCGTTATGCTTCTGGGAACACGTGGCAGGGAGATGAGGGCCGTGAGCTGCCCCTGCCCACCCTTTTATTTGGCCCGTATGGCCTGCACCTCCCACTTGGGCTGATTTTTTTAGCAGCACAGGTTGCTGTCAGTCATAGATGGGACGTTGGCACTGCGGGCTTGGGTGCTGCCAGGGGCAGGGTTCCTGGTCCCTCCTCGTCGGGTCACCAGGTGTTTCCCTTTCAGGGGACACCAGAGCAGTGAGTGCTCTGCCTCCCTGGGGCCTGAGCAGGGTTGCTCTGTGTTCCAGAAACAGGCCTCTCGGAAGTGCTGTTGCCGGTGCATGCTGGCTCTCAGGCCGAGGGAGCCGCACCCCTGCCCCCGCCCCCGAGCCCTGGCACCGCTCTTTCCTGTGGAACAGCCCTTGTCACGTGGCTGGTGGCCCTGCGGTGTGCAGCGTGAGTGGCCGCAACTGCGGTGTCTGACTTCCGAATGCTGAAATGGTTTTGTCTGCGTCCCCTGGAGACTTTCTCCTGGTCAGAGGGCAGTGTTTTCTTGAAGCAGAGACCTGGACAGGCCGTTAGCGTGGAGGAGCTCAGAGTCTTGGGGTCTCTGCTGGGGAATGACTGTGGCTTTCAGGTGCAGAGCCTGGGGGTCCTGGCCGAGGGACCCTCTCTGAGCGAGGTGCCCTTTGCCCTTTTAAGCTGAAACCACCATGGGAAGGAACAGCGTCAGGAATGTTCCTTCAGGCTGGCATGGACTCTGGCTAGCACACTTCTTCCTGGATGCCTCTTCTGTTTAATGGGGTGGCTGTGCCTCACCCCTATGACCTCAGGTCTGGGCAGAGATTCAGGGTCACCTGTCCCTCTGTCCACTTGTTCTGCTCGATGTTTTTGTGGGGTACCATGGTAATTTACTGGTCCCAGACGCTTGACTGAGAAGGTGGGGTACCATCTCAGGTGATGCTCTGAGGCGAGGCTCCTGGATCCGCCCCCCTAATGCAGAATGATGGGGCCTTTGAGTCAGTTTAGTCAGGGTGATGGCCTCAGAGCAGAGGTTGGGAGGGCATCTCAAGTGGGGGAAACAGCAGCTCAAAGGAGGCCTGGTTTCTGCCCTGTACCCATGGTTGGCCATGTGAGCACGAGGGAGAGAGTGGGGTGCTGGGTGCCCTCAGTCTGTCTGCAGTGAGCAGAGCCACATCTGGGTGGTCGTCCCCTGGGCCCATCTGCCCATTTCCAGCACCCATCTTTGGAGCTGGGCTGGGCCCCTCACCTTTGGGGGTGTCCCCTGTGCCAGTGTCTCCTGGGGGCAGCAGGGCCCTTGAGTAGTCCCCACCTCCGTCTCTGCTGCCCTCTGCGGGCAGGGGGGGAGGGTCCCTCAGCCAGTACGGGGCTTTGACCCAGAGCACGTCTGGGTTTGTTACCCTTCCTGCCACCGCCGTGCAATGTGTGTGTGATGTTGGGTGAAGGCAGATGGGACAGGAGGTGCGGACGTCTGTCCGTGGAGAGTGACCCCAACCCTGCCCCACCCCCCTGGCCACCGGTGCTTCCGGCCCGGGCCCTGGCCGTCTGGCAGGAGGTGTCCGTGGCCAGTGTCAGACTCTCTGCGGCCCGGACACTGTTACACAAGCAGCAATAATGTGTCTCTTTCTAAGGATTGCGAAAGTTAGGGAGGATTTCTCCACTGGAAGAATTATGCAAGTTTCAACTGAAATGTTTTTTAAAAAAGTTTCTTTGTTTTGAGTCAAAATACAGAGGCCGAATTATTTCCTTAAGATTTGTGAGAACTGGAGGAGGTGAGCGCTTCCATTCTTCCTGGGGGCCCTGCCCTCCTGCATGGCCGGCACTGGGTACTTTAGGGTGGAGGCCAGGCAGTGAGATCGGGGAGCTGGGCGTGGCCAGGCCATCTGCCCCCCTGTCCCCCCACCCTGCTCCCCTTGTGTTGTTTATGAACCGGCTCAGTGGGGGGCGGGCCAGAGTGGCAGAGGGAACAGGAAGTCATTCCGCAAGAGTGTGGGGTGGCGTGTGGCGGACTCTGCTCTGTGGCGGACTCTGCTCTGGTCACGCGGGATCTGAAGTGGCTTCTGTCGGCCTTGGGTTAGAGCCGCCAACGGCGTGGGGTGGGAATGGAGTGGACGGCGCGGCCTGGGGCCTGGGCAGGGGTACGTCCACCAGGTTGCCTGCATGAGCTCCGCCCAGGTCCCTTCAGCCTCCCACGTGACCTCTCGCAGGCTGGGCCCCCAGGTAGACCAGGTGTGGCTTTCAGGTGAGGTGATCCCACTCAGGAAGCATCGTGTGCGGCCCTTCGGGTGGATGAAACCTCAGCTCTGATGTTGCTTTTCTGAGGATAGGGGACGGGGCTGTGCAGAGCTCTGGTTTCAGAGCGGCCGGGACAGCTGTGGCCCGTTCTGCTGCATTAGACTTACTGGTTTCCAGGCAGCATCACTGGAGCTCCCAGCAAGGTGGGGCCTTGCTGGCCGCAGAACCTGGGGGGTCCGGGGGTCCTCCAGCTCTGGGGTCATCACCGCTTGTGTCTGCCTATTAACTAAAATGAAGGCGCCAGACTCAGGTGGGAACTTTCAATGAGATGGTGGGGATGATGGTGACATCTGAAGGAAGGACCCGAGTAGACGGGTGCCTGTCACCTGCAGCGCATCCTGTGTACAGGGTCTTCGGGGGTGGGGGTGGGGTCTTGCCTGAGCCCTGGGAAACAGCTGAGACTGCCTTGGTGTTTGGCATTTGTGTCTTCTTTGATTGTACTTGCTTGACTTGCAAAGATTCAAAGAAAGCTGTGACTTCTTGATTTTGCCACTATCGATAAGAATTCAGGAAGTGTCGGTGTGACTCTGGGCGCACAGCCCACAGTGGTCTTGGTTCGCCGAGGTTGTGTGTTTGTGGTTGTGTTGTCTGCCTCGTGGGGGAGGGGGGGCTCGGTCACAGCTGGGTCCCTAGTTCCGGGCCCTGAATAATACCCATTGAATGACTCATGGAGGCATGAAGTCATTGATTGTCAGGGTTTATTGACAGCTCCTGATGGCTAGACAAGGAAAGGTCGAGAACCTTTCTCGGGAGTGCAGTTGGGGGTCCGGAGATGTCACTTGTCCTTGCCCTGTTGTGTATTTTGAAGGAGGTGACTTGCCCAGGTCTGAGTGGGGCACCTGGAGCCTGGGGCGCACGGGATTGGGGTGTGCCAGATGCGGCCACGCTGCTGCTCGGCTGCTGTTTGTTGGGTGACGCCGTCTGCTCCGGCTCTACCTGGACAGGCCTTGCTGTGGTGCCCGCCCTGGCGTGGTTTCCCCTGGGACGTTGACTGGCTACATTGAAAGCAACATCTTTTGTTGAAAATTGACTTCCTGCTTGTTGCAGAGAAATGGGGCGGCAGCAGGAGTGGCAGGAGGTTGGCACCCTCGTCGTCTTAGTTCTGCTCTGAGAGTTAGTAAAGCCACAGGCTGTTGGAGTGTGGGTACTTTGCAGGTCTAGGGTGCCAGCGACTCTGGAGTGTGCACCTCCAAACCCCCATGGTGTGGGGCATAAAGAAACTGGGCTTGCCACCCCGGGAGCACATTAGGAGTGTGGGTGGTGGTGAAGGACGTGTGTCGGGGCACCCACCATGTGTTAGATTGTGCCCCGAGCCAACATCAGCCTCCCTCTGCCCCAAAAGAGCTGTTGGCTGTGTCGTCACAGGAGCCAGTTGGTTGTGACTTGGTGTCTGGGCAGTGGCCTGGAGCCTGGGCTGGCGGCATGGTCTCCTCTGCAACCCATCTCCCCAGTCAGGTGGGGCGCTCCCCCAGGCCTCTTCTAGGCCACGCAGCCCAGTGCACTGAGAGAGCAGTTTGTTGGGGCAGGAAGCGCATTCCCAGAAGGCCGAAGGTGTCTTGCTTCACGTACAATGACCCTGGACCGGGAAAGGACCCGAATACCGGAGCAGCCCGCACAGCCATGCCCGGCCCAGCAGGCAGCAGGGACCTGCACTCAGTGAGGCTACAATGTCTGGGTGACCTGCGAGAACCTGTTGTGGGGCTGGCGTCTGCATCTCCCTGGGGAGCAGCATCAGCCTGTCCTCCACGGTCCACGTTAGTTTGCTGTCACCATAGCCTCCCTGTCATGATCCCAGCCCCGTGGCACTGTTTGTGGATGAGGCATCCACGTGGAAGGTAGGAGTGACGGAGTGGACGCCTCCTCCCCCACTGTGAGCATGCTCCCTCTGTCTGCAGAGCCAGAGTTCACTGTGGAGCTGCTTCTGTGCGTGGCGTGGGTGGTCCTTCTGTTCGTGGCCGTCCCTGTGGCCTCATGGTCCCAAAGAGCGGCAGCTGTGGGCGGGCGCGTGTCATGCCGTCTGCCATCCCTGTGTCCCGTGCTCCTGTGTGCCTGACTTCCTTTCATACCAGCTCACTGTTTTCCCTGCAGGCCTTGGTGGGGCTGGTCCAGCTGTGGGGAAAATGCCGGTTACGTGGACAGTGGGCTGTGGAGTCCTCATAGGCACTGCACTGGAAATAACGTTGGTGGCCATCTCGCCGTCTGGGCCTGCAGTACACTGGCCAGGCCCCAAGCAGCCCGGGTCAGTCATGGCTGCCTGCCTTGGCCATGTGGGCACCTGCCCTCTCCTGTGTCCGAGCACCGATTGGGCCCCTTGCCCAGGGTGGAGCTCGCAGCCTCGCAGTTGCTGCCTTGTGGCCCCCAGCCACAGAGCGAGGCCACGTATGCTGGGCTGGGACTGGGGCCGGGTTGTGGAAGGTGAGTGTGGTTGTCAGGCTCTGTGCCCTTGCTACCAGTGGGGTGAGTGTGTCTCCCCAGCAGCAATCACACACAGGCGCGAAGACAGCCCCAGGCAGTCAGGCCTCGCTGCTGGGCAAGCTGGGGCCCTGTCCCTGGGGGAGGACACGTGTGCTGGTCCCTTGCGTGGTTCTGGAACCCCCTGGGAGTTCCCCGCTGGGGAGGTTGAGGCAGGCATGCTGGGCAGCAGAGAGGTATCATCCTGGGCCTCAGGTGGGGTGTCTGGGCTGGGGGACCCCCTGCCTAGTGTCAAGTATCTGAGGCCGCAGCCTATGACCAGACTTGCCCTGCCCTCCCAGCTGCCGCCCCCCTGCCTGGCGTTACAACCTAAAAAAATTACACTCCCAAGTTGAATGATATGCAAATGTAGTCAATTAAGCGAGGGGATTTTAATTAGCAGTTTAAGTTCATGTGTGAAGTGCCTTGCCTTAATTACTTGACAGTTTTGTTGTAAATTTGCTAAGTTTTTTTTTGCAGAACTATCAAAACTGTGATTTTTTTTTTAACATCCTTCTATGCAGTAAGTGTCGCCCAGCTTGCCTGACCCTAGTCGATTTTGTCTCAATTTATAAAGCTCTTTAAACTGTGAAAAGAAGGTAAACTGAGGGTCGCCTCCAGCGTCTTAGTGAGTTCAGCTGTGCTGTTTCCTGGAGGGATGGAGGTGGTCCTGGGCTCTGGGGTGGAGGACAGCTCACCCCCGCCCCCAGCTCAGGGCAGGAACTATGTGAGAGGCCAGGAATGGAGGTCTGGGAGGGTCCTGACTGGTGGGACCATAGAGGACCAGGGGCCATGGAGTCCAGCCCCGGGGAGCTGTGGGGCACGGGGCCTTTGTCCCGTGGGCCTGGGTCCCTGCGTCCCTGTAGCGCACACCATGTGTCTGATGCCTGCTGCAGGCCCCTGGGACATCCGAATATTGACATTCCAAGGTTCCTTGTACATGGGCACGGGTGAAGCGCAGTATGCAGGCGGCATGTGTGGACATGGTGTACAGGCTGAGCAAGGTGTGTGTGTGTGTGTGGGGGGGTGGCGAGCAAGGTGTGTGTGGGCCAGCGGTGAGGACCACTGTCGGAGCAGCAGGGCAGGCACACAATGTGCCTCTTGTCCCCGTAGCCCCAGCTTCTGGGAGGGACCTTGGCTGTGTGGCCCTGCTGGTTGTGTATGCTGGGGGAGGGAGGCCGCGGGCCTGGAGGACCGAGGAGGGGGCGCAGGCAGCACCTGGGGCTCAGTAAGGGGTGGACAGAGCTTGGTGGTCTGGAGCAGGCCTGGGCTTCTGCCTTGCTATTTACACTCAGAGAGAAGCCTGGGGCAGAAAACCAGGATGCTGTCGGGCCAGAAGGCATCAGTCCCCAGCAGCACAGATGGCCCGAGTTCCCGGCACCCACCCTCTGACAGGACCAGCGAGGAGGGCTCCTGAGTGTCATCACGTCGTGTCTGTGGCCTTAGAAGTATAGTGTTATGATGGACACTCCAGGCTGACACCCGAGTGGAGAGACGAGTTACTGCACCCCTGTACCCAGTTACCAACCGGCTACTCCTGTGCTTCATCTTTGCACCTTTGTCTGAGGGGCCTGTAATTTTTAAAAAAGCAAAGTCTGTTTAACAGATAGGGAATTGTGAAAAGTCATAGCCATGGTGCCATTGACATCCCTGACAGAACCGACGGAAATTCCTTAGTGCCCGTGGGTGCTGCCTTCCGGACCCCCGCCATCCCAGAAACGGCTCTTTTGCGGCTCTGTGCACACGTGCCTCTGTGTGTGCATGTGGACAGCCACATAGCATTTGTCAGCGTTTTGTGGTGGTGAGGGTCTGGAATTTATCGAACTTCCGGGGCATTTGCTTTTTTTGTCATTATGAGCGATGCTTCAGGGAGCACCTCAGCACAGATTTGACAGTGTGGAATGTCACTGCACACTGGCTGCCACCTGCCTCGTCCCCACCCAGGTCACGAAATGCACTGGCCCCTGTTCCTGTCATTGTGTCCCTCCAGGGCATGCCATCCTCAGTGCCCCCCTCGCATCTGCACCTGTGTCTCAGTGCAGCTGCCGAGGCCCCGTCTGCAGGGCTCGCCATGCCGGGCTCTCACCAGGGCTGTGTACACTCCGTGTGCTGCCCCGCTGCCTGCTCTGTGCTCGGCCGTGCGAGCATACCAGCCGTCTCATGTGGGTGGACATTCAGGCTTCCCGTGTGGGTGCCATCGAACAGGAGAACAGAGAGTTCTTGGCACACGCATGTGCGCTTGTGTCTGGAGCCCAGGAGTGAAATGGCCGAGCTGCTGAACTGCTTTTGGAGGCAGTTGCACCAGCTGGCCGTCCCCTGCAGGAGGACAGAGCCTGTGACCCGTAGGCTGTGCCCCAAGCTCATCTCCAGCACAGGTAGTGTTCGCCGTGGGGTGAGAATCCTCTAGATTTGATGGTTTGTCAGGGGAGGCTCACTGGTCTCTATTCACACGCAGCAGTCATGTGCATGTATTTCTTTTGTGTCTCCAGCCGCGTGGAGTGACTACGTTTGTGCTTAAATCTTTGCACAATTTTTTTTCCTTTTACTAAATTTGCTGGGGTGATGTTGGTTAATAACGTCACCTATGTTTCAGGGGTCCAAGTACATAGTACACCACCTGTGTAGTGTGTCGTGTTTGTGCACGTTTCTGATTGTTTCCTCGGTAGATGCTGACCCCCAAAGGCGGGGGGCCTTTTTAAAGGGTCTTGAATTTTACGTGTTACCCACACTTGCTCTGACTGGCTTTCTGATTTACACGCGCACAGACCTGAAAGAGGCTGCCCGCTGTCCTGCCTCCTCACAGCCGGAGGTCGCGGTCCTTAAGACGCATACATGCCGCTGTCACCACTGCCATCTTCCCATACTGGAACTCTGTCCCTAGGAAACACTCCCCGCTTCACCAGCCCAGCCTAGCACCCACCCTCCTCTTCCCATCTCTGTGAACTCGGCCACTCCAGGTCCCCATCTGCGTGGACTTGTATGCCTCTGTCCCTCTGTGTCTGGCTTGTTTCATGGAGCACAGTGCCCCCCAGGCTCACCCACGCTGTAGCGGGTCAGAGCCTCCTGCTCGTCAAGGCCGAGTGATATCCCACGTGCAAACATACCACACGTCGCGTGTCCACTTGTCCGCTGGTGGACGCTTGGCTTGCTTCCATGTTTGGGCTGTTGTGAATAACTTACGCTGCTGAGAACATGGGTGTGCAAGTCCCCGCGTGCAGTGCTTTGGGGGACATGCCCGGAAGTGGAGTTGCTGGGTCATCTGGTCGCTCTGTGTTTAACTCGGAGGAGCCTCCACACCGTTTCTGTCACAGCTGCACTGATTTCCATCCCCACAGCAGTGCACAGGGTTCCAGCCGCTCCATGTCCTCGCCAACAGTGTCATGTTCTGGGGGTGTCTTGTCCTGTGGGTCCTAATGGGGGTGAGGTGGTGTCTCTGGTCCGATCTGCGTTTCCCGACATCTTTCATGTGCTTGCTGGCCATGTGTGTCTTTTCTGGAGAAATGTCTGCTCGAGTCCTTTGCCCTTTTTTGAACTGCACTGTTCTGTCCAGTTGGAGTTGTCCACATAGGCTGGATGTTAGTCCCGCCACACGTGAGTGACGGATGCTCTGTCTGCTGCGATGTCCTGGCCCAGCCATCCCTCTGTGGCTAGAAGTCAGACTGCTGCAGCTTCATCCTGGGATGTCACAGGCAGGGGCGCCTCTGGCTGGAGACCCCTTGTGCCTTGGCCCTGTCTTTTCTTGGTGGCAGTGACCTGCTGGTGGCACAGGGCAGCGAGTCTCAGTGTGGGAGGGAGACCTACTGTGTGCTGGGCCAGGCTGCCAGGGGAACAGACCTGCAGGGCCATGGGGACAGTTGGTGGGCCTGAGGCCTCCTTTGCTTCCCAGGGAGGCCTCAGCCTGGGGGTGGGGAAAGGGCCGCAGGCGGGCTTCTGGCCCCTGGGGTGGTCAGGCGAGCCCTCATGCACCTTTCTTCTCTCTCTTAAGTCTCTGTCCTGCCAATTTCTGGAGAAAGTTCTTTTGAAAGTTCTTTCATTCTTTCTGGAGAAAGAATGAAAGGATGGAGTCACTGAAAGTGACACGCCTCACCACACAAAGACCTCAGCTGCTTTCTTCTTAATCTTGTCACCAAACGTGTTGGACCTAGAGCAGGGGGACACCCACGCCTGCCCTGGGACAGCTCAGGGCAGGGGCAGCCCTTTGGCTTGACCCCAACTTTTCCCCAGAGGGTGGAGGAGAGAAACCCAGGGCTGCTGGCCGCCGGAGGTCTGGCGCTGGCAGGACAGAGGGAGGTGGGCAGCTGAACTCAAGTCCAGCGTGGCTCTAGGAAAGTCAGGAGCCCAGGAGCCCTGGACGGGGACTGCCAGCGCTTCATCCTCCCTCCACCTCTGGAGGACGGGGGCTGTCTACAGCCTCATGCCTCTTATATGGGCATTTTGGTCCACAATTTGCACTAGTTTGGGTCTGTCGGGTCCAGGAGGCTGTGGTGACAGGTGGCCTGGGTGCTGTTGAGCTCTAGCACCTTTCAGGTAGTCAAGTGTGCACAAGTGACCATGGCCGTGAGTCGGCGGCGAGCCACAATCGTTCCCCGGGCCCCAAAGGGCGTGGCCCGCTGTCTCTTTGGGTGTTGCGGCCTGGACAGTCATCTCGGTCAGGACGGGGGTGCCCACGCTGCCTGTGTCCCCCTCCCCGGGGCCGCACTGACCCAGCCAATGACTCAGCCGTGGCAGCCATTTCTGCTACTTGGTATCCAAAAGCCAGCCTTGGCCTCCTGCGTGTGGAGCAGGCCTGGGCCTCCTGAGGGTGGGTTCCTGGCTAGGGTGACAACTCCGCTCTTTTGTCCAGCTTTGTCTTAGCTGTTGCATATTAATGAGGGGCCAGGGTATGAGGGCGGCACCACCGAGTGGCTCTTGAAAGGAAGGGCCTCGATTTTTGTTTTGCAAATACTGCTGGGGTCCTGCCTGCTGGGTGGGGTGACACCACTGGTTAGATTCCAAAGGGCGCCTGGCGGTGGGAGCGGTGGGAGCCCGGGCATGGGCCTCTGAGCAGTGCTGGGAGGGTGGCTGTGCTTGGGTTAAAGAGAGACGGCTGAGAACCGCTGGGGCTGCTCACTCCCTGCTGCCCACAAGGAAAGTGAGCACCAGTGTCTTCGCTCTGATTGGAGCTCTCCTCTCCTTCCCCCGTCTTCTCTGAGTAAGTAGTCGTTGGTATAATTTTTGGTATTTCTGGTTAAGAAGAAGTTTCTAGAAGTTTGAGAGAGACAACACAGCTTAGTGGGAAGGGACATGGACTCTCAAAACCTGATCATGGTGCCCGGACTCCAGCTCGGCCAGTTCCTCGCTCCCGGGTCTCTGGTCACGTCACTTTCCCGGGCCTTGGTTTCCCCCTCTGTGAAACGGGCTGATTGGAGAGCCTGCCCCTGCGTTGGTGACTGAAGGCCTCACCCTGCAGCAGCTTGCAGCTCCTGGCTTTCTTTGCAAAGCTGGGTCCTCCATCCAGCTGTCCCAGGAGGCTGCTGGAGCCACGTGTGCACATACCAGGCAGGTGTGGTGGCCTTCCCACGCCAGCCAGGCCAGCCGGACAGACTCCAGCAGGAGCTGTGAGTGGGACGCAGAGGGTGTGCCCAGCAGCGGGCACATGAGTGGACTAAGGCCGGTGCTGTCCCACACTGGCCACTCCTCATGGGCCCCGAGGTCTCAGCCAACTTCCATGGGGCCACATCCGCAGTGGGGCGTGTGATGGTGCGTCTGACCTAGTCCTTTCGGGGGGGTCCCCACAGCCCCTGCCTCACCTGTTGGGATGCTGGGAACCACCGCTGTCCTGGAGGCACCGTCGTGCAGGCTGATGATGTCACAGGTTCTGCGCCCTGTGGGCAGGTCGGGTGTGCATAGGTGAGGATGGCTGCACAGACAGCTGTGCCAGTAAAGTTGGTGCCCGTGACAGGCTTAGGGAGTCGCTTCTCTGCTGAGTGTGACCTTCAGGTGACACCCTGGCTGGAGAGAAGGCCAGCGTTCTGTCTCAGACTAGGCTGGTGGGACGACTTCCGATATTCTTCAAGCAGTGATATTGGTAAATGAGGCAGCAGCGGTCGTCCTCTCCCACAGCCTGATCTGAATGGGGTGGAACTGACCCCAGGGCAGGTCTTCCTGGGAAAAGGGAGTTTGTTCACAAAACAAGAAAAAGGCAGACTGGAGAGAAGCAGCTTAGCTCGGTTCCCTGTCAGGCTGCTGGGCGCTGGCTGGGAGCTCGGGGACAGAGAAGTGCCTGTGAGACAGGGTCAGGGAGCCGGCTTCTGGCATCGTCATGAGCCCTGGCCCGACCGAGGGTGGGGCTGCAGTCCTGCCACCTGTCCTCCCAGGTCTGCAGGTACATTGGACTCCTGGGTCGTCGTGCTAGAGCTGAGCCGGAATTTAAGATCTGTTTTTGTACCCAGGGTTTGTTACCATTCAGGAAATTGGGAATTTTTAGAGTTGGGTGTCATGCTGCTGTTTCATGGTAGATGCATTTGAAAAACCACTAAGTGTGGCTTACATACTGAGGGGGTTCGTTGTCCTGCACTGCCTGAGCCCCATACGTGGACTTTGCTGGGCTGTGCCCAGCACTGGTGTGCATTGTTGGCACGTGTTCTTGCGTATTCCCATGTGCCCTCACGTTGCGGTGGTTGCAGCCGGCCAGCCGGTGGAGGAGCAGAAACCGGCCATCAGTAAGCCGCCGCCTGTGCGCTTAGGCTTTTCACGCTGAACCATCTGCAGAGCCTCAGTGAAGCTGCAGGAGGACTGTCGCCCAGGTTCACCGCTGCTGATGCAGGAACACGCGGCACGAGCTCACCTGCGACCCACCCTGTGAGTTCCCTAAGACCACGGGCGTCGTCAGCACTGTGACTGCCTGGACCGGCCGGGACTGCCTGCCCCTGTCCCACACGGTCCTTTCTCAGTGGTTTGTTTCTGCCCAGGACGTAGCAGGCCACGCATTGCAGTCGGGTCGTCTGTCCCAGAGCCCCCTTTCTTCTGGGTCCCTCATGTCCTTTGGGCCTTCACAGACCTGGTGCATTTGGAGGGCCGTCCTGTGGATTGTGCCCCCAGTTGGCATGCCTGGCACGTCCCCTGGTTGGGTGCAGGAGTGGCATTTTGGATGGGGGCCTGGCAGTGCCACCACATTCTCCCCTGTGCGCTGGGGTGGGAGGCTCAGATGCCCGCCTCCCCTTGGGGTTGGTGACTTTGATCATGCTTGTGGGTGGGGTCTGCCTTTTCCCTTCATGGTTAATAAGTTACCCATGGGGACACTTTAGACCCTGTCAGCATCCTGTCCCCGTGAACTTTCTCCCGGTGGGTTCAGTGTCCCTCATGATCCTGCTTAACCCAGTGAGATGGTTAGATGGTCAGCAGTCTCCTTCTCCACCTCCCTCCTGCCCACTGGGGAGCGGCAACCCAACCTGTTACAGTGTTGCCATCCATTCTTGTCATTATTTTGATGTCAACATTGTCCCTTTTGGCCACCTACTGAGACGCAGTCCCTCCTGAAGTCCCCCCCACACACACACACCCTTCTACCTCATGGCAGCCCATCCATTCCTGACCCGGTCGCTCTAAGGGAACCAGATCACCGGGGTGGTTTGAACTAACTGTTCTACCTGCTCTAGACAGGGACACATCCTCCTCCAGCCACCGCCCCTGGTGGGGGGGGGGCAACCTGTGGGGTGGAAGTTGGGTCATTCAGGCAGCAGCCATTCACGGCAAAGTATTATCTGCACGTGAATGCTGGCTCTTTTCCACGTCTCATTGTGGTAGGTCATTTATAGAAACCGAGCCACTTCCTCCCGCTCCGTGGTTTCCTCTGGCTCCTGTCTCCAGGGGCCTCCCACACGGCTACGTCCATTGACATTTCACTGTCCCCGACAGTGGCTGGACTGCAGCCTCCGAGCCCAGAGCCCGTGCCTGCGCTCTGTGACGCTCGCGTGTGCGCTCACGCTCTTCTGTGACGGAACGCTCTCCCATGCTTTGCACACGGTGCTGGGAGACTTCCTTGGAGCCCTGCCCCTGGGCTGTGTGTGGCAGGTGGGGCTGGGGCTGGGCAGTAGCACCCTTCAGACACTTGTCACTTCAGTTTGGGTTGGGATTGAGAGGCTAGAAAACTGTTCTCACCCTTTATACCCCCCACCCCACCCCAGTTTTAAAACTAACCGTGTCTTACCTCAAATTTCTGAAAGCCTGTACGGGAAAAAAAAAAAAGTCTCATTCCTTTTTAGCGGCCCCAGGAAAGATGAGCTTGTGGAGAGCAGTGGCCTGATCGTTTGCAGTTCCTCCAGGCCCTGCAGGGGTGGCCAGGCTTCCGACAGGTGCCTAGTGGTAGCTGGGGAGGCCGCCCCCAGTTCCCAGGCCTGTGTGCTGGGCACACTTGGCCTCCCAGGGAGCAACCTGGACCTCAGACCCCACCTGGCACTATGCAGATTCCCTGTGGACCTGCTGAGGGCTTTCATCTGCCTGAGCTGCTGACCACGGAGTAAGTAATGCCTGGACATTTAGCAGAAAATGAGCACCTCAGTGATTTGTGGCTCAAGACATAAGAGCCACGTGACATGACCCCCTGCTCAGGCCTTTCCGGCACAGTCTGTGGGCCTCCAGAGGACCAGGCCAGTGTCCCACGGCCCCTCTCAGCTTGGGCCGGGTGTCCCAGCCAGGTCCGGTCCCTGCTCAGCCCTTCCAGCTAATCAGGAGAAGATTATGATACTGAACCTCACGAGAGCAAGCCAGCGCTGCCTGACTGGAATGAGGTCTCCATGGCATGACTCCATCAGTCACTTGGGCTGTTCCATGGGCTGCCGTGCACCCGTGGGCTGAGATCACCGTCTCCCTTGTCAGCCTCTACATTCAGCAAGAGTGGGCATCGCGGAGCTGGGCGCGCCAAGCCTAGGGGTCCGAGTCCTCTTGGGGGGCGGGCAGCAGCATTTGTCTTGGTTACTTGCTTTTTTTTTTTTTAAGATTTTTATTTTTTATTTATTTTTTTTATTGGGGAATTGGGGGGATGGGAACAGCGCTGGGGAATTTGGGGATGGGAACAGACAAGTTGCTGTCATTTTTGTTCTTCAATCTAGTTGTGGAGGATGTTGCTTCACTGGCCCAAGCTGGCACCATCATTGCGCTCTTCCCGGACGAGGCAGATCAGTTGCCGGCTTCTGGACGGCCGCTCACTGCGGCTGCTGGCCGCTCACGCTGGCTGCTGGCCGCTCACGCTGGCTGCTGGCTACACACGGTAGCCCATGGCAACCCACTGCCACAGGGGCTGCAGCCTATGCCGTTGCCGGCAACTCACGGCAGCCCAGCTCCAGGTTGAGCTGTTGTTCAGCATCTTAGCTGTGGAGGGCAGTGTCACTGGCCCTCATATGTGGGATCCGAACAGGGGCCCTCTGGCATCCCAAGCGAGTTCTTAACCATCGCGCCACTCGGCCGGCCCGGTTACTTGCTTTTGATGTGCCCTTCGCTCACTTATCCCAGGGCCGGGCTTTCCGCGAGGGGAGAGGACATGGACTGGGCCTGTCCTCAGGACGGGCGCACAGGAAACTGTGTGCCAGCCTGAGTTCTCTCCAACCCTCCTGCACACAAGCCTCGTCTCCAGGGCTGTGGCCTCCACCAGGGGTCTTGCTTTTGTTCCTGAGGACATGTCCCCAACATGTGTGCATTTACTAATAACGTAGCCACTTGCCTCGCTGCCTGGAGGTTTGAGACAGGCAGGAATAGGCCGTTTTGAAAGGACGAGGAGACAGAACTGGCTGGTGCTTTCCAGTTGTGCTGTGTGCTGGCCGGCGCATGTCCCCCGGCCGTCTGCAGGGGCCCTGGCCCTGGCATGTGACTGTGTGGTGCCAGCAGTTGGCCCACCCACCAGCACTTTCTCCTCTGAGGACCCAGTGCTGTCACTTGATGTCCCCGCCCTCCTGGGGTCAGTTTCTGTGGTGCCTGTTGAACCAGACACCTTCATTTGGACTCTTGAGGGGATGTGGCCCAGGAGCCCATACTCAAGTGGGAAGGAACCCCACAGCTGCCAGGTGGCAGTGGAGTGTGGGGAGTGGAAGTGACCCCTCAGCAGAGGCTGGGCCAGGCTTAGTGCGGGGGCCCCTGTGCACCCTGACCAGAGTGGACATCACGGACAGTGCTTCCTGCTGGAGGAGAAGCTGCTCCATTCTTGCAGACACTTCACACCCGTGAGCCCTGGCCTGCCCTGACGGCCAACTTGGAAAGCTTTCCTCTTGCTGTGGAGCCACCCCAGGCCTCGCATGTGCCTGACCATGGGCTGCCATCGTGTTGGCGTGGCCGTGCCGTCACCACAGGCGGCGAGCTCACTCGGCGCTCATCCTCCAGCTTTCCAGTCAGAGGAGGGCTCCTCCCAGAGGTGCCGAGAGCAGACAACCGGACCTGCCCCTTGGCCGCTGGCAGAGCCCAGGTGTGATAGAGGCGCTGAGGGCCACCTCTTTGCCGTTGGGGCCCTGGTCCCGTTGCGTTTGAGTGCCTTCTTGGGCTGGGAGCTGTGCTGTGTGTACTTAGTTTCACATGCACCAGGCACATTCAAAGTGGCCTCTGGGTGGGTCCAGGGGGACGACAAGCTCTGTTTCTTGGAGCCATCTTGATACACGTGGGAGTTGCTTGTGTAGTAGATTCTGAAGGGTCTAGAAAGTCCATCATGTAGAAGAGGCTGCAGCCTAGCCGGATGAGCCTGCTCGGTGTGTTGGCTGGGTGGGCCTGTGTTCCTCCCACTGCAGCACCCTAGTCCTGCCCTCGGGCCGGCCCCATGCCCTCAGATGGCATCATCAGGCTGTGAGGTCACCAGTGTTGTGCTGGTGGAAGGAGCCGACCCCAGGTCCTCCTGCCTCACCCTGGAGCACAGTGGTGCCCCTCGCTCTGCATCTCCTGTGTCACAAGGTGCTTACGGGACCCTCACCTGCCATGGTCAGCTCTTCACCTCCCTGTCCTTTGAGCAGCCTGGCAGTGGTGCCGCCACATCCCCAGATCGCCACACTGAAAGCTCAAGACCCTATGTAGATGTTGATTTGGCAGCTTTTCATTTTAGTTGACTCAATGCTCCTTCTGGACGTGGAAACACACCAGGCTGTTGGACTGCCCTTGTGTACACTCCTGGCCATCACTGCTTCCTCGGGGGGACTAAGTGGCCAGGGAGTGGGAGCTGAGTTAGACTCTTCTCTGTGCTTCTGCTGGCCTCACAGTCTAGGCCGAGTTACCTGGCTGTGACTCAGCGTTTGCAGGTAGGATTGGGACGTTCTGGGTCAGCACAGCCTTGGCCCATGGCTCCTCCTCAGACGCCTGCAACCTGCTGTGGGCACAGGCTGCCTCTCGCCCTGCACTGCCCAGCAAGACGCGGTCTGTCGTGTGGTGGGAGGTGCTCCCCGGCACGCTGACGTCACTTCTCCATCTGTGTGGGGTTTGAGGGTGTGATATTTGTTCGTATCACAATGCAGGTGTTCTCGTCACCTTTTATTGTCATCTAAGGCATCCATGGACAAGGTCTATGACTAAAGGGCTAATGGCACAAACCAGGAGTCCCCGTCCAGTCCTCCCTCCTTGGCCTCTGGCAGGGGCTTTCTGTGGTTTGCGGCTCATCCTTCTGTTGACCCCACGTTTTGCAGCCTGCGCCTGCCACCTGTCCAGGCCTGTCCGCATCCTGTGTCGCAGGTTTGATAAATCCATTTTTTGTCCTGATTATTATGACGGTGGGGCCCTTTTCACCCTGAGCTGGCATAGGTGTTCTGACCTCACTTCCTGCCTGTTCTCCTTGGGTCCCACGTATTAACCTCACTTTCTGTCTGCTCCACCCTGGCTGGGTCCTGCGTCCTGACCTCACTTCCTGTCTGCTCCACCCTGGGTCTCGCGTCCCGAACTCACTCCTCTTGGTCCTGTGTCCTGGAGTTGTTCTGGTTTTTCTGCTCCCCTGTGTGGCGTCTCTGGCCTTGTCTGGGAGCAGCCCTCCCCCTCCCCCAGCCCTGCCCAGGAGGCCAGTGCGCTGAACTAGGTGTGTCACCCGCCTCCTTCCTTTCCAGCCCGGTACCTGGAAGGTGGCCGCACTGGCCTGGCTTGCAGGCCATATGGTTCTGCGCTGGGCACCTGCATGCCCTGCTCCCCAGGAGGCTTGTGCCCTTGGTTTCGGGGCACACTGGTGGTGGTCTGGGCCCCTCCTTCCCTCTGCAGCGCCTTCTGGCTGGGTGGTCCTTGTGGATGTCCATGGTTCTGACTGTTGTACGTGGTCCTCCCGCGCTCTCTTAATGTCACTTTCTGGAGATTTCCTCGGCTTTACCATCTAACACTCTCTTTTTACCTGTCTACTTTTAGTTTCTGTGATTTCAGTTCTAAGTGCTCAGATGCCCTGTTTTGCCCTTTTGCTTTGGTGTAAGCGCTCGCCTGTTTCACGGGTGCAGTGTCCTGTCTCCAGCCCCACCATGTTAACGATGGTACTTGGACAGCTTCTTCTGTTGGTTTCCCCTGAAGTTCTTTGGTTTGTGTTGGACTTCGGCTTTCTGGGGCAGCTGTCCCCATGTTGGTGATTCCCGGCTGCCTGGTTGTGTCAAGGCTGAAGCGCTGATGGGCAGCAGTGGCAGCGGTGGCACTTGGGCATCCAGCTGTGTGTTCCTGCTGCAGATGTGCAGACAGGTCCCTGAATAGGTCCCTGAATTTGCTCCCAAGAGGCTTCCTCTCCACTTCCTGTGGTGGCTGCATGTGCGCACCACGGGGTTCCTGGGGGTCTTTCTCTGCAGCTGTTGGCCTGGCCGCCTCTCAGCAGCCTCCCGCCCTCTCACGTGCTCGCGGTTCCTCCTTTGGTGAAGAGCAGGGGTTTGGGCAACTTTCTAGAGGAGAATGAGGTTTAAGTATGTTTGCTTTTCCGTCTTGAAACTGGTTTTCTTTCCTCCTGATGCATTATATTGTATCTTCCTGATATGTCTGTGGGTTTGCAAAAGGTTTTGGCATTTGAAACGTTGAGGAAGGAAGGCCATAAAGAGCTGCTTTAAAAAGGAAACTAAGGTAATGCCAGTTATTGCGACTTCAACCAGAAGTAACCCTCAGATAACCAGGACTTAACCTTCTTGGAACGGTCTGTGCGTGTACTCATGGGACTCACTGTCCTCGAAGGTCTTACCGTTCAGTGTCAACGCCAAATGTGACCTGAGGGGATGTTTGGAGAAGTGACTCAGCCCCCTTTCTCTTAAGACTTAAGCACCCCCAAAGAATGACTAAGTTCCAAATTCTGTTAAGTCAAGGAAGAACATAAGCTAAGACATTTTAGAATTTTTTTTTTAAACAGGTTGAAAACTCTGTGTCAGGAAGTGAAAAGACCCAGCACAGTCATTTAGTAATACAGGTTTATCGGCAGGAGCCTCATTTTCCTTTCTCCTTGTTTTGAATTTTTTGCCACGAGTATCCTTAGTCAGTAGACTTGTGTATTATCAAAGACCATCCAAAGGCCCCTGCCGCCTTCTGGGAGTGTGGTCTGCAGCTTTCTGTTCAATGTTGGCTTCGGTTTCGTTCATCCTTGGCTCTGGGTCAGTCCTTCACTCTTGCTGGGTTTTCTAGACCAGTGGTTCTTAAACTTGAATTTAGAGTCCTTGAAAGACTAGCTTCTGGGTCCCACGCCCTGAGTTGCGGACTCTTAGGCCTGAGGTGGGTCCTGAGAGTTGGCATCTCTGGTAATTCCCAGGCAGTGCTGCTGCTGCTGCTGGGACCACACTGGGAAAACCCCTACTACATGCAGCTCTGGGCCAAGTCCAGCCCCACCTTTTTTGTAAATAAAGTTTTATTGGATCACAGCCCTCCATCTGTGTCACATTGCCTGACAGCAGCAGCCTTGAGTCCTGAGAACACGCGGCCCACAAAGCCAGAAACACTTGTGACCCAGCCCTTTGCAGGAAGAGCTGGCTGACCCCTGATCTAGAGACGGGCATGAGCTGCGAGACGCTGCTGTTCTTTGTGAGTCTTTTGGGGATGGAAACTGGCCTGTCTGGACCCACTGCAGAAGAAACGGTGGCCTTACACTGCCAGTTTCCATTTGTCATTGATCTGTGCAGACGGTTTAAAGCTGCAGAACAAATGAACCCTGGATGTAAAGAGCCCAGTTGGGATAATTGCTGTCTAGAGATTTTTAAAAACAGCTTTTTAGAAGCATCATGGACATAACAAGCTGCACAGAAAGCATGCAGGCTGATAACTTGGACAAACGTACACACTGTGCAACCTTCAGTCCAGTCAAGGTCAGGAACCCATCTGCCACCTCCGGGTACCCCGCTCCTGCCCACCCCACCCGCAGGCAGCCCCTGGCTAGCTTCCTGTCACTGCGGACTGTCTGTCCTCCAGAGCTTTCAAAAAATGAAACCTGGTTTTGGGTCTGGTTTCCTCTGCTCAGCATGATTATTTTGAAATTCTTCCACGTGGTTGTGTGTGTGTCAGTAGCTCCTTTCCCCACCTTGCTGGGTGGCGTTCCGTTGTGTGGATTTGCCACAGTTTACTTTGCCCATTCATCTATTGCATTTCCAGTTCTTGGCTGCCACAGGTGAAGCTGCTGTGAACATTCATTTACACGTTTTTGGAGGGACGTACAAGTTTTATTCCTTGGGATACACACCTTGCTGTGGAGTGGCTGCACCGTGTGCTTATGTGTGTGTTTAACCTCTTAGAAACACCAAGGTCCCTTCTAGGTGCCTATCGCCGTGCCGTCCTTACCCCGGCGGCAGTGCTCCAGGTCCTCACCAGCACTAGCTGTGGTTGGCTTCTCAGCTTCAGTCGCTCTGGTGGGTGTGCAGTGGTACCTCGTGGTTTTCGTGTACGTTTCCCTGGTGACCGCTGATGGTGGGCATCTTCTCGTGTGCTTGTCTGTCATCCACGTAACTTCTGTGGTCAAGTGTCTGCCATGTTTTTGCCAATTATTTAAAATTGAGTTGTTGTCTTGCTGTTGAGTTTTAAGAGTTCTCTGTATGTTCTGGATGCAAGTTCCTTTTTACACTTATATTTTGCAAACACTTTCTCCCTGACTGTGGTTTTCTTTTTTCTTAATAGCAGCTTTTGGAGAGTAGAATTTGAAAATTTTTGTCAACTCCAATTTATCAGTTTGGTGTTTAGATTGGGCTTTTGGTGTTCTAGCTGAGAGATCTTTGCCTAACCCAAGGTATGAGAGATTATCTGCTCTTTTCTACTAGAAATTTTGTAGTTTTAAGCTTTACATTTAGGTCTATCATCTGTTTTGAGTTCATTTTTTCAGTCTGATGAAAGGTGTGCATCCAAGTTCCTGCTTTTGGTGTAAATCCCAGTGGTTTCAGCACTATTTCTTATAAAGACTGTTCTTTCTCTGTGGACTATCTTTGCACTTCAGTCAAAAACCAGTTGCCGTGTGTGCGGGTTTATTTCTGAACTCGATTACGTTCAGTTGGTCTATTTATCTTTATAGCAATGCCATGCTGTTTTTGTTATGGCTTTATAATTTAAATCGGGTAATATTAGCTAGCTCTCAACTCTGCTCTTTTTCAGAGTTCTTGCTATTATAGGTCCTCTGTTTCCATATGACTTTTAGAATAAGTTTGTCAGTTTCTCTGAAAATAATCTTGCTGAGATTTTGATTGGGATTGAATTGGATTTATAGATCACTTTGGGAAGAATTGACATCTTAATACTGAGCTTTCCAACGCACGATGGATGCTTTATTGTGCTTCGTGTTAAAGTGCTTCACAGATGTTGTGTTTTTTTTACAAATGAAATGCAAGAAAGACCCTCCACCAGCAAAAAGATTATGACTTACTGTGGTCTGGAACGGAACCTGCAGTGTTTGTAAATCACTGCGTTTATCTAGTGGGCTCTAATTTCCCTCAGCAGTATTTTATAGTTTTCAGTGCACACGTCTTTGATCCTTTTGGCAGATTTACTCGTTTATCTCCAAGTTCTTCTTTCCCTTTTTTACTGTTATTATTAGTATTGTTTTTGAATTTCAAGTTCTTTATTAAAAGTTACTAGTACTATCGGTTTTCAGGCACCTCACTCATCAGTTCCAGCAGCTTCTTGTTGATTCCACTGGGTTTTCTACATAGCGGATAGGTCACATGTGAGTAAAGACGATTTGGCCTCTCCTTCTCATCGGATGGCTTGCGCTTGTCTTGCCTGAGAGCCCATACCCCGTTCCTGTTCCTGGTGCGGCAGTGTCCCAGTCAGCGCAGGCGTGTGGCCGGCAGTTGTAGATGCTTCATCAAACTGAGGCGGTCCCTCCAGCTCCAGACCTGCTTTGCTTTGATCAGGCGCGGGGATTGGATTTTGTCAAATGTTGCTCCTGCGTATCTTTATGTATCCCCTTTTTAGCATGTTAATATGGTGAGCTGCGCTGGCTGATTCTGAATGCCAACTAACCTTTCATTCCTGAGATAAACCTCCCCTGGTCATGGCATATTGTCCTTTTAGAAAGTAGGAGTTTGACTTGCTAGAAATTTGTTTACAATTTTTGCACTGATGTTCATGAGGGACATTGGCCTGTGGTTTGTGTTTTTTTTTCCTTGTAACATCTCTGCCTGGTTTTGGTGTCATGGTAATGTTGGATTCATATGGTTATCTTTGAACTATTCTCTTACATTTTCTGTAAGAATGACCATTTCTTTTAAAAATACTTGGTAGCACTTAGCATTTGAAGCCCACTCGGGTCTGGAGGTAGTATCGTGGGAATTGACCACACAGGGTGATTCGCGTTATCTGTTCTTGGTTGGAGATGTTTGTTGTTACAAGTAATTGCTCAGTTCGTTGCAGTTGTCATACTTTTTGGCATCGGCTGTTTGTAGTACAGTAAAACCTTGGACTGCAAGTAACTTGGTTTGCGAGTGTTGCGCAAGATGAGCAAACATTTCTAATACATTTTAACATGGTAAATGAGGGGATGTCTTGCAATACAAGTAGTTTGTTTCCGGAATGAATTATGCTCGCAAACCAAGGTATTACTATATCTCCTCATGGTCCTTTTGGTACCTATACAAATCTGTGGCAGCAGCACCGCTCACGTTCCTGACGCTGGTTGTTTGTCTTTCTTTTTTTTTCCTGACCAATCTGGTTGGAGCTTTATCAATTTTAATGATTTTCTCAAAGAACCAATTTTGGTGTTAATGATTTTCTCTGTTATTTTTCTGTTTTCGATTTCATAGATTTATGTTTTGATCTTTATATTTTTCTTTATTTGGCTTACTTTAGGTTGAATTTGTCCTTTTTCTAGTTTATTAAGTTGGAAGCTGAGTCATTATTTGAGACCTTTCTTTTTTTCTGATAACAACCATTTGGTTTCCTCCTTAAGTACTGTTCAGGGGCGCCCCACAATTCTCATGTGTGTTTTCATTTTCATTCAGTTCATAATACAGCTGACCCTTGAACAACATGGTTTGAACTGCATGGGTCCACTTCTATGTGGATTTTTTTCAATAAATCCAGCAAATGTGTTTTCTCCATCACATTGTTTTTTCTCTAACTTTATTGTAACTATACAGTACACAATACACATAACATGCAAAATTTGTTTTCAGCAACTGGTTGTGTGATCGGTAAGACTTCCTGGTCAACAGTAGCCTATTAGTACTGGGTTGTCAGAAAAGTCATGACACATGTTTGCGACAGATAGCACTAGTTCATTTTTGGAAGTACTAGAGTCATTTGCATCTATGTTATTGCTATGTAATTTGACAGTTGACAGTTCTAGCTTCATTCTGAAAAAAAAAATTGAGTGATTTGGTTGAGTTTTGGAGATTTTACAACAAGTTGAAGATGGAAGACCAAACTCTGCATTTTTGCCATATTTTACTGTTTTACTTTCATCAAGGGAAGAAAGCACATCAAGCTTGTGAAAAGATGCATAAAGTTTACGGTGACAATGCTCTACAAGAACGTCAGTGCCAACGATGGTTTACAAAATTTCGTGCTGGTGATTTTGATCTCAACGATGCTTCTTGGTCAGGGAGGCCTACCGAAGTTGATGACGACAAAATAAAGGCATTGATCGAGTCAAACCCATGTTACACGACATGAGAGATTGCAGAAACGTTGAACATCCATCATTCACGCGTTCACGACCACCTGAAGAAGCCGGGATACGTGAGCAAGCTTGATATTTGGGTTCCGCATGAACTCAAACAAGTTCATTTGATGGTGCATGTAAATATCTGCAATATGCTCATTAAACGTGAGGAAAACGATCCTTTTTTGAAGTGACTGATAACTGGTGATGAGAAGTGGATTGTTTACAACAATGAGGTGCACAAACGGTCTTGGTCCCAACGTGATGATTTGCCGCAAATGATTCATCGAAAGCAGACAGTCATCAGAGGAAGGTTATGCTCTTAGTGTGGTGGGATTTTAAAGGTGTCGTGTTTTTTGAGCTCCTACCAAGGAACCAAACAATCAATTCGAATGTGTACTGTCGGCTATTGGACAGTTTGAATGAATCCATCATCCAGAAACATCCAGAGCTTGTTAATTGTAAAGGAGTTGTGTTCCATCGCGATAGCGCGAGACCACGCACAAGTCTGATCACCCGTCAAAAATGATTGGAGCTTGGATGGGATGTGTTGCCACACCCACCATACTCGCCTGACCTTGAGCCGTCAGACTTCCACTTCTTTCACTCTCTTCAAAACTCCTTGCGTGGTATAACATTCAATTCAGATGAAGCTGTAAATCAGCACCTTGTTCAGTTTTTCGCAAATAAAGACAGGTCCTTCTATGAACGAGGAATTATGAAGCTCACTGAAAGATGGCAAAAGGT
>NW_017731634.1:1130681-1182701 GCF_001890085.2 Hipposideros armiger | reverse complement strand
TCGGCCGGCCCTGAAATCTTCTAACTGTAGGTTTGTGTCTCTGCAGTTATATCCATTTTTGCTTCATTTATTTTGTAGCTTTGTTATTAGGGGCATCCGTGTTTATGGGTTTTGTGGGGGTTTTTGTTTTGTTTTTTATTACTTGACCCTTTTATTCTAAAAACTCACTTATTGTCCTTGGTTAATGTGTTTTGCTCTGATGTCTACTCTGTCTGATATTAATATAGCTACTCCAGCTTGCTTTTGGCTATTGTGAATATGGCATCTCTCTTTCCGTCTTTTCACCTCATCTGTCTGTGTTTCTACGTTTAAAATGGGTTTCTTGTGGGCTACATATGGCTCTCTCACCCAGTCTGATGGCCTCGCCCTTCAGTGGGTGTTCATGCATTAACACTTATTGTGATTACTGAGAAGGTTAGGCTTGCGGCTTTCATCTTGCTGTTTGCTATTTGTTGTTTCCTTTTTAGTAGTTTTCTACTTTCTTTTTGCATTAACCAGATACTGTTTACAATCCCGTTGTATCTCCTTGTTGGCGTATTCACTGCACTCAGCTCCATAGTTCTAATGGTTTCTGTTGGTTGTGAATACACCTTATACTTAACACCTGTGACCACCTACCTTCAGTGACTGGCAGGCACTCACCTGTGGTGCCAGGACTTCACTGAGGCGTCTCTGTTCTTCCCTCCTGGCTTTTTGTCACCATGCAGTGTTTTGTCACACATGCCGTGAGCCATGTAATACCTTGTTATTGTTTATGATCAAACAGTTGCTTTTTAAAGGCACTTAAATAATAAGAAGAGATTTGATGTAGTTACCATTTCTGGTCCTAGTCATGCTTTTGTGTAGATACAGGTTTCCATCTGGCCTTGTTTTTCTTCTGTCCCAAGGACGCCCTTTGACATCCCTTGTTAGTGGCTCTGCTGGCAGTGAGTTTGAGTGTGTCTGACATGTCTTTATATCCCCCTTTGTGTTTGAAAGATACTTGCAGTGGGTATAGAATTCTAGGTTGGCAGTGTTTTTCTGTAAAGACGTTGGTCTGCCGTCGTTCCTCTTTGTATGACGTCTTTAAGATTCTCATTTTGTTACTGGCTTTGAGCATCTCGGTCGTAGTGTAGTTTGCTGTAGTTCTCTTCAGATTGCATGTTTGGGGTTTATAGGCTTTGTTAAGTGTGGAAGATTTTTGGCCACTATTTTTAAAGACTTGTTCCTGCTCCCCCCACCTCCTTTGGCCACTCCAATTGCCCGCATATTAGGCCGTTTTAAGTAGCCCCCAGCAGACAGATGCTCTCATTCTTTTGGATTCTTTCTCTCTGTTTCACCTGGGGTGGTTTCTGTTACTGTGTGCTCAAGCTCACTTGTCTTTTCTGCGTGTCTGGTCTGCCACCCCACCAGTGCATTTATCTCAGGTACTGGTTTTCCTCTCTGGAAGTTTGACAGGACTTGATCATACCTTCTGTGTCTCTAAGTTTTTGAACATGTGGACTGTAGCTTTAATAATGGTTTTAATGTCTTTTGCAAGCTCACATGTCTGTATCGGTTCCGATTAGTTTCGTTGGCTTGATGGTTCACCTCATGGTTCATGGTTTTCTGCTTCTTTGGCCGCAGACATTTTGAAATTTACCTGTTTGAGTGCTGAATGTTTCTGTGTTCCTATAAATCTTCTCGAGCTTTGTCTTGGGGCACAGTTGAGTTACTTGGAGACAGTTTGATCCTTTCAGGCTTTGCGCTTAGATTTTTAGTTGGGTCTGGGGCTAATTATTCCCCGTTACTGTGGCAAAACCTTCCTGAGTGGCCAGCAGCCCATGAATAAGGATGTTGTCCAGCCTGCCTGGTGGGAACAGGCTGCGCCCAGCTGGGTGCGAGCCCCAGGCCGGCTCCCTCTTGTCCTCTCTGTGGTCCTTCCTCTGCCTGGTGCAGTTTCCTCATGCGGATGCTGGCCTGTGCTCCGGGCAGCACCCTCCCCTCTGCCTCCTTGTCCTGTCAACTCCAGCCGTGGGGCCTCCCTGGACCGCCAGCTCCTTTTCCACTCGGGTTCGCTGGGGCGGTCCCAGGGCTTGCCGTGATTGCTTCTGTCTCATGGGGATCACCTTTGTCTCTGTGTGCAGTGCCCTGAGGTCAGTCATCTCTCGGATCTTATCTAGGTTGTGGCTCTTCCAGGTCGGGTGCCTGGTCCCTGTGACGCCATCTTGGCTGCAGGCGGCTGTTGCCCCATCCGCAGTTGACTTGGAGTTTCTCTCATGAGGCTCTCTCTTCATAAATGACACTGGAAATGAGATTGAAAAGAAAAGGAGTCGCTGTCATCTCAGTTGACACAGAGGCTTCTGGACGAGAGTGGCTCAGTGTCCCAGGGCAGAAAGCAAAGTGAGTCAGGGCTCTGAATCACGGGTCCTTGGGGGCTCGTCTTGGCTTTAGCAAGGAAGGTGAGCAAACCAAGTTCCTAACTAAGGTAGGTTTTAAAACTGCTGAATCGTGCTGACTGGCATGTCCATTGTCAGCGGATGTTGCTTTTTTGCAATAATTTTGGCTGCATTAAATTCATTTTGTTAACATTTTCATTACTGCCTTTTCAGTTTTAGTCAGAATTGATGATGAACAAAGTGCCATGATTTTGACTATTCAGACGAGCAGCTGCACCAAGCCAGCACTTAACCACTGCAGCAGGCATGGCGTCCACATGCCCTAGTGACACCGTGAGCAGGCTGGGTAATGATAAAGTGAACTGGCATCTTAAGATGCTTAACCATAGAGTTGGGAGGACTATGGGTGGAGCTGGGCCCCTTGTTAACTACAATCCTGACTTCCCAGTTATCCTTATGGTAACTTCCGGGGGAGGGATCATAATAAAGGGAATAGCCATCTTGGAATCGGGGTTTCTTTCCTCCATGTGGCTGCCGTCGGAGCTCCGTGTAGGAGGTGTGCTTTCCGCACTGCGGTGGTGGTCTTGCTTTTTCTTTTTCCTGAATAAACCTTTTCTTTTGTGGATTACTTGGAGAGTTATTTTTTGCCAGTCAACAGTATCCACGTGCCCCTAGTGACACCAAGAGCTCTCTTAGTACTAACAGCTGAGGAGCTGGCTATTGGGAAGGGCGTCACCGAATGCCACTGAGGGATTGGCTTGATGCAGGCAGGGCTGACTGGGTTTGTCGTGGGAATTCCCAGGCAGTGAGGAGGCGGCACGCTGGGGACGCTGTTCAGGACTGGGCAGAGCAGTGGGAATGGCCACACCCTCTCCTGTGGTGGTCATCACATTCAGCACCACGATCGTCCGCAGCCTCTTCAGGCTGATGGCTGGTCGACGGCTTTGGGGTCTGGCCAGGCCTGAGGGCAGTGCTGTGTTCTCAGGAGAACCTGTGGGGTCAGGGACCACACAGGGCGGGTCAGTGCTGTGTTCTGCTCCCATCTGTGAGGTGCTGGGCCCAGGAGTGGGCACTGGGCTGTGGCCGGAGCACCAGGAAAGCCTTTTCCGAGGAGGAGCGTGTTGGTGGCTCTTGGTGTCGAAGCCCCGCGCCTGAGCACTTCAGGTAGAGCTGTGGCCTGTGTGCTCCTGGATGGCTCCTGGCCATGGGCCACAGGCTGGGGATGCCGCACGGGAGTGTGTCTGCAGGGCAGTGGCAGCACCCACATATCCCGAGGGCTTGCTAGGGGCCTCCAGCACTAGCTTACAGTCAGCACTTGTGTCAAGAGATGCTTCCATTTCAAGGCTGGAGACCTTTCTGTGCTGCCTGGGCTGGCCTGAGCTCTGGTCGGCTCTGTGCTTTGTGTTCACTGTTTTGGCACACAGGGAACAGCGGCCACTGTGATCACCTGAGTGCTGGGTGGTGGCCACAGCCCCAGGGTGCCATGGCTTGGGACCCTGCTGAGGACTCTGCACACAGCAGCCGTCCCTCCCGACGCGTGCCTGGCAGGCCCCCCCCCCCGGGAGCTGCCTCGGCTGTTGCTGCTGCTGTTCTGAGACATGCCCGGGGGTGGCCGACTCTTACCACTGTGCTGCAGCCCAGCGTGTGCCTGTGTCCTGCGTCCTCTAGGCTCTGGACGACAGTAGCCAGCTGTTGGATCGACGCCTGGCATGAGTGCACCTGGGTGTCAGGCGGGGGGGCCTCCTGCTGGGGTCAACCTTGACCACGGGTTGTACCTGCATGTGGAGTAAAGTGCCCAGCACATGGGATTGGGGCGTGTGCTGGCCGCGTCTCACTGCTGAGTGGCATTGTCCCCCGAGCTGGCTGGCTGCTGTGTCAGCAGGATCCTCACAGGCTCATGGACCCTTGGGAGGTTGTGTCCAGGGACATAGTGTCTTGTGCAGCCCCCCAGGTAGAGCCGAGCTGACGGCAGCAAGCTGGGCAGGGATGGCGAGGACTCTAGCCAGTGCCCACCACCAAAAGTCACTGTGGGAGGGCGTCCTGAACCGGATTTGATTGGGTTTGGGGGCAGGGGTGACTTTTCCTGCCTGGTGTTACAGTATGGTTCTCTCCCCGGCCATGTGGGGTATTTCGCCCAGTTCACTCGTGTGGAGGGCGGAGAGTTGCAGAGCAGAGGGGTGTGGGCACTGCTGGAGGGAGGCACAGGCGGGCCGCCTGACTCAGCGGGGGAGGGGTGCTCCGCAGGCCCCAGGCTCCACCCCTGGAAGTGGGTCAGAGCTGCTTTTCCACACTGTGGTCTGCCCCGTCTGGCTGTAGGGTGCACATGGGGAGCTGGTCTGCGTTCATTGGTGTTGGGGGTCCACCCACTGCTCGTGACTGTGACCTGCCCAGTTCAGGCTCAGCTGTCTCTGCCACACTGGGCCCTTGGTGTGGCTGTGCCATGGAGGGTTGCAGAAGTGTCCGTCTGCCTGCCCTTGGGCCCTGCTGTGATGCCCATCGTGTGCTTCTGGGCAGTGTGTCCCCCGTGGGACACTGGCAGTAAGTCCTAGGGAGGCCACACAGAGTCTCGGGTCGGGGAGGCCCAGAGTGGCAGGGCAGGCGTGGTGAGGCCGTGCACCCGAGTGAGTGGGGGCCTGGGGCTCACGTCCAGGATTCTTTCTCCCCTCTCGTTTCCTTGAGGGAGGGCCTGGGTCCGAGTGCCAGGGGAAGGGAGGCGGGGAGCAGCCTGGGTTGTGCTGGGCTGAGGGAGCCGCGCGGTTGGGGCGCCCATGTGAACTGGAGTTTCTGGTCCCTCTCCTGTGGTGGCGGCACCCTGAGCCTACAGTGGCTGCTCGAGAAGGGTGTGCAGACCTGGTCTCACTGTAGAAGTGCCTGTCGGGCTTGGGGTTGGAGGCTCGACGGCACCTGGCTGGGGCCATTGCCGCCTGTTTTGACCTCGTTCGCATTCAGCAGGTTTGGGTTCTTTTTCGTTCTCACATGAGTGGGTCTGGGAGACACTGGATGCTGTCTCGCTGTCTGGTGACCCGTACCAACCCTTCCTGGGCTTGGGTGTGGCCAAAAGTCCAGGGCTCTGTCCCTGTTGACGAGAGGTCAGGCGGTCACAGTGGGTGATGAGGCCTGCGGGCCCTGGGCCACCATCTGGCGATTGTAAAACGGGCAATACACATTTTGGAGGGTTCCGCGGAGGAACAAAGTGCAGCCGGTGTGGGGCCGCCCCTCGCTCCTGGGCAGACACCTTCAGCCGGTGTCTGCCTAGGGTGAAAAGTTCAGGCTGTCCCATCTACAAAGGGAGTTGGGGGTGGGGCAGAGCGCTCACTTTTCTTTCCTTTGGGGCCCTGGATCCCGGGGGTGCACTGCAGGACCCGCGGCTGCCTGAAACCCCTGAGCAGACAGAGCAGGCCTCGTGCACTTTGCAGGACGCTGAGCTGGACAAGTTTGGGGCTAGGCCTTGGATGAACAGACAAGTTCACAGGAACCCCTCACCCCCGGCTTGGGCTGCGTGGGTTTGCTCTGTGCACTGCAGGCGATGCCCCCGGTGATGGGGGAGCGTGAGGACCACTGGGACATTGCCCTCACCTGTGGTTGATGGCCCTCATGCTGCCACCTCACCATCCGTAGCACGTTCTGGGGCTCCAGGTAGAGGGCACCCGCCTCCAGTAATCTGTGTGGTACTTGGGGCGCTGGGGGTGGGCGACAGCCTCCTTCTTACAGGGTGGAAGTTGGCTGCACACAGCTCTGCGCCTGGCAGCCTTGAGGGCCTGGGAGGTCCCCATTGTAACTAAGCGCTTGTCTCCTTGCGAGCATTCCTTTTAGGAGGGCCTCCAGTGTCCCACTGCTCAGTTCCCCTCGGGTATGCTGGCCCTGTCTCTGTGCTGCTGCCTGCCCAGGACTGACCCAGGCACTCGCTTTGTGCCGAGCTCCTGCCCACAGAAACCTTTGTCTCTCATGTCCCCACAGGCTCCCCTGGGCAGGGATGCAGCCTTTGTCCCCAAGAGGCTCTTGGGTGACTGCCCAGTCCACAGGGACTTGGGGGACCCTCGGGCACCCTTCCTTAGGCCCAGCCGGCCACTGAAGGGCCAGGAGGTGACGACGACATTTTGCTGATGGCTTGAGAGGCTGGTGCTGGGGCAGAAGGGCTGCCTGGCCAGGTTTGCAGAAAGCCTAGCCTCTTCCTAAAAGGGGACTGGCTCCCCAAAGCAACAGGCAACATTCCTGGGGGAATTCGGCTGTGAGGAGGCTGACGCTGTCCTGTTCCCGCGTTCCTTTTTCTCCAGAGAGCACTGGCCTCTGTGGGCAGGTGCAGGGCCAGTGGAGCCCCGGGGTCTGGCGAGGGCGAGTTGGGGACACCCCGCCTCCCAGCCCCCTCCCTGCACTCCAGGCCTGCAAAAGGCGGGGTCGAAAGGTCACTGCCCTGATTTTTATGGCGCCTCTTGCGTTCTCACGACCCCTCGCCCTCCTCAGAGACAGGACAGGACTGGGGCTCTGACAGGGTCTTTCAGGGGATGAAAAACATGCTGAAAAGCCTGACGGGACAGTCAGTGAGGGGAGACAGCTCAGTGGCTTGGACATGGTGTCAGAAATTGAGAGAAAACACACACGTGCACATCTGGGCTCAGGGCGGATGGAAGTGGGAGTGAGCTGGGTCCCAAGCCCTCCGTCCCTGCAGGGACGTGGCCAGAAGGGGCCCACGTAGTCCCCAGGGCGGATGTGCAGGGGCTGTTGGCCGGCTCAGGCCCCGAAGCCCCCCGAGCCTCTCCTGAAATCATGGATGGTGGGTTGTGCTGCTGCCTTGTCACGGATCAGCCCCCCAAAATCAGCCCCTGCCATGTCTGGTGAGTATCGCCCTTGATGTGGCCACGTGCTGCCAAAGCCCAGGCTTCTCTGCTGCCGTGTACATCTGGTCCTCAGCGTTGGGGACTCATTTCTGCCCCTGTGTCACAAGTGCCTGTTCCTCTGGACCCTGGAGCAGGCCGAGAGCCTTTTAAACAGGGCCCCGCCTGCTGTGACCCCCAGCGCCAAGCCCGCCTTGGATGTGCTGCTTCCCAGGGGCTGGTCAGGTGGCAGGAGCACCAGGCCTTAGATCAGGAGCCCTGCGGTGGTGACACTAACCGCTGTGAGAACACAGGCTGCCTGGCTCTGCCTCCGGAAGACATTTGTCATGTGGCCCAGATGTCCGTCCCAGGCTCGCTCCTCCCAGATGACCCCTGAGGCCATCTGGTCCTTTATCCTGTACTGTCAAGGGGCCCACCTGGGACTCGGGCCCTGCCAGGCTCCGGTCCGCTCTTGGACATGCTGGGTGGAGGGTGGGTGCACCGTGTCCTGGCGCCTGTTTGTGGGTGAGGACCTGGCAGCCCCCCGGCCTCCTTGTGAGACGTGTGTCAGCACATAGCGGGCAGGAGGGCCGCCAGCTTGCTCTTTGCTCTGTAGAGTCAAGCCTCCTGAGACACGCTGCCCGGGGGCAGTTCCTGTGGCCGCGGTGTCACAGGAGCAGGTGTCGTTTCCGGTGGGTCTGCTCCGGTGGGGTAGCTGGCTGAATGGACTGAGGGCTAGACCGCTGGGACATGTCTGCCAGGCCACTCCGGGCAGTCGCTCGGCCAGGTGCTCTGGGAAGGAGCCTCGAATGTAGGTGTCAGAGATGTGGTGACAAGTGGCTGGGCCATGTTCTGGTCACAGAGGTGTCCATACTGCTTTGTATTTTTGGCGACCTCTTGACCCTCGTCCTTCAGGCTGGTCAGGACTTGTGCCATGACTCCTGGCAGGTCCCTTGATCCTGGGATATCAGCTGCCTCGTGTGTGACAAGGACAGGCTGACAGGGTGGCTGCTGGGCAGGGCCCGAGCAGGAACCCGGGAGACAATTCCAGCTCCTCTCCCCGCCTGTAAGAGAAGTAAAGTGGGCTCCGAGCACTGTTCAGTGACCTGCGGGAGCCCAGAGTGACTCTGACAATATAGCTCTGAGCAGACCCCGGCCTCTGGAAGGAGCCGTCATGGCTTCTCACTGGTGGGACCTGGTGGCCATGTGTGTGCGGGGTGAGTTGGGCTCCAAAGATGAGGGATTGGCCCGAGTGCTTGGTGCCCCAGAGTGGAGGGTGCACAGAGGTGCAGGAATGAAGAGGGGCAGGGGACATGGGCCGGGGTAAAGGGCACAGCTGGCACCGAGGTGGCCCTGCCCTCGGACCCTAGAGATGGCACGGCTGAGACGGTGGGCAGCTCACCGGTTCCTGGGATGACGAGAGAGGCGTTGAATTGCAGGGTGGACACGGCTCTCTCCTCCCCGCTCCCTCCCACAGCTCAGCCCTCTGTCTTTCGGTTCTGTTGCTGGACCGGGCTGGAACGCTGGTGTTTGGGGGAACCTCCCTGGCTCCTGTGAACTCCCCGAGCGTTTCCTCAGTGAGACCGTGTGTTCTCCATGATTTGGCACACATGGAGCCACACGTTCATGTCCTTCCGTCTGCTTATGTGATGCCTGCAGTTCCGTGTCCACGCTGGGGCTGTGTGGGTTCTGGCACATGGGCAGTCTGTCTGCACCCCGGCAGCCCCGGTGATGCCTGGCATGCGGTTCCTTTCGACGAGGCCCTAGGAGTGGGATTCCAGAGCAGGCCCTGCACGGTGTGGTGGATGGAGACGTGGGCACTGCCGTCTGGCCCCGTGGGTCCTGATGGGGCCACAGTGTAGGGCCCCTGGAGGACAGTGGTGATGACAGCGACCACAGGGGGAAGGAGGCCATATTCCTGGCCACCGGCGGCCGAGAACACTGGCGTAGCCCCTGACCCTCTCCCTCTGGCCAGACGTGGCAGCACCTGCGGCCTCCTGCCCTTCCCAAGGTTGGCACCGTGGTCCTGGCGCGTCTTTACTGTCCTTGGCTCTCCAGGCTTCCCAGGCCCCTGCTGGGCCCGAGGGCTTCTCCAGCCGCCAGCAGGCTGGGTTCATCGTGCAGCCCACCTGTGAGAAGGGCCTGAGAGATGCTTACACTTGGGGTGCCTGGGTCCTGCCCTGTGTGCAGATAGCGGGAAGGACACTTATCTGGCCTTGGGCAGGCAGCGCCCCGCTTGTGAGATTCTGTTTCCTGAAGTCACAAAGGTCTGCGTGGCAGATGCATCTGGCACCTTGAGGGCACAGTGCAGGTGGGCTGGGCTGAGACAGGCCTGGTGGGGCGTGGAGGCCTGGCGGCCCTGCAGCCTGTGTTCAGGCTGAGCTGTGCAAGCTTGCGTTCTTAGAGGGGGGGCTCCTTTTCCCTGACGTGACCTGGGTGGGATCTGGCCAGGACTAGGGAGCAGCTCTGCCCTTTGCTCAGCCCCGCCCCACCCCCAAGCCCCAACCCCTGGGGCAGGAGTGGGGCTTGGGGGTTAGTGTTTCTAGAAACATTCTACTGTGCCTTTAAATGTTTACCGGAAGGAAGCCGCAGAGGGGGCGGTGGAGGGGCAGGACAGAGCAGCCACAGGCGCATCCGTTGGGCTCCATGGGAGAGTCCTGCCTATACCCCTCCCTGCCCCCATCATGGCTCCCAGCGTGGCTGTGAGGAAAGTGAGGCTGGGCCCTGGAGGCAGCGTCTATATGCTTGCATGAGGCCATGGGGTCCAGGGACTGTGTTCTGCTCCTTCTGAGTGGGGGTGGGGGGGTTTGCTCAGAGTGGAGAAGCCCTGGTCAGCTCCAGGGCTAAAGCTGCCTCGCCCGCTGTGCCCACAGCCCGGGCACAAGGCCAGGGTCCACGTGCCCATTCACACCCGGAGCTTCCTGGGGGGACGTGCTCGAGCTCCTGCCCCGCCCGCCCCTGCTCTGGGACAGGGCCCATCCCCAGGGGCACTGGGCCCTCTCTGCTCTCTCAGGTCGCCTGCTGTATCAGAGGTCCTTTTCTTGGTGCCTGGTATTGATCTCCAAGACCAGAGGTGAGGAGAGGAAGCTGACCAGGTGGCCAGGACCCAGAGGGAGGTCGGGGCACCGGACATGCTGTGCTGTGCTCTCCTGGCCCCTCTGCAGCCCCAGGGTGGGAAGGGTCAGGCCAGGGCCTGGACAAGGCCTGTAGGACTCTGTGCCCCCTGGGTCCTCCTGGCCCACCCCCCAGAGGTTTACAGGTCCCTGAAAAAGCTCAAAGAGACAATTTTGCAGAATCACAGTCCCTGTGTGAGGACACCCCACCTGGCCCCAGAGAGCTCTGTCCAGAAGGGGACACACTGGGCGTGGGACTGTAGCAAGGAGACACACACATCTCTGAAGGTCAGCCGCTCGCCTGCGACTCTTAAATCCTGGTTGCTTTCTTGTAATGACTCTTGCTAGTGTTGCTGAGTTTACATGGAAAAGATGAAAAGCCTCTTCCTGCATCTTGGGTCCCAACATCCTCGGGACCCCAGTCTGTGAGGCTTCTCTCTTGTTCAGAAATTCGGGAGGGGTTTGAACCTCAGTGCACTAACGGCTGTCCTGGAGGGGTTTGAACCCCAGTGCACTAACGGCTGTCCCTGAGTGTTCAAGCCTTTTTACTTCGGCCGCTCCCCACCAAGGATGGGTGTCAGGGTAACACACAGTGAGCCCCCCATGGGGCCGGGGTGAAGACCCACAACCACAGAGCACAGCGCTGATTTCTGTCACTCGGGCTTGGAGGAGGGTCTTGGTCTGACTGGTGGAAATTATTTTGTCTATAAAGACACTACTTGAAACCTTCTAAACTCAACATTTTTTGCAACCTGACCTTTCACGTTGCCAGTGCACATATGCCAGTGACCATCTCTCCTTTGTGATGGCTTCCAGCTAGGATGACACTGGCCGCAGGTGACGAGCGTACTCACACACCCTGCTAGCCTCAGTGCTGGAGGCAGGGGCGCCGGCAGGCGAGCGGCGGTGCTGCCTTTGTCCGTCGCTCCACATGACTGCTGCTTCCTGCCTGTGGCCCAGAGTGACCGCTCAAGCCGTCTTCACGCCCATGTACCCGTTGAGGCTGGGGTACCTGCTTGACTCACAGGGTGGAGTCTTGTGGCTGCCCCTAATTGCAAGGAGGCTGGCAGTCGAGTCCTGAGGTGAGCAGTGGGCCAGGCCCAGCCTGCCCTAGCTGGGAGGTGGTGCAGCCCGGCGCTGAGACAGGCCCTGGGGCCTTCATAGGGCCATGCGTGCAGTCCAAGGACTCCTACATCACATTTGAAGAGAAGCCGCCGTGGAGAAATGCCTGCCCGGTCGCTGAGCAGGACAAAACCGTGCCCTCCTCTCTCCAGCCTGTGCCTTGTGCTTCCTGCTCTGAGGAAGGTCCTGGGGTCTGTGTCCCCCGAGGGGCTCCCGGCTGAGCTGCTGCAGCGCTGGGCATAGATGGGGCCTATGTGGGGCTGTCAGGCAGCAAGCGCCCAACAAGCTAGGTTCCCCGTGCTGTCCAGAAGTCCAGGCTCTCGACTGCTGCTGTGGGTCTTTGGGTTTTGACAGGCGCACAGCTGGGTCCCATGCAGACCTGGACATCGGCGGGATGGCCGTCTGTTCCTTTCCCCCTTCTGCGCCTGCTGAAAGGGCCCGGGCGGGCCCCTGCTGAGCCCCAGGGGGTGCGTGGAGGTGAGCCCTGGCCTTGGGGTGGGGAACCCGATGTGTCTAGGCCGCTCTGAGTCAGGCTCCCTGTTACTGCAGTTGGATATGTTCCTAATGTTGGTGGGGAGAGACCATCCAGGCTTCCCCAGGGAGCAGGTGCCCACTGGAGGGGCAGCACTGCTGGACCCCGAGAGCTGCCTGGGAATGCTGTGTTCCTTGCGCCCTGGAGTGAGGACCCTGGGTCGGGAGATGGTCGCCACTGTTGTAGCCATTGCCTCAACCCCCCGAAGCTCGGGCCGGAGTCCCGCACCTGCTCCAGGGGCAGAGGCCAGAGCACCGGGAAAACCTAGTGGCCCGAGATACCCAGAACCCCCCGACAGCCCCAGATGGGTGATCCATGGACCCTCTCTCAGGCTTTGCCACCCCCCCAGAGCTGTGTGGGTGTGTGTGGGCCCCCCAGGAGGGACGGAGGTTCCTGTGACCTGGGCCGCGCCCCCTCCCCCCCCGGGGGACATTGCTACACAAGTGAGGGTCCTCTGAGGCGATTTCCTGACTGACAATGTTCAGAACCAGGTGGAAATCCTGGCTTTTCTTGACTCAGATTTGGTGGGGGTCTTTCAGACAGGCGTTCTGCAGCCCATGGGAGCAGGTGGGAGAGAGCAGCTGGTGGTCCCCTTCTGTCCGTCCTGTCTCCTGAGCTTCAGGCTGCCCGCCCAGACCCCCCTGACTCCACCTCCCCACTCCCAGGGCCGGCCTGGTGTCTTGGAGGCCCCAAGGCTACACCCCACCTCCATTGTGTCATGCCTGCATGGGGAGGGGGCTTAGTGGCCAATGACTGGACAGTCGCCCAGCCTTCTGCCCCCCTGGCATCCCTGTGTTCTGGAGGAGCCCCCACCAGGCTGGGCCGTCCGTCCACAGCCAGGCACACGTTCAGCCGTCATCCTGAAACCCTGTCAGGGCGTAAGCACAGCCTTCGAGGGCACCCACCCCTGCCTGCCTGGACGCATGCCCGGTGGTCTCTTTCTGCTGCACCTTTGTGGGCCGCTGCGTCCTGGCAGACACCCCAGAGGGAGAAGAACCACAGGGAAAGCCCCGTCACCCTGTTGGCCTTCTCTGGGCACCGTGTGTCCTCCCTTCCCCCCACTTCTAGTCCTGTGCGCTGAGGGGGGGGGGGCGGCCCCAGCCCCCTCCCTGTTCTTGCTGCCTCTTCTCTGGGCTTGCCAAGAATGCCGGGAAATTAGGGGGAGGGGACACAGGAAATGCCTCCATCCCTCTAAGGACAGCTCCAGCTGCAAGTGGAGGGAGCTGGGGGAGGGGCGCGGCCGGCGGAAAGTTGTCCCCCCGCCAAGGCCAGCCCGCACATCCCAGCCCTGCAGACAGAAGGGCTCTTTCTCCCCAGCTTTGGCCCATTGTGAGTGTCCTTTGAGAGGAGACGCCGAGGGCCGGTCACCAGTGGTCTCCTTGGCACAGGCAGGTCTGAGAGAGGCGAGGTGTCGTTCCTGCAGCCTTAACGCGGGGTCTTTACAAAGCAGGTTGAGTGGGGACCCTGCCCCTGAACCACTTAGGAAGCAGGTGCGCAGTGGTGGCCTGAGTCTGCTCCCACCCAGAGGTGCCCCCGTAAGGGCCAACCTCAGCCCCTTCTCCGGAGGCCACCCTGCATGTCACCCCCACCAAGGGAGGGCCTCAGCATACCCTGGCCTTTGTGCAGGAGCCTGTTTTCCAGGGACCACGGCCCGCCAAACAGTCCAGGATGGTAAACAGTCCAGGATGGTGCTCCCGGCCTTCTCACCCCTCCGGTGCTGTGGCCTTGCTCCTTCTTGGTGGCTTCTCCCGGAAGTGTCCTGGGGAGGCCGTGTTATGTGACATCTCACATGCACCGCCTAGAAAGATAAACCCAGTCTAGAAAACACTGAGGAGACAGCTACAGTATAGATACTTAAAAAATGCACTAGGAGACCCCCGTCATCCAATTAGGTCGTTTGAACTCCAGTCTTAGAGTTGAGGGTCAGAGCCGAGGTGGACTTAGTGGACACGGGAGGGGGGCATGGGCATCCCTGCTGTGACCTGGGCCTCGGCAGAGCAGGCCCAGACCCACTGCCAGGGCTCAGCCACGTTGCTGTGGTGGGAGGCGGGGCTTTCCAAAACCATGGAAACGCTTGTGTTCCCTGCTCCCACTGGCTCTAACACCAGCCCCAGCTGTCTACCCTTAGTCCCAGGGCCTGGAGGGGCTGCTGGTCACCCTCCCCCTCTGCCGAGGAGAAGGTACAGGAGGGCACCTGTTCTTATTCCCCAAGTGAGCTGCTGCTTTGCCAAGAGATCCCCGAGAGAGCCCTTCCACCCCCGTGTGGTCCTGGCTTCATGCAGTGAGGGAAGGTGGGGACGGTGCCGGGCCACTGTTGCCATTGGCTCTGGGGCCAGGTCCTATGCCCGTTCCCTGGTGCAGGGATGTCACCTGGACACTGGCCTGGCGGCCTTAGTGCCCTGGCGGCCTTGGTGCCCTGAGCCCTAGCCGCCTCCATCCCCCAGGCCCTGGTCCTGGGTGGGCCTCTTGCCGTGTCAGGGCCTGGAGCCTGTCCTTGGGAGCGTTTGGGGTCTTGGAGCCAGCTGACCCATTCTTGAGTTGTGACGAATTCTGCAGTTGGGAGGTGTCACGGTTCCTGTCAGAGGGTGGGACACGTTCTGGTAGTGATCCCACTACCCGAACTACATCGCGTGTGCTCTGCTGCTGGCTGCTCCGAGGCAGCGGGGCTGCCCCATGTCGCCCGTTTCTCAGAGGACCAGTCAGGTGTGGTCTGAGGTGTCTGGGTTCTCCCCGGTGCCCCCCTACCCCACCCCCGGCTCAGGCTCCATGGCACACACAGTCCTGGCTCTCCTCAGGGTCCCTGGGGGCCAGCTTCCCCTGAGCCTGAGGTGGCTCCCCAGCTGCTGGGCAGGGCCTGGCAAGAGCCCTTGTCCCCCACCCACAGGGCAGTGACAGCCTCAGGCTGGAGTGCTGGATGCCCTTGGAGACCACTGTCCTGTTTATCAGTGCATGAAAGCGCCTGCCATTTTGTGGAGTGAGTGTTCTGTCCGTGTATGGGGAGGGGGGGGCTGTCCTGGAACCACTCTGGGGGCCCTGCCTTCTGTGTGCCTTTCAGAGCTGGGCTCCAGCTCCTGGTCTCCACATTCAGAACACAGTCCTGTCGTTGCAGACCCTTGAGCCATCTTCCAGCCCCAGCACTGGGGATGCACTGGGGACTGACCAGTCAGCGGTGTCTGGTCCCTTGTCAGCCTCGAGTTCTGAGCTGCCCTGCACAGCCGGGCACTGCCGCCCGTCCACTCGGGCTGGCTCAGTGTTGTGTCGGTTTCTATGGAGAGAAAACATCGAGGGCGTCTGCGAAGCCTGGGAGGAGGCCGAGGCGCCAGGAAGCAAAACAGACCCAGCGGCGTGGGCGGGGCTGGCTGCTGGTTTCCACTTCCTGGCTGGGAAGCAGAAGAAAGTGTGCTGTCGCTGGGGTTGCCTGTAAGGCCAGGACCAGACCTTCAGCAAGAGTGGGACCTGACCCTGGGGGGACCTGCCCAGAGGGACCTTTAGGCAGCCACAGAGTGGAGAGCAGCCCCCCCGGGAACCCCTGTCTTGCTGGCAGGAGTGTGCAGCTGGGCAGACGGCTGCTGAGGGTCTGGGGCCAGACCGGCTGTGCTGTGGTATGACCGGCTGGTCTTTCTTACTTGCTCTACACGCCTCCCCCGGACCCCACCTCCCATGCCCTCCTTGCCTCAGCCTCAGTGCTCTGTGCTGGGTCCTGCTGTCTCTCAGGGCCTCACAGGCAGGGGTGTGGTGGCCTCTGCAAAGGTGAGGGGCTGAGGCCACCTCCCCCTGCTTGTCACACACTGCTGCCTCTTGGCTGCCAGTTCCTTAGAGTCCCTCCAGGGGAACCTAGGCCCTGACGTGGCCCCTCCCTGGCCGACAGCAGGACCCTCGGGAGGTTCCCCAGGTGCAGTGCTGCACAGGGCCCCCTGAGATCCCCCTGCACCCCAAGATCTCCCTGTACCCCGAGATTTGCCAGGGTGAGAGTGGACAGCAGTTTCGGCCATCCTCGTTTGGGGGCGACTGTCCTTGCAGTGTGGCTGGGTGGAGAGGGGAGTTTAGGGATAACACTTCTGCTTTTCTGTACAAATCACCCCAAAACTAGAACTTCTGAAGATAGAGAAGAAACTTATTTTTTGTCATTTGAATGAGGTGCCCAGAAAACATTTTTGCTGTCACTGAAACAGTTTTATTACTTCGTGCTTGGATCTCCTGGAACATTCTTGAGTAGTGGTGGTAGATGGTGTGTTGTGCTCTGGCCCAGCAGCTGTGGAGCCGTTTTTGTGGAAACAAGCTGACTGTGTGTGGCGCGGGTGCTGCCTGGTGTCTGGTGGGTTTGCCTGCCCTGCCTCTGCCGGCTGAGTGTGCATGGGAAGGCGTCAGCACGTGGGCTTGATTTCCTTTGGAAGGTTTTGTTTTTTAACAGATTAGAAAATGATTTCCACGTTCCCATGTCGCGTGAGCAGAGGCCCTCAGCTGCGAGGCTCCCAGCAGGGTGGCCACCTGGTGACACTCGCAGGTGCTCCGGGCTCCTCTGTGTGGCTGGCTGTCAGCTCCAGTGTGGCCACTGTGGGAAACCCTTTACCCTGAGCTCTTCCGGGACGAGTGAGTCTGACCTGGGCCCTCGCAGGCGCCTCCTGTAGGACCCGTGTGGACATGTTGCGTCCAGGGGTGCCAACGGGAGTCACGGGGCCCTTGTCCAGGAAGCAGGAAGAAAGTACAAAAGCTGTTCGCCAATGCCCCTCAACTTGTCTTGGTGGGTTTTATGGCTATTTAGCACATTGTGGACCAGTGACGCAGATTTGCGTCTCTATATTTAAATGCCCCGTCCTCAATATGTTTGTCATGTCAAGTACAGAAAGAGTAAAAACTTTAGTGTCTGCCGAAAGTGTCATCGCTTATCTTCAGTGTGCTGTGCCAGTGTTCCACGCACACATGAGAACGTGTGCATGTTCTGCACAAGACACGGGTCCCTGAAACGGCGCAGTCTGCTTTATGCCAGAACGTGCGCCTGTCTCATTCTGAGCAGAGCAGGAGACCGCGCAGCTGTGCTGGTTCACATGTTGGTCCCACGACCTGCACTCGAGAGCCCGGGACGGGCTACGGGGTCGCCTTGTCCAGCCCTCCTTCCTTCCACGGTTTGGTGTCCGGCGTGGGTCCAGAGACAGGGAGCGCTGGCCGAGTGCGGGGTGTCCGCCTGCTGTCTGGTGGGAGCCCTGGCCTCTTGGGTCCAGGAGCGCCCATCCCTCCATCGCGGGCCCCTACTCTCTGCCCTCCACCTGCCTTGTCCTCCTGGCTCGGTGCACGCTCCACTGTCCCATGTGACTTCTTGTAAAATGCCATCTTATCTGAGATGAAATTGTCAAAATCCCAAGATGGTGACAGCAGAGCCTTGAACCCCGTGTGTGCGGGGTTGCATGCCCATGAAGCCAGCCCTGGATTTTAAAGTAACCAGCAGAGGCCCAGCTTGTGAGCCCAGGTTCCCACCCTCCTCTTGTGTCTGGGAGCTGTGGCCGATGTCCTGGAGGGCTCGCGATGTCCTGGAGGGCACCCGGCTCCTTGCCTGGGCCTGGCGCTGTGTGGATGCCTCTTGGGGATATTTTTAATTAGATTTTAAAAATGGGAGAGTGTTGGCCCCAGCCAGGAAAACCTTCAATCTGGAGAGAAATGAGACCTCCTAGCTTGGGCATCATGTGGGTCTCTCCTGAGGGTGGCGGGAGGGGCTCCCCAACAGGAGGGTGTGGGGTTGCTGCCGGCTGCCTGGCCCTGTTGGGAGCAGGCTCCTCATCCCTCCTGCTGTCTTTCTCCAAGCCCCCCCTTTGTGGCTTTGCTGTGGGGGTGCCACTGAGGTCCCTGTTTCCTGTGTGTGTCCCGGGAGTGGGGTCCGGCGCCTGTGGTTCCCTCACTTACCCCAGGTCCCTTGCCGCCACTGCCCCGGCCACAGCAGCTCTTTTTGGAGTTGTGTCAGTGCCGGAAGTCATGCTTGCCCTGCTCAGGTTTGGCCATAGTTGGCCCACTGGGGTTGTGGCAGTACCCTCAGGCCTCTGGGGACTCTGGTAATGGGAGCAGGACCCGGGGTGCAGTTTGGGACTTAATTCCAGGCTTGGTGCCCTTAGTCCTTTGACCTTCCAGAACCCACCACCCAACCCCGGTGAGTTCATGCTGACAGCTGACGCTGGGCTGTGGGGTGTGTGGGCGGGGGACCCTTGCTGGGCCCCCACCCCCCAGCTGCCAGGCTCCTCCCCCTGCCCCCCACCGCCCGTTTCTGTTACCATTGAGCCGTTCTGAGTGACTCACCGCAGGGCGGGGTGGAGCCTTTGTGCTGGGAAGAGGGCTGAGCCCTGAGGCTTTCTGTGTGCGGAGGCTGCAGGCTCAGGCTTGCAGCTCCAGGCCCAGCTGCTGCTCCTGCCGGAATGAGTGGCGGTGAGATGGCGCCTGGGGAGGTGTGTGGCTGGAACACAGCCCGTGTTGGGCCAGGCTTCCTGGGGTGGGAGCTCAGCAGCTCTAAGCTGTCTGTACGGCACTCGGGCGCTTGGGCCTCTCGCCTGGGCTCCTCAGCTGTGCTGCCCCGTCCAGCCTGCCAGCCTGCCTGCCAGGTCCTCTGAGATGAAACACTTCCGCCTCCACTCAGCAGGGCCTGGGGAGGTCACCAGAAGGCAGGAGCACTGGGTCCCAGAGGCCCCGGTTGTGGCCCCGCTTGAATTCCCTTTGGGTGCACCTGGGGTTCGCAAAACCTCGGTTTCTGCCCCTCGGCCAACCCCCTCAGCTAATGTCCTGTACCGACGTGCCCAGACAGTGGGGCGGGGCGCGGAATGCCTGTCTCTTCCACTGAGGACCTGTACTGGGGCTGCCTGTAAACCACCTCGCCAGCCAGGCTGGATTTGGGGCCCAAAGAAGCTTCTTTCCATACTGTGAAAGGCCTTGTCAGGCCCCCAGGGCTGGGGCCAAGCTGACAGTTCCCCAAAAGTTACCGTGCGGGGGTCCACCCAAGTCCTCGCCAGCCCTCCCTCGTTTCATACTGTGTCCCCCCACACCGACCTCCAAAGCACCCCCCCTGAGGGTCTTTCACCCCTGACGGGCTTCAGACAACTATGTGTTGTGACGCGTGTGCACATGTATACACAGGGGTCCGCGTGCCCACATGTTCCCTGTCCGAGTGTGGCAGGTGTCGCTGTGGGTCAGGGACGAGGCCTTTGTCCTGGGCACAGGGTCAGGTGAAAGGAATGGGTGGGAGGTGTCCCTGTGGGTTTAAGGAGAGCAGGGGAGGGCACCCCTCCTTCCACCCGCAGGCGTGCAGCTCTGTGGAGGAGGTGGGTGGCAGAGCCTAGGGCACGGGGCCTTCAGAGGGTCACTGGTGCCTATAGGACACAGCCGCTGTCCACGTGGGAGGCTTGGATGCCATGGAGGTGTCAAGGGTGGCGTCTGATGAGCCCACACACCTCCTGGCAGCAGGTATGAGTGTGACACACGCCAGGACCTGGGCCAGACGTGGGGAGAAGCAGGCTGGGCACGTCAGCAGTGGGACTCAGGTGACGGCTGCGTGTTTCTGCTGCTTTCCGCATCAGGGAGAAAACGCTCTGGCCCCATGCAGCCGGGGGTCCCAGCCAGAGCCGCTGGTGTCGCTGGAAAGTTCTTCGTCCGACAGAGGGCCTAGCCTTTCCCGTGCACCCGGCGCTTCTGGCAGGGCCCAGGGCCCTTTATCTGGACACCAGCGTGCCCGTGCTGGGCCAGGTCAGTCCGCGCCCACCGTGTCTTGTTGGCGTTCTTTGTGTCAAAGGCTTGTTGGGCAGGAGGGCAAGCCATTCTTCCTGGGGGGCCTTTGCGGGGCACGGTTGTGTCAGGCGTGGGTCAGCAGAGCCCTGCCGTCCTATAAAACATCCTCTTTTCATTAAGGCCGACTCTTAGCCCGCCCGCCCGCCTTCCAAGAACTGCGACCACAGCCTCCGGTGCTGTGTCCGCATTTTTCTTTCTGCAGCTTTTCCTCTCATTCTGGGTGGAGAGCTTTGTCTCTGGCGAGGGCCTCGCCCACCCTCCCGCCCATCAGGCGCTGGGGAGAGACCCATTTGCTCACCAGCCCCCCAAAAAATGAGAACAGTGTTGAAGGGTTAAAATAAGCCCAAAAAACAAATACCGTGGATGTTCAAAACAGCTTTATTGTTCTTGGGGTTCTGGATTTGTTTGTGTTTAAAAATCCTTTTAACAGTTACTTTCGAGTTAGTGAAAGGAAAAGAAAGATTCCATCCCCCTCCCTAGCCATCTGGTTCTCTGATTCTAAAAGTGAGGTTTTGGGGGGTGTGGGAGGCCCTGGTATCTGGAGGGATGGTGACGCTGAGGGGTGCCGTCTTGGAGGAAACGGCTTCCGGCCTCGCTTCTGACCTGGGTCCCAGCGCAGGTGAGCCCCTCTCCCCTCCTGAGGCAGCTGGGCCCCAGGGCCATGTTTGCACCCTACCTGCCCCAGGATTCTGCAGAAGGGACTGCATGGTGTCCCCTCCACATTCTCTGGTTTCTTTGTGTTCCGACAGATGGGGGCTGGTGGGTGGTCTCGACCGCTGGGGCCTCTGGGAGCTCCATGATGCGAGGGTCCAGGGTGCCTGGGGAGGGCAAGTGCCATGCGTCGTTGTGAGTGTCAGGGGAGCTTTCCTTAGAAAAGACAACTGATTGTCGTCAGTGGAAGTAGGAGACATGCCCTGCTGTGTCCACTTCACTTTAGAGTTTGGGGTTGTCTTGTAAATTTATTCTGCTTCCTCTGTACAATAGTCAGAAAATAGGTTAATTTAAGCTAAGTGTTACACAAAACATGAACTATCGTGTAAAAATAGTAATGGTACTTGAAAAAGTAGCTTTGCAGTTTCTGAACTGTTAGGTCTTCAGGAACGGCCATAAGCAGAGTGGGGGCTACTGTACGGTGGGGGCCTGCGCACAGGGGTGGAGTTCACCCCTAGGGGACAGCTGTCGGGTTCAGCAGGACTTTGTCACAGAGCATCCTACTCTGAGGACAGTGCCTCAGGCCACATGGGTCCGTTCCCCTGCCCCAGGGAACAAGCGCTGATTCCTGCTGTGCTGGGGGCGCTGGACTGTGAGCAGCACTTGCCCCCTCTGGGGCCATGGGTCCACCTGCAGGACGGGTGACTCCCCGTGGTGGGAGGTCCCAGCAGAGTGGGGTGATTCTGGTGAGTGATACGTCCCGGCCACGTCTGTGCCCAGGGCTGCCTGCAGAGGGTCCTTTCCCGTCACGCAGGTGGTCCATGTCGACTGGTGCAGCCGCGATTGGCAATTGCTGTTCCAGACACTTACTCTCTTCTGGGGACCCCAAAGTGCTTCATCGTGAGCGTCACGTTTGTAGGAATTGAACAGAGCAGATACTGAAGTTGAGATTTTACAGCCCTGGGCACCTCTGCGCACGCTCACAGCACGTGGGTGCTGGTGTTGACCTTGAACCTCAAAGGTCAGGCTGCTACCCAGTCTCTTGCTGAAGGAGGACAAGCAGGGAGGCCCCTCACATCTGCAGCCTGAGGACCCGCCTCCCCAGCTCCGGAATGTTCCCCCATGGCCTCCAGTGAGGCCCTGGCGTCCCTCCTCACTTCCCTCTCATGGCAGCCGGCTCACGTTTTCATCTCCTTTTCCTCTGCTCTGCATTTGGGTAATTTCTTTGAGAACTGTTGCTGTTCTGGAAAGTTCAGCTCCTTTTCTCCGGTCTGCCTGGTCTTTTTTTATGTCTATTCTTTAATACTCACTTTTCTTCTTTAGCATTCACTCATTTTGAGCCAAGTCTTGGTGAGTGTCCCATTGCCGCTCTGTCGGAGAAGGCCCCAGGGTCGCTCCCCACTCCGTGCGTGGCTGTCTGCGTGGTGCTGCTCCCAGGAGGGACCGGCCCTTTCTCACGTCTGCTCCACTTCCCGGTCTCCTGGGTGGGGCGGGGACTCAGTGATGTCCCCCTCCTGGCACCAGCGGGTGTCCCTGGGCCAGCACAGCTGACACGTGATGTGGTATTAATTCCTTCATCCTGGCTCCTGGGACTTGGATATTTCCTCCTGAGCTCAGCCCTGTGTCCAGGCAATGCCGTGTCGTTGCCTCCGACGTTTGGAGTGTGTTGTGGAGGTGGGCTCCAGGCCCCCCCACCCGTGGGGCTGAGAGGCAGGCATGCGGCGTGCTCCCCCAAACCCCTAGCTGTTGTGACAGCTACACCTGACATAAGGGAATTGTGGGGGCCTGATGCTGTCTGGCTAGACATTTCCGTGAAAAGTTTTCACGTTTTTATTTGTGCTCTTGGCTGTTTTTCTGCTGACTGCACTGCTGAGTGACAGGAAAATGACAAGCATGCTAGGGAGCGGCCCCCGAGTCCTTCCCTGTGCTGTCCCCAGCCCGTCCTGGAGCTCGGTGGGACTGTGGTCACTTACATGCATACACCTGCGGCACACTCACCCACCTGTCCTCACACTGGGGATGAAACCCACCTGGCGTCCGCCTCAGGGACTGGGAATCTCAGTGGGTTGATGTGATAAAGTCCTAAGTGTGTCTGTCATTATTCTTCACCCGGAATCTGTGGGTGACATGAATCCTTGGTGCGACTTTTGTTCTAAATCTGCAGCTACTCTGACTAGAAATGTCACTTCATAGTTGAATTCCATGTTAAAATCTGCCCATTGAAAAGAGAAGTGCTTTTAAGTTTTGGGTGCGTTAGAAAATAGATGCGTTGTATTAAGATTCCTGGATGTGGTTTTCATATGACATCTGTAACTTTTTTAAAAACGCTCCATTATACTCGGATGTGTTTTTGCTGATTTATAGGAACGTCTCATCACCTCCTGCTCTGAGGCTTCGGTCTGGGGGTATAGGCTGATTCTCACTGGTGTGGGGTCCCTGAGGCTGGGGTGGGGGGCGAGGGCTGTCTTGTCTCCTGAGTGGTTCATAAGGTGGTGGTGGGACCACAGGCGACACCAGAGTTGCTTTTGCACAATGCACTGCCCCTGGGGGCTGGGAGAAGCCATGTGGCCAAGTCCTTGCCTGGAGACCTGGGTCGTCAGGCACTGAGGGTCAGGGGACAATGGGGAGGGGCAGGGAGTGGACGCCAGCCCAGTGGCTCAAGAGTGCGAGTCTCAGGTTGGGTGAAGGGGGCTCGGGCATGCTCCTTTTAGCCCCTTGCTGTGCATGGTGGCAGTCGCCGGCAGCACCATCTGCCCCAACTGTGAATTGGCTCCAGGTTTGAGAGCCAGCTGGGTGGAGCTCAGGGACCACATGGACACCCTGGGCCCTCTCCCCTGGACTCCTGGCTGCCCCACTGGGCGCTGAGTGGGTGCTGGCCCCGTCATCTTGCCCGGGGCCAATGTAGGGTGCCAGTCCGTTGCCTAGCGTGGAGCAGCCTCCAGGAGTCCGTGTTCCCATGTCCCCAGGCCAGCTGCTCATACCCTCCCTGAGAGCCGCCTGCACTCCTAGTGGCCAGTCCCCCTGGCTCAGGGGGAGCGCACGGGGGTCTGCATCAGGCCAGGCCCCGCCCTCCATGGAGTCCTTGTGGCCACAGCTTAGAGCAGGATGGTTGGCATGTCCTGGACGGGCCCATGGGATACCCCTGGTTACAAGGACTGGGACATCCCGCCCTCTGAGTGGGGCGTTCTTTTCCTGATGGTTTTGTTTGTGAAACCTGACCTTTGGGGTGAAGCCACATGGTGCTTTGGTGCTGGTGTTGAAGAGCCTGTGTGTGGTAGGCTGTGCCCTCGCAGCTCAGTGACGTGCCTGGCGGCATGGTCTCCTTCCTGGGGCAGCTCCCAGGGCTTCTCGGGCGTCATGTGCTGCTGCTGGCTTGTGCTGGGCGGACAGTGAGGAGGGGAAACCATTGACCTTGGCGGTTTGGTTTCCAACCATCAATTCATTTCACTTTTTTTAAATAGTTTTTTTTTTATAACAGCTTTATTGAGATATAATTTACATACCATAAAATTCACCCTTTCCTAGAATACAGTTCAGTGGTTTTTAGTCTATGCAACCATCACCACTATCTAATTATAGAGCATTTTCATCACTCCAAAAAGAAACCCTGTACATACTCAGTAGCTCTCACTCCCCGTTCCCCAACACCCCGCAACCAGGAACCCACTTCCTGTCTGAGGATGTGCATGTTCTGGACGGTTCATGTAAATGGGATCACATGCTGTGTGGCCTTTTGTGTCTAGCGTCTCACTGAGCATCGTGTTCAGGGCTCAACCACATTGCAGCATGGGGTCAGGGCCTCGGTCCTGATTCTGGCTGAGTCCCACTCCAGTGTGGAACGGGCCACACTGTTTACCCGCTGATGGTCACTGGGTGGCTTCCACGTTTTATCTGCTCTGAACCCTTGTGTACACCTGTTTGCGTGGACCTGTGTTTTCAGCCATCATGAGATCGTGCCCAGGAGCAGAGTTGCTGGATCATGTGGTGACTGTCTCAGTGTGTCCCACAGCGGCCACAGCACGTTCCCTCCCACCAGCAGTGTGAGGGGCCTAATTCTCCACATCATCACCAGCACCTTGTACGTTTGTCTCTTAAAAAATTACAGACACTGGGCCAGCCGAGTGGCTTGTTGGTTAAGAGCTGGCTTGGGAGAGTGAGCTTGGAGCAGCATGGCCCGGTTCGGATCCCACATGAGGGCCAGTTACGCTACGCCCTCTACAGCTAAGATGGTGAACAACAGCTCAACCTGGAGCTGGGCTGCTGTGAGTGGCTGGCGATGACGTAGGCTGCAGTGAGGCTGCGGTGAGCTTCTGTGAGCTACCATGAGTGGCTCCAGTGTCTGGCGACTGATCTGCCTCACCCGGGAAAAGCGCAATGATAATACCAACATGGGCCAGTGAAGCAACGTCCTCCACAACTAGATTAAAGAACAAAAGGACAGCAACTTGTCTGTTCCCCTTCTCCGATTCCCCAACGCTGTTCTCTCCCCCAATTCCCCAATAAAATGTTAAAAAAAAAAAATTACAGCCACCCTAGTGAGTGTGACGTGGCACCTCTTTGTGTTTTTTTCTGTTCAACCTTTTGAGATAATTGACTACTCACATGCAGTTGTGAGAAATAGCAGACACTCCCTGTGTCTTTTTCTCGATCCCTCCGGTGTAGCAGCTTGCAGATCCGTAGCACAGGCGTTGGAGTCCCTTTTCAGTTCTTTTGGGTATTCGCTGAGGAGCGGAATTGCTGGGTCACGTGGTCATTCCATGTCACTGAGGAGCCGTCAGTGTCTCTGCAGCCGCCACACTGGTTTCCATTCCCATGGAGGCGCATGAGCCTCCCAGACCCCGTCCTCGCCAACATGCTGTTCTCCATGTTGTTGGTTGCGGCGCCCTTGTCGGAGGGCTGGTGTCTCACTGCTGAGTGTCTCTTCACGTACTTGGTGGCTGTGTGAGTGTCTTGTTTGGAGAATGTCTGAGTTCTTTGCCCCTTTTTGGTTATTTTGTGTGTGTTCTTGAGTTGCAGTTCTTCATGTATTCTGGGTACAGATCCTTCATTTGCAAACATTTCCTCCCATTCCACAGATTATCTTTTCACTTTCTTGATCATGTCCTTTGAAGCAAAGAAGGTTTTGGTTTCGATGAATCCCCCCTTCTGTTCCTTGTGCTTCAGTCTGTGTTTGGGGAGTGGAGGGGCTTGGGCCTTTGCTCTGTCACAGCTCCTTCAGCAAAACCTTAACACACGTTAGCCTTGGCTCTAGACGTTACAGCCTTCGGGTTTTCTCTAAGGTGGCTAAGGAAGCAGTTCAGCATAGAGAAGCCGCACAAAACCAGCCCTTGCTGTGAGAGATGTGAAGGGGCCTCCCGTGGGAATGCTGAGGCAGGGCGGCAAGAACCCCGCCAGCTCTCTGTGGCACGAGCTGCCCCACTCAGAGAGGGTGGTAAGGACGTGTGAGAACCAGAGATGAGGTTTGGGTTCTGTCCTTTTTTTAAAAAGATTTTTTTGGGGGAGAATTGGGTGAGGGAACAACATTGGGGAATCAGGGAAGGGGAAAAGACAATTTTTTAAATTTTTTTATTTAAGATTTTATTGGGGAACTGGGGGGATGGGAACAGTGCTGGGGAATTGGGGGAAGGGGAACAGACAAGTTGCTGTCCTTTTGTTCTTCAGTCTAGTTGTGGAGGATGTTGCTTCACTGGCCCAAGTTGGCACCATCATTGCGCTCTTCCCGGGCGAGGCAGATCAGTCGCCGGCTTCTGGACAGCCGCTCACGCTGGCTGCTGGCTACACACGGTAGCCCATGGCAACCCACAGCAGCAGGACCTGCAGCCTATGCCTGCGACTCACAGCAACCCAGCTCCAGGTTGAGCTGTTGTTCAGCACCTTAGCTGTAGAGGGCAGTGTCACTGGCCCTCATATGTGGGATCCGAACCGGGACCCTCTGGTGTCCCAAGCCAGCTCTTAACCAACGCGCCACTCGGCCGGCTCTGGGTTCTGTCCTTTTAAGGAATCACTTTTCAGCCCCGTAGAAAATAAGGTGATAACAGTGGAAGTGCTATCAGTAGGGTTCCACTCTGGGGCTGGTTGTCCCGCAGGAATGTCAGCACAGGCGGGCTCTCAGGACAGTCACTCCTTCCCTCAGAAGGACTTGGGGGTGGGGGTGATCCTGTTACTTTGCCGGCGGCCCCCAGGGTCGTGTCCTGTCCAGGAGGAGGTTGGCATTGCGTCATCTCACCCCCAGGCCCCTCCCTCCTGTGTAGGACATGTGGGCGCTGTCTTCCCATGTCAACCATGGCACGTCCCAGAATCTTTCCACATATCAGAACAGCCTGGACCGCTCTCCCCAGCTCCAAGCACAGCCTGCCCGTGCCTTTGACGGGGAAGTCTGTCTCCGCTATTTGACTTTGTGTGCCCACAGACGTGGTGCAGACGCTGTGTGGGTGAGCAGCTGCTCAGAGTCAGATCTGAGGTTGGCAGCTCTCCACAGCATGCTCCTTCCTTGTTGGCTGCGACCTCTCATAGGAGATGGTGCAGGAGAGCTGATGGAGGGGTGCAGAGCAGGTGTGTTACACAGCATAGCATGGGCATGTGGGGGGCCCTGCTGGCCCAGGAAGGTGTGTGCTCACACCTGTGAAATCAGGACATGGTCCCTCGGGTTGATGTCATGGAGTTCATGCCTGCTCTGTGGTGGTCAGGTGTCCAGAAATGAAGCTGCTTGCGTGGGAGGCTGATGACCTTCTCAGCGTCACACAGCTTTTCCTAGAGGTGCCGGCAGACATATGCCGGGCCGCTCGCAGGCTCGGCCCCAGGCTGCTGCCGTTGCCTAACAGGCGATAACTGGAACTTAACAGGAAGGTTAAGTTGTCTCCCATTTGCTCAGCCATTTTGGAGGAGGACGTGTCAGCTTTGCTCCGGGCACTTCTCCAGGGCCTCCTGCAGCAGGCTTCGCCCCTGACACCTGGGCAGGTGTGGCCGTGGCCGAGGTGGGACAGCGGTCGGGCTTGTGGCCTCTGCCAGCTGCCGGGCCTGGCGTTTTCCGTGCTGCATTTTGGTTCTTGCTGTGTGTTATCTGCAAGGGTAAAGAGACCTTTTGCAGGCCGGCAGCAGTGTCTCAGGTGAGGTATACACCTTAGGAATGGATTTCTACTGTGGCCACCCACTGGGCGGGCTCTTTGTTCACTGATGAATGAAAAGCAAGAAGTGGCCAGCAGCGGTGGCGGGTGGCGGGTGTGCGCTGCGGACCCCGTCCCCTGCCTGGGGACCCTCTGGCACCTGGGCCTCTGTGAGGGCTCACATGCCTCTGGGTCCTGGTTGCCTGGACGGCACTTGACCCAGCCCTCGCTCCCTGTGGGCATTCTGTCTGGGACCCAGTGGCCTCCCTCACCAACACCACTGGGACATGACAGTGGCCTCTCAGACTGGGAGGGACCCTGGCCTGTCTCCCTCCAGCACGGACACCTCCTCTCTGAAGCCTGGCAGGTCTCTTGGTCAAAAGGAAGTAGCTGAGCCATGGTAGCTAGGAATTGCCTGTTCTCTCAGACGTCCACGAAGCTTGCCCCAAGTGGTGCAGTGTCCTCAACTGTAAGCATCACGGAAAATTTTCTGGGTCCCATCTCAGCGTCCCTGGTGTTGCTAAACCAGACCTGGACGCGTGCCCCCATCTGCTCAGAGCCACCCTTGCTGGGCACTGCAGGACGCAGAGCCCTTTGACCCTCGGTGGATGCCGGGCGCGGATGTGGGCTGTGTCCGGCAGTGTTTCATTTTGATTTGGGGTGTATGACCCCTCTCTGCAGAGGCTGATCAAACCCCTGTGTCTGGAAGTTTCGAGGCAGGACCACTGGTACCTAGTTGGCAGTTAGAGGAAAAGAGTTTGGGTCTGGGGCCCATTGTTTGGCTTTTAATTAATAATTAGGCATTAATGAGATGTGCAAAGGTGTCCAGAGAGCCAGGAGAAGGACTGACCCTGCCTGGGGGCCGCCCTGGGCTCTGCCCGCCATGCCCTCCTGCCTGGCACCTCTGAACGGGCCTGTGAGGGAGTCGGGCCACTAAGGCCTCCCCTGGCCAAGCTGGCTGCTGATGCCCAGAGTCCTGAACTGAACCATGGTGCTGTCGGCCGCAGGGCGTGGCCTGGGTCTGTGTGCTGTGGGGTCACTCAGGTGGCCCTGTGGGCGGCCCTGCTGTGTTACCCGTGGAGCCGCTTGTGGCCCTCTGTGGCCTTGGGTTTGGGTAAATTCTCTTGCTACCACCAAGTGTGCTCCTGGGTGTCAGGGACCTCCTGAGTCTGGGACATTGACTTTTTTGTCCCATTTGGGCCCCTTGGGCCTTGGGAGCATGGGGATTCTGCTGTTTGTCCCACCTGTGACTCTGAAATTCCCCTTTCCTGGCCCCTGAGGAACTGACCGGCTTGGCCCAGACCACCTACACCCTGGGTGGGAAGTCTTCAGAGGGTCTTCCTAGCGTGGCCTTCTGCCCGCCAGCTCACGCAGGGGCAGCCTGCCTGTCTCAGCACTCCTCCTGCCCTCGGCCCAGTGCCTGTAGCGTTGGGTCAGCATGGGTACGAGCACTGTGGCCTGGGTGCCACCGAGACCTAGCCGCCTCCTGTCCCATGTCCTTCCGCAGTCTCACACCAGGGCTTGTCAGCTGGACAGTGGGTGTCGCTTACTCTGTGAGGGGTTCCTCACAGACAGTGGCTCCTGCTCCCTGCCAGCCGTGTCAGGCCCCCAGGGGCTGTTTGACCCTCCCCCAGGTCTGGTGCCGCCGGGTGTGGCAGACGCTGCTATCCATCCCCTCCTGGCCCTGTCCTGACCTGGGGCCTGCCTTTCAGCAGGGAGTTCAGGGACCCAAGTGTGGTTTCCTTTGTAGGGATGCGGTCCACCAGGATCCTCTGCTTTGGGCACAGGGACACTCATGTAGCAGTGGCTGCAGTGGGGCCACTAGGCATCCACTCAGCATGCTCCTGGGCCTGCACCTCCCTCCTGGTCCCCAAGTGGCCAGTGTGGGCGGGCCAAAGGGCCCCCAAGTGATGGCTGACGTTAGCCCCTCTGAGCAGTGCTTAGGGCAGCACATGTCCTGTCTGCTGTGCAGGGGGCACTCTGGCCCTTTCTCCAAAACTAACAGGACCAGCCTGAGTGCTGTGTCCACGCGGGGCCCCTGAACAGGCTCCTGGGGTCTGCCCCGCCCCACACCCTGCTGTATGGACGCGGCTTGGGCTGATGGGCCCCATGCAGGCAGGGGGTGGCCCACCTTGCAGCCCGAATTGTCTGACACCCTCCAGCAGCCTCCCTGAGGTTTCTCGGAACCAGCAGCAGCTGGCAACGAGCCTGTGCTTTTTTCTCCGTGAGAACCCCGCTCGTTTCCGCTCGGTTCCTCCCGTATCCTATCTGCTTAGACAGGAAGCCCCACCCTTGCCGCGTAACCTTCCCCCGCCCAGTCTGCGGGTGGGGGGGGGACGGACCATACAGTGCAGGCCGAGGTCGGGCCACCAGCCTGTACCAGGACTCGTGTCCCCTAGAAAGCAACATGGAGTGGGTCTGTCTTTCCTGAATGATGGTCTTCACAGTTGTCTGTGGGTTCACCTCTGAAATGTCCCCAAGGAGCTTTGTGCACACCGGGCTCAGCTGCAGTGCAGCAGGCCGTCATGGCAGCGGCTTCTGTGGAGGACAAAGGCCAGTGAGGCCCCCTGGTCCCATGTGTCCAGGTCATTGTCTTTCCTGGGACCTGAGGGCTGCACGCTTCCTGGAGTGAGGCTCTGGGGTGAGGCTTGCTGGCTCCCCGCCGCTGCCTGTTTGTCCCGAGACGGGCTGCAGGACCCGTGGCTGCCGGGGAGTGTGGGGGGTGCAGGCCCTGTGCATACACGCACTGGCTCACTCGCTCCATGGACCTGGACGGCACCTTCCCATGAAGCCATCAGGCCACAGGCCCTCCACCCAGGATCCAGCCTGTCTCAGGTCTCGTGTCATAGTGAAACCCTGGTGAGCAGGGTGGCTTGACTGACCACTGTCCCCCTGCACCCCCACCCCCAAGAAAGCGTGTGCCCCCTCAGGGCAAGTCCTGTGAGATGGTATTTTCTCCAATGTCCCTGGAGGTGGGGAGGCCACCTCCCCCACATTCTTTCTGTCCTCCCGAGTGAGCCCTGGGAGAGTGATCGAGGATTGTCCCCGTGGCCCCTAACCCTAAATTCATGGTTGTGCCTTGGCCAGCTGCCCTGGGTATCCCCAGGGCCTCTTGAACATGCCAGGCCCCTTGTAGTTCCTGCTCAGGTCCCAGCCTGGGGGGCGGGGCACCATCCATCTTCCAATGACCATGCCATTTCCAGGAAGAGACCATGTGTTCCTGGGAAACGCACCATTGGTTCGGGCAGTTCACTCGCATTCACACTCGTCCAGAAGCCCACTAAGATGCCAGCATTGCACAGTGAGACTGAGGAAATGTGAACAACTTCCCATAAAGCTCAGCTCACCCATTGAAAAGGGGGTCCTTTATTTTGAAAATGTTTCCTTGGGGTGGGGGTCATTGCAGAAGGCCACGCCCCACCCCACAGTGCAGCTGCCTCAGGCTCAGAAGCAGTTTTCGAAATTATAGTTGGTGAAATCCAGAAGGTTGGGGATGCTGGGTGACGTCCCTGGAAAGCTCTGGGCTGCCCTACAGAGGGCCCCACACTTGGCCAAAGAGCCTGCCCACTGGGGGCTGCCCCTTCCCAGACTGGTCGCCTGGCACAGGGAAGCAGTGGGCTCTTCTGAGCTGACTTTCAAAGTGTCCTCGGCTTCTGCCAGCTGTTCATCACCAAGTTAGCGCATACTCAGGGCTGTGGTGAGAGCCAAACCCTCAAGTCCCCACTGAGAACCCACTTGGGTCCTTGGCGCCCTCCCAGGGCCTCTGCAGTTGTGGGGTGATTGTGGCTACTGGCCCCACTACATGTGCGGCAGCGCCCAGCTGATCCCGTACACGGGTCAGGGTCCACACGGCACTGGACGTGCGTTGCGTTGTGCACAGTTGAGTCTGCTGTCTGGGAGACCCTACCCAGGGCGTGGACGCTGCCGGAGGTGCCAATGGGAACTTTTGTGTCACTTGCAGGTCTCCTCCGAGCCGCCAGTCTCCATAAGAAAAACAGATGATGCTCCCTCCCAGCACCCTGCGTCTTCAGAAAAAGACAAACAGTCCGGCTGGCTGCGGACCCTGGCCCCCTCCTCCAGCAAGGTTCAGCGTGGGGTGGGGCGGAGGCTTGTGGGGAGGGCATGCGGGGGCGGGGCCTGTGGGGCAAGGCCAGTGGGCTGGGGCGGGGCTCTGGTCCCTGACACTGGCACCTCTCTCCCAACAGAGCCTCGGCTGTGTTCACCCTCGCCAGCGCCTCTCCGCCTTCCGACCCTGGTCCCCTGCAGTTTCTACGAGTGACAAAGAACTCTCCCCACACCTCCCAGCCCTGATTCGAGACAGGTGAGTGCCTGCTCTGCTGGGGGGCGGGGGGGTGGTCAGCGTTGAACTCTTCTGCCTCCATGTCAGTGGTTGGCAGCTCCTTCTGGGAGCTGACCGGAAAGGTGTTTTCAAACCAATGGGAGTGATGCGAATTGGGAGTCTGTGGGAGTCTGAGTGCTGGTGCCACTGCTCCTCCGACTCACACCAAACTCCCAAGGCTCTGCCACGTGGCCCAAGTGCAGAACGCTGTGTGCCTGTGGCAGACAGTGAAGCACCCGTCTGTGTTCCTGCCTGCACGTATGGCCGCGTCCCATGACTCTCGGGCCTGTGCATAACGTCTGTTACAGATGCTCCCGCAGCCCTGCTGTCACCTGAGTCACCATGGGCTGCGTGGCAGTGGGACCTGCCTCACGTTTGAGTTATGGGCGTCTGTGTGCACAGCATGTATGTGATTTGTAGGCTACATGCCCAGGCCCCAACTGCCTGGTCAAGGCCATTGCAAGTTTTGGTCATTTTGATGGATATCAGGGTGAGCACATCTAGAACTTTCTGTGGCATCAGGAATTGGCTGTGCCTTCTCCACTGGGTATGGCCCATCGTGGACGTGGCGGCCAGCATCAGTGTTCCAGCTTCCTAAGGTCCTTGGCCAGTGTCACCTTCACACATTCCATAGGCGACTATCCCACACTGAGTGTGGGGGTGAGGCATGGGGGTAGGGCGGACACCTGCAGCCTCAATGTGTCTGTGCCCCTGCAGCTTTTACTCGTACAAGAGCTTCGAGACGGGTGTGGCCCCCAATGTGGCCCTGGCCCCGCCGGCCCAGCAGAAGGTCGTGAGCAGCCCACCGTGTGCCACCATTGTCACCCGGGGTCCCGAGCCCCTCGCCACCTGCATCCAGCCCAGGAAGCGGAAGCTGACGGTGGACCCGCCCGGGGCCTCAGAAACACCAGTGCCCTCAGTTGCCCCAGAGGACGACAAGGACTCAGAGGCCGAGGTGGAAGTGGAGAGCAGGGAGGAATGTGCGTGTCAGCTCCGTCCTGTTCGAGTCCTGCCTGGCCAGCCCTTCCTGGGGGCGGAGCTGCTGTGTGAGCTCGCGGTAACCTGCGCCTCTGTTTGTTTCCACAGTCACCTCCTCCTTGTCCTCGCTGTCCTCTCCGTCCTTTACCTCATCCAGCTCTGCCAAGGACCTGAGCTCCCCGGGTGTGCACGCCCCGCCCGCCCCGCCGGCCGTCCCGGACGCTGCAGCCCCCGCGGAAGCCCCCAGCGGTGGGCTGGAGGCCGAGTTGGAGCACCTGCGGCAGGCGCTGGAGGGCGGCCTGGACACCAAGGAGGCCAAAGAGAAGTTCCTGCATGAGGTGGTGAAGATGCGCGTGAAGCAGGAGGAGAAGCTGAGCGCCGCCCTGCAGGCCAAACGCAGCCTCCACCAGGTGAGCCACCTGCCGCCAGCGCTGGCGGGTCTGTGCTCGGGTAGGAGGAGCCCGAGACGGCCCCGCCCCTCCACTCTGCGGGTGGTCTGCAGGAAGTGGCTTTGCAGGGGCGCTTCCTAAAGCACAGATTTGTGCCCCAGAAGGCGGTGCCATCAGGCCTCCCAGCAGCGTGTGTGCCCGTGCGACGCAGGGCGTCTTCCAGCCTGGCTTGGGAAGGACAGGGCTCCGCACACGCGTGCACACGCCACCTCTTTATTCCCTGCACACCGGATTCTAGATGATTTCCATGGAAGTGACTGCTTTCTTTTGAAGAGGGAGCTGAAGGCTTGAAGCTGCCTGGGCCCCACCTCCACCTCCCTCTCACCCCAAGCGGGACAGACAGCAGGGTCACCAGCAGGTCCTTGAGCTGCAGCGAGGCTCCCCAACGCCACCTTTCCACACTGTGTTTTCTGACACGTGGGAAAGGCTGAGTTCCCAGTGCCTCCGGGAGGGCGGGGCCTTCACATGGGGCTTTGCGGCTTGCGTGGCCTCACAGGCCCTCAGTGTCAACTGGATTCACACCTCTGCTGATGTCTGGCAGCTCGGGGGACAGCTTCACACGTGGGCTGCTAGCACAACACAGCCCTGCCGCCCTCCCTAAGTGTATTTCAGGCTTCAGGCACTGGCTCAGGATGTCCCCGCCCCCTGGTTCTGGTTGGAGGTGTGACCCATTTGCATATTCATAAGCATGTTCGCAGGGCGGGGCGAGTCACTGATAAGGAGCTGGAGAAGGGTGTGGGAGGGGGTTGTCTCCATCTGGCTGCGTGGGGGGCCCAGGGCCCTTAGAAGGCAAGATGCCTGAGGCCCCCCCCAGGAGCCTGAGCCCTAGGGGGCTGGGCATAAGGCGGGACTTGGGGGAGGAGGCAGCAGGCCCACAACTAGGTGCTGGACCGAGCACCGAGCACGGAGCCCTCTGCGGCGGGAGTGGGAAGAAGCGCTAGGAGATGGGACCTGGTGGGGTCGGGTCAGGGTGCCCGGAAGGCAGGAGGCGTGTGAAGGCAGAGGGAGCCCTCGTGTGGGGCACCTCCCAAGGTCGGGAGCACCATGGAGCGCCCAGAGCGGCGGGAGGGCAGGCAAGGGGACGCTGGGCTCGAGCGGTGGCGCGTGCCAGCAGGCTGGCATCTGGTGGGCCGGGGGCCGGGGAGGTCTGGGCGGGGCAGTGACCCCGAGCCTGGTACCCCAGGAGCTGGAGTTCCTGCGCGTGGCCAAGAAGGAGAAGCTGCGGGAAGCCACGGAGGCGAAGCGGAACCTGCGGAAGGAGATCGAACGCCTCCGCGCGGAGAATGAGAAGAAGATGAAAGAGGCCAACGAGGCCCGGCTGCGCCTTAAGCGGGAGCTGGAGCAGGCGCGGCAGGTCCGGGTGTGCGACAAGGGCTGTGAGGCCGGCCGCCTGCGCGCCAAGTACTCAGCCCAGGTACACGGGGCCCAGTGCAGGCGAGGCCGCGGGGCAGAGCTGTGTGGCTGGGAAGTCGTGGCTGTCCTGCCAGCCAGGGTCCGGGAATAGGCGGTGGGCACAGCAGCTCCTCCTCCGGCCTCACTGATGCCCCAGGGGCCTGGCCTCGGCAGTGGCAGCCGGAGGCCAACGCCCGTGGGGTTTGGGGAGCACCCACCTTTTGGGCTCAGTGTGCTGGGCTGGTGGCAGGAGCGTTCCAGACTCTTCCAGGCCGTGGTCACTGGGTGCTCTCGCCAGCAGCCTGCGTCCTGGTGGGCGGCGTCTGGCTGGGTGGCGCGTGGGTGTGTGTGTGGGGGGGGAGGGGGGCGCTCCTGACACATGGCGTCCTTGCAGATCGAGGACCTGCAGGTGAAGCTGCAACACGCGGAGGCTGACCGCGAGCAGCTCCGGGCCGACCTTCTGCGTGAGCGTGAGGCCCGTGAACATCTGGAGAAGGTGGTGAAGGAGCTGCAGGAGCAGCTGTGGCCGCGGCCCCGCCCGGAGGCTGCGGGCAGCGAAAGCGTGGCTGAGCTGGAGCCCTAGCCGGACCCACTGCCTGCTGCCCCGGTGCGGACGCCACGGGGAGAGGGTGACGGCGCCATGCCAGCCGCCAGCCGGAGGCTCTGCGTGCATCGTGGGGCCTGCCCTCTTTCCAGTCCATATAGCACAACGTCTTACTGTGCCTACAACCAAGCGAGTGTTTGGAACCACATACTTTTGGAATCCACTGCAAAATTTTCTACTGGCCAAGTTCAAGTGCGCAAGCGGGGTCCCCAGCTGCAGCCAGAAACAAGGCCAGCTCGGTGGCTGCGTCTGGCCTCTGCTTGCTGGAACAGTAATATTACACTTTTGTTATAAGCTATTTAAAACCAATAAGGAGACTTGATATTCAGAAAAAGTCAACACGTTTTTTAATGACTAACTTTTAAAAGCCCCACCAACACGTGACGCCATCCGAGGACCCACTAAGGGAGCTGGGGTGGCAGCTGCCCGGTCCCCTGAAGCCATCACAGCTCATCTGCGCCCACGGCTGCATGAGGACAGGAAGGGTTTTTCTCCAGAGTCTATTTTTTCAGCGACGAGGACCCAGGTCTCCTGTGCTGCCGCCGGGAAGAGCGAGGAAAGCGCCGTGCGCACGGTGAGCCGGAACACTGCCGCCTTACACCCGCCTGCCGCGCCCGTCCTGTCGCCATCAGCAGGTGTGTTCAGAAATGCTGCGCCTGCGCCTAGGGGCACCGTCTGTCGGGGAGGTGACAGAAGATGGTCCGCGCCCTTTGACCACCCACAGCGACCCCTTAGCTGAGCAAACATCGCTCTTTCATCTTGGGACTGAGGCTGCAGCATTGGAACAAAACAGCATTATTTCACTTTTTCTTTTTGTTTGTTTGTTCATTTAAACGTATATTTAGAACTGCACTTTGTCAAAATTTTTCCCTTTTTATTCCCCAGTTAACTGAGGTTTTTACTCTTCAAATATTGCAAACCGATCTCTAGAGCAGGTCACACATCCTCAGTGCTCGAGTGTTTGGAAACCCCTCTGGTGCTTGGTTGAACAAGGGAAAACGAAAATGCAAAAACTGAACTTCGGGGGGTAGTTCTGTGCCTTCCAGCATCTTGTACAGCAAACCCTGACTCGTCTTTTTACCCCCAAATACCCGTCTTCAGTAGCGATTGAATCTGCCACTATCAAAAAAAGTTACTTGCATTTATTCCAAATAATCTCGTTTACTCGCGACTGTTTATGCAAATTGTATAAGGTTTCTTATGCCCAAGCTTGAAAATTATTTCCCAGTAGACAAGAGGCACTACCCACCCTGAAGCGGCGGTATTTATTTACATTAAGATCCTACGGGAATTCTTCGCCTGAGTCCGTTTTAACACCGCGCAGCCGCACGCACACGGAGGCGGAGCCGGCCGGGGCAGCCGCAGACGGCCGCGGGAGACGTGGGTGCGATATCCTCTGCAGGGTTTTGCCTTGGTTTACTGGGGGGGGGCCAGGGGCTGCTGGACCCCCTTCTAAAGTGCAATGCAAAAGGGACATCATGTATATGCAGCGTTTGTTTGGGTTTTTGTGTTTTTTTGCTTTTGTTTTTCTTTTTGCAGTTATTCAATCTGTATGCATGGATGGAGTTTTTAACCTGCCGTACGTATATCCACCGATGGGCATTATTACCGCGTCGTGTAAGGGTCGGTTGTGTCACGCAGCACTCAGAATGCTGTGCTCAGCCTTCTTTTTCCAGAGTTGTGTTTTTTTCAGTCATTTCTTTAAGGGAAACTAAATGGTGTAGTTGGAGCAAAGCTTTAAGTGTGTCGGTGTGCTTCTGTGTGGCTGTGCTCTGCCAAGTCTGAAAGTCGCAGTGAGACCGAGGCCCTGGGACGTGTCCCCCAGGCCGCCCAGGTTACCCTGGTTGCTCCTGAGTTGCCAGGCTCCAGAGGGAGATGAACGTTTCTAAGGTGTGTGTGAGGGCACCGTCTCTTCTTGCCCTTGCACTGTTCCCTCCGGTCACCTGCGTGTCTCTGCCATCGATCAGGTCCATGCCTCCACGAGGTGACTTTGTCCCCAAATGTCGGGAAGACCTGGATATGCAGTGGCAGCTGGTCCCCAAGAGCTTGGAGGACCTGGACCCTGGGAAGGCCTTGTCCCACTCAGGCCTGCCCTTCCTGAGGCCCTTGGAGCCAGCGGGGTGGGAATCAGCCAAGGTGTGTGCCCTTCACCAGCAGCTGGGCCTTTCTGGGCAGCTCCCCGGGTGAGGGGGCGAGGAGGGGGGCTGGCCACTTCCATCCTCAGGGTGCAGCTCCACTCTGCAGGCCCAGGCTGGCCCCAAGCCCGAGACCTGCATCCTGTGGGTGCAGCTGCAGCTCAGATCTTTCCAGAACGGAGGAGAGGGGTCCATCCTGTAGGCTGTCAACTCCCTGTGTGTGACACCCACTACCGAAATGATTGTGTGTTCAGTTTAATTACTCATTATTTCTATGCTGAAAGAAGACTTAATGAAGGGAAAAAACAGCAATAACATATCAGGAGCAGCTAACTCATACACATAATACTCTGCTTTTCGTACGGAACTTGCTGGTGTACAAGCGTTGCCCTGTAAATACTCCCTCACACTCTGTGTCACGTGTGTGTGGTGGCTCCCCCTCCAGAGACCCTTTCTCACCTGGCAGTTGTCTTGTGTTCTGGGTTGTTTGTCACTGAGCAAGAACACGCTGCCGGCCTCCGCGTGAGCCTCCCACTCTTCCCGCCGCACCCCCTACCACCGCCACCACCAGGCCGGACGGGGTGGGGAAGTGGCGTGTTTTTGCTCAGAGCCAGGAGTCACAAACGACATTTTTTTTCAGTTAAGGAAAAAAACACAGCTCTACCTTGTATCCGCCAGGAGCGTCTGCATCGCGGCCCGTTCTCTCCTTCGCTGCTGCTAATGACAATATGATGACTTACTCTACTATTGGAGAACTATTTTTATGTAATTAATGTATGCTCTCCTGTTTATAAATGCCTGATTTAAAAAGAAAAAGAGAAAAAGCTTGGCATATTTATCTACTTCGCTCTGTACCTGTTAGTCCTTTGGCACCCACCCCCAAACAGAGGACCTTGTACAATAAAGGACTTTGAGAGTACCCATGGCCACCATGCTTGGGCGCCCCCACAGTCCCCTCCTCAGCCCCACACTCCTTCCCCACCCCCGGGCGCCATCCGGGCCTGAGCCTAGGGGAGGGGAAGGGGTGTCAGTCTGCCAGTCAGACCGGGAGGGCCTTCAGTCTCCACTGACCCCACGTGGACAAAGGGCATGGGTGGGCAGCTCCCTGGCCGGGGTGCCCTCTGTACCCCTAGGTCACTCTGAGCTGTGGCCCCTCATACTATGGATGTCAGCTGGAGGCCCTGCCCGGCCAGACTGGGGCAGGAGATGGGATGGGTGGGCCCTTCCAGGCCCTGCCTCTCTCGGGCCTGGAGACCTGCCCCCCAGGAATAGATGACCAGCTCCCCACAGAGCTGTCTTTAACAGGGAGGGTGACAGGTGATGTCAGAACTCTGAACCCAATGTGTTACGCTGAGGGAGAAGCATGGGCTCCCCCACTGAGCTGGTCCCCAGGGCGCCGAGCTTCCTGTGGCCACCTACATCTGGCCTCCCAGCCCGGCCCCAGCCCTTCAGTGGTCACCTGCAGAAACGGGGCTGTGGGGATTGAGGCACACCCAAGCTTAGGACTCCCAGGTTCCTGTCGTGTCCCTCCAACCTTGGGAACCCCCACAAACCTGGGCCCAGAAGTGCTACTGCACAGAGACCCCTGGGGAGGGGGTACAAGATGGTGGCCTGGGAAGGCCCACGCCACCCCAGGGCTGGGCTTCCACCCAGGCCAGGCTGGGGGTGAGAACAGTGGGGCCCAGGAGAAAGCCCCCACTCCCCTGGTGTGGTACCACCTAGGGCCTGAGACCAGCGTGATAGACCAGTGGGATGGGGCAGGCCCGGGAGGCTGGTCCCTAAGCCGCAGCCCCAGTCCTGCTGTGCGTCAGCTGGGAGTCCTGCCTGGGGTTCTGGGAGCCCCGAGGTGTGGATGACAAACCTACCTGGATGGGGCACACCTGAGGACCCACACCCTCTGCTCCCAAGAGCGCCCACCACCACCACCAGAGCGGCCTCCCTCAGCCCGTCACTGGGCCTGGCTCCCTTTCCCTCTGCCTCTCGCTGAGCTGTGGGGCCCCTGCCTGGGCAGGGCTGGACACCTGGGTGCCCCCCAGGGTGCCCTTCCGGCTTCACATGCCCAGAGGAGGGAGAGGGAGCAAAGGCAAGGTGGCCAGACCCAGTGGTCCAGGTTCCTGGGCCTTGCGGTTGTCTGCCCAACCACGGCCTCTGCCTGGATGTCGGAGGCGCCTCTCAGCACTGTCCACCAGTGAGTGGACAGCTGTCCACTGCAGCTGCTCAGGGGTTCCAGAGGCCCCTGCAGCCATAGGTGTGAGCTGAGGGGACCCAGGCCCTGCTTACGCCCAATGTCGGCCCATTGGACCTTTCTCCCAGCCCACCTGGAGGGGCAGCATGACCTTGGTGACCTCCTGGACTTGTCCTCACTGGGTGTTGAGTCCCACCACCGGTGTCCCTTCCCCAGGACCTGCCAGGTGTGTGCCCTGTGCTCTAGGCCCTGCTTGTGACCAGAGCTGCTGCGAGGCCTGGTCCTGGGTCCTCTGCCTGGTGACAGCCTTTCATCCTTCCCCAGAGCATTTCCTGCTGCCAGCGCCCAGTCCCCTTGGCCCTCAGGGCTCTCATCCTGTCTCACTGCTCGGAAGGTCCAAATGCCACCGAGGTCCCCACTTTAAGAGAAATGAGGGGTGAGGCCACAGGGGCAGGAGGCGGTCCTCTGGGGGATAGTACAGGAGGGGACTGCTTTGGGGGTGGCTGACCCTGATGGAGGCCAAGGCAGGCAGTGTGCGGTGCCCATATGGCCATGTGGGGGCCTTGGAGCTGGGTGGACAGTGTCCTGACAGCTCCTGGGGTCCCTGGGTTGCATTTTGGATATAAACTTAACAGCGTTAAAGGGCTCTGGGCACCTTCAACCCAGGGCAGACAAGACAGGTCGCCTGGCATCAGAACCCCCTTCCTGAAGCCGTTCTGAGGGGTCAGGGAGCCCCTGAGAGCTCCGGGGAGAGTTCTGCGTGGGACAGACCCCCTCCTCGGGTATTCCTGGGAAGAGGGCAAAGGTCGGAGGACACAGGATGACCCTTCCTGGCCACCCCTGGGCCACGCTGGCCAGGGCCTCTGCTGGGACCCACTGGCTGTCTCACAGCCTGGCCTTGTCTCCCCAGAGCCTGGTCCTGGCCCTGCGCCCCAGTCAGCCTCCTGCACAGGCCACCCTCTGGCCCCTCCCCTGCTGGTGCCACAGGCCTGGGGGTGAAGTGAGCCCAGGCTGGTGTTCCTGGGAGCCCACTGCATAACCCCCACCCCCAGTCTGTCCCTGCATACCCCCCACCCCCGGCTTTCACTTCTGCTTCAGTCGCCTGCAGCCAGGGCTCCGCCCTCTCCCCTGCTCTCAGCTGTGCCTGCCTCTCTCCATCTTGGGGTCTCTGCCCCTCCTCCAGTCGGTAGGCCCCAGAGCCGCAGTCTGGCCCCCAGGCCCCCAGCCACCGCCCTGTGGTCAGGGGCTGACTGCAGGCCGAGAACTTGGCCCTTATCTGGGGAGGCGGATGCCAGGCGCGCCCTGGTGGAAAGGGGAAGCTGCCTGCCCACTTACAGCGACAGCTGCACAGCCCACCCTCCTCTCGCTGGGCAGGCCCTCGGTGTGGCCCTCAGCCGCCACCCCACCCATGCCCCTCGCGCAGAGCCCCTCCCTGGCCCCTCTCCCTCACTTCTGCCTGTCCTGTCACAGGGTCACTCCTTGCTGGCCAAGAAGAGACAAGCAGGCCTGAGTCAGATGAGGGCGGCTCACGACAGTCCAGGACCCCCGCCCACACTCTGCTCGCCAGGCCTCTGGGATGCTGGTGGTCCCAGAGCAGCTGGCCAGGGCCCCGGCCATACATGGGTGATGTGGGTGACCACCACCTACAGGGACATGGGGATCCCATAGGGAAAATGGGGCCTGGCCCCTAGGGCAGGCTGTGCCCTCATGAGAGGGTGCGGCTGTGACCCTGCCGCGCTGGCCCCAGCAGGATGTGAAGCCAATCCCAGCAGGATAGGATTCCAGACCCTCCTCACTGAAACACTGAACTCTGGGGACAGCAGCCCCGCACCCTCTTGTCTGCCTTGCCTACTGCCAGGCCTTGGAAGGTGGGGGACAGCACTTTTGGGGCCTGGGAGCCCGCCAGCCCCGACCCCACATGTACTGATGACGTGCGCCCTGCAGGCCTCACGCACACAGCCATCTGTGCCCAGGCCTGTGCCAGGGGCTGCGGGCCGCGGGGGCCAAGGCGCCCAGCCTGGAGCAGGTGGCCCCACTGCTGGGGGTGGACAGACAGGTGGAGCCGGCCTGGCTTGTCTTTGGAGCGTCCTGCACTGGGCAGGTGTCCGGCTGCGCTGGGGTGAGGCCTTCCTGCTCTGTGCCTGGCCTGGCAGCCCTTACCGGCAGGAAGCTTTGCCCAAGCTCTCTCCCCAGGTCCCTCCTGCTGCCACAGAGCCTCATTCCAGAAACCTCCGGGGACAGGCACCTTGTGAAGGGGGCAGCGTGAGGTCAGGGCTCAGGTTCCTGTCCCAATGAGGCTCCCATCAGAGGGTACATGTCCAGGCCCACCTGAGTCCAGCTCCAGGCCCAGGCAGGAGAGGGGGCCCCGGTGCCCAACAACGCCCCCCAATACTGAGCTGCAGCCCCGGGGACAAGCCCAGAGAGGCAGGCCATGTCCAGGTCCCATGTCCACCAGGGGGGTCATGGGTGTGGCCTTGGCGTGCACATGCTGGTGTGCACGTGAGCCTGCAAGTGTAGCTGTGCCCACCCCATCACCCTCCACGTCCGCACCTTGGCCCTCCCTCCATGTTCCCCCAAACCTTCCATGTCGCCCCTACCATCCCCTCTCCCTCCCTGACACGCTTCTCCTCCCCCACACTCAGAACCCTCTGGCCTCTCCTGCCAGTTGGCCCTGGCCAGACTGCTCGTGGAGACCATGCCAGGCCGGGCCCACTCCAATGAGCACAGACTCCCTGGCCTGGCCGGCCTACTCCAGCGGCACTCCAGGCTCCATCGTCCATCTCGGCGCGGCTCCCAGGTCTACAGCCAGGTATCATTAGAAGCCCCCCTTCCCCTAAGGAAGGTGTGCACTTCATACCCTCCAAAGCCAAACCTCCCAGGTTCCGGCCAGGTGGGTGGGGTGGGGGTCAGTGGGTGACTCTCACTGGGCCTGGCAGAGGGTTCTGGGGGGCTGGGTTTGGCAGCTGCTTCTTAAGGTCATGTTGTTCTGTGTCCTCTGTGCCCCTCTGTGGGGCTCCTGGCCACAGCAGCTCCAGTGGGACCACCAGGACAGATGCCAGCCTGTGAGCGGGAGAGGGCAGCACACACGGGCAGGAGCTGGGAAGAGCCGCAGACCCTCTCCTGCCCAGCAAGTGGGTGTGGGGTCTGGGGGCTCCACTGGATGAGGAACGGGCTGGGCCACAGGGACTGACGGGACCCAGGTCCTCAGAGGGGATGGCAGGGCCGGAGGAGCCAGGAGTGGGAGGGACACATCTCCCGGGGCAGGGGTCTCCTGGCCTTAGGAGGCCGGCATCTACTGCAGTGTACGCATGCGTGTGCACACATGTGCAAGGACACGTGTGCAAGGACACGCCTGGGCTGCAGGGCTGGGCAGTGCGAGGAGCGCCATCAGGACCAGCAAGCAACACACCTCCTGCGCACGCTCTGCCACTGTGCTCAGGACTCCTGTGCTGGACTCACTGAGATGGCACCAACACGGGAGAGGTGACCCCAGTGCTGGGGCTGGCAGCCCAGTTCAGGTGCGGCTCCAGAGGCCGACCAGCCTCCTCCATGCCCTCTCCACTTGGGCATTGGCGGCTGCAGGAGCAAGGCAAGGTGACCAGAGTTCCCGTGGGGTCCAAACTCCACCCGCCTGCCCTTGGCTGGGCCTTGACCTGGTGGGTGTGTGGCTCACACCCTGACTTCCTGTTTCTAAGAAAACTGGTCCCAGAAAAGGCTCCTGTGGTTTGGGGAGGAGGCTCCCTGCCCAGGTCTGGGGAGCACTATGGTGGGCTGGGAGAGGGTGTTGCTGGGTCCAGACTCCAGGGGTTGTGAGGAGGGCTGCAGTGGGTGCGGCCTGCTGGTGTCACTGGCCCCTGTCACTGGTGAACGATCTGCCTTCCCCCCATGCCGACTTCCCCAGGCAGAAGGCAGAGGCTCGCTGGGACAGGCCTGAGTGTTTGGGGGCCCAGCTGGTTGGGGCTTCTCAGGCCTCAATATGGCCACCCTGGGTCTAGTCTCCTCTACGACTGACAATGTGTGATGGTCTCCCCTGCAGGCCCCCCTGTCAGACACGGGCCCTCCCCACACCCATCCTGCACCCCAAGCTTGGGGTTGGCAGTGGGCAGGGGTGCCCAGGGCAGAGGGCCTTGCAGTGGAGCAACCTTGCTGCTGATGCGTTAGGCCCCCCGCCCTTCCCTCATCCCTGGGCGGGGGCACAAAACCTCCCAGGAGTTCTAGTGCTGGTTCCTGGTCCTTCTGGCCTGGCAGGAAGCCGGCCGAGAGGGTACGCTGTCTCCCTGCGTGTCCCCCAGGCTCGAGGGGGCCGGTGTGCCCTCGGTTAGAGGACTCCTGGCAGGCCCTTCTGGGGGGAGCCTGAGCCCTTTTGCTGCTTTCCACACGGTCCCTGTTCCTGGCCCTGAGCCCAGAACCGCGGAGGCTGGAGACGCGCCCCCCCTCCCCGCAGCCCCCAGGTCTAAGGACCCATGGAGGTGCGGGGTGCGAGCCCGAGGTGCACCCAGCATGGGCCACTCCATGCGGGGCCCGACCCCAGTGAGTCAGACGGGGGAGTGGGCGTCGCCGGGCGGTGAGTCACCGGAGGGTGTGCGCCCCGTGGGCGGTGCCCAGAGCGGGGGGGCGGACCGCCCTCCAGGAAGGCCCCCGTCTTCAGTGGGGGGCTGGGTAGCCCGCTCCTTCCACGGAGTCGCCTCCTAGGGTCCGCGGGGTCAGGGAGTGTGGGTGTGTGTGTGGGGGGGGGTGCGGAGGAAGGACCGTGCAGCTGCCGACCCCGCCGCAGCCTCAGTTCCTATTACGCGCCCCACGGAAAGCCCGACTCAGCCCCGCGCCCCCGCCGCCCGGTTTCACTTCCCCTCCCCCGTCCGGCGTCGGCTGCGGAGGCGCAGGGCTCGACCTGAACTCTGCGCCGCCGCCTGGGACCCCGATGGGGGGTGGGCGGGGGGCTTCTGGCGGGAGCAGCGACGGGGCCCCGGGGGCGGCCCTCCGAGAGCCCCCGCCCCCCGCCCGGGTTGCCGTCTCCACGCCTGCGCGGGGCTCCGGGGGTGGGGCCGCGCGGTCCCCCTGCGGCCGCGGGCCGAGCCCTCCTCCCGCTATCCACGCGAGGGGCGTGGCCTGGCTCCTGCCGGCGGGGGGCGGAGCGAGTACGGGCGGGGCCCCCGAGTTGGAACGCGGTGGGGACCCAGCGGGGGAGTGGCCCTCAGGAAGGGGGGTCGGCAGGAAGCGCCCCCTTCGTCGTGAACGCATTAGCCCTTCCCACTTCTGCGTGGGGGAGGGGCTGGCTGGGCGGGTCCCTCGAAGGCGGGGAAGGGTCTTGTGGGAGCGCGGAGCTGGGGCTAGGATGGGGGGTCCCGCGTGCTCCGATCATTTGCTCCTGCGGGGGGAGGACGCTGATGTAACCAGGTGTCTGGAGTCAAAGCGCCGGGGGCCTGGGGTCGCGGGGGTGGGGTGGGCGGTCGGGGAAAGGCCGTGGGCGTGGGCCCAGCGCGACCCTGGCGGGCAGCAGAGGCGAAAACCGCAGCTCCCTGCGGGCCGGATGAGCGCGGGTAGGGGCGCCAGCCCCCGAGGCGGGGCTGTGGTGCACCCCAGAAGGCTCCCGCTCGGCCTGCTTGGATGCCCTTTCTCTAGGGTCCCGCCCCCGTATTCCGGCCAATCCGGAGGAAAACCCTTTCATTTAAGACCCTGCCGCCCCCTGAGCCCGGGAAAGCGTCCCTGCGCGGCCAGATCCCCGCCAGGCTCCATAGAGGCGCCAGGCCCTCTCCTCCTGAGTGTCCTGCAACAGGCCCGTAGGCGCAGACTTGAGCTGTCACCGCTGGGGCGGGCGGGCGGGGCTTGGGCAGGGGGGCGGTGTCGCACCGCCTTCGGGGCAGCCCCATGGCCCCCAGCGGCTCTCCTCTCCGAGCCCCACTGCCCTGGCCGCTGGTGGCTTGGCCGGGCTCCTGGGGATGCTAGCAGGGCCCTGGGTGGGAGGTGGGGTGGAGTTGCAGGATGCACCTACGGGACACCTCAAGACCGCGGAAGGCCAAGTGGTGATGGTGACCTGCTCCACTTTTAAAAATGCCCCCCCTTTCCTTGCCCAGGTCATCAGGATGGTGACCCCTTAATCCACCCACCCTGCTTCTCCCTGAGCTAGTTGTCCACCACTTGGGACCCCACCTCCCCCTGCCCAGCCCACAGCCAGGCCTGGCTCTGCCTTGTCTCTGGTGCCTCTTTCCCCCCGGGCCCCCTCCTGCCCTTCTCCACCAGCACACAACAGGCCCAGCACCCCACTCCTGGCCTCAAGCCCCTCCCATCCCTGCTGTCTAGCAGGTTCTTTCCTGATCAGGGCCTGTGTAGTGTCCCAGGTGCGCCCCCAAATCCCATCCAGGGCACACCCCCCTGAAGGTTCCTGCCCAGTTTCTGCCCCACCTTTGCCTTCTTTTCCAGCGGGGGCCTTGAGAGGGGAGCTCACCAAGGGTTTGCAGCCAGGATGAGACGCTGGAGGGCCATCTCCACCTGGGCCTGGTGCAGAGGTCCCTGTGGCTGCCACCGCATATGACCAGCACCTGTGCTGCGGGGAGGGCTAAGGAGGGTCAAGGGCTTGGGGGTGGGTAGCACCCCTCCCATGCCGTCCCAGGCTGCCCAGGAGGTTGGCCCCACAGACTGGCTTCCCCCCCCCCCCGCTGGGCTCTGGAGCAGCATTTGCGGGGACACGTCCTGGTTCCCAGTCTCTGGTTGTCTGGGGGTCAACTGGCTGGCTGACAGTTCTCAGAATCCCTGGGTGGAGTTACCGGGAAGAGGGGTATCCAGTGTTTTTAGGAGTGTCACGGTCCCGGGGCCACACAGGGGTTGGGAAAGGCTGCCCTGGCGTCTGAGCCTGGCACATCTGGTGTGCCCTGGCGCACAATGACAGCCTTATTTATAGTCTCCGTCAGAAAATGTCCCTGTCCATAGCAGTGGGGGCAATCTGCCTGCTTCTCAAGACCCAGGACCTGTAACCAAGATCTGCAGTGTGGGTCACTGCCTGTCCCGCTCACGACCCCGGCCACTCTGGCTCGCTGAGGGACCGCAGCAGTCTTGGGCCTGGGTTACCCAGGGCCAATGGGCAGGGGGCCCAGAGCAGACCCTCCCCACCTGCTCAGGCCCTCACTTAGCTCCCAAGGTCCCCTGTACCTGCTCTGTCTCTTTCATCTGAGAGGCCTTGGGGCTGGCCCTCAGTTGCTGTCCCCTGCCCTAAGGGGACAGGAACAGGAAGGGGCAGGCCCTGGGCAGCTGTGTCTGTTCCCAGTGGTGAGCTGTTCGCCTGGCAGTGGTCTTGCTGGAACAGGCCCGGTGACTCCCAGGACTGAGGGCTCCCAGGGTGCGGAGGGCCGCCTCAGGCGGGCAGTGAGCTGGCAGGGACCAGGCCGCACAGGAACCAGGGCACCCTCTAGGAAGCCCTGCCTGGGGGAGGGGGGTGCTCCTCACAGCTGGCCTTACCACCCGCCTGGCACCGAGACCAGGCACCCAGCCCAGGCTGTGGAGAAGAGAGGCCTCCCTGAGGAGTGTCCTGGGTGACCCGCCAGCCAGTGGGAAAGGATTCTGGGAGGAGCTGCCTGTGCCAGGTGGGGCTCGGTGGGAGGGTGGGACAGACAGGGTGGGCTCTGTTTGGTGCTGACCACAGGGCCGGCCACTGGGTAGTCTGAGAGGCTATTCTCGCCAAGGCCTAGGCCCCCACCTCTCGGTCTCTCTCTCGGTCTCTCTCTCCGTCTCTGGCATGCTGACTTGGAAGGAGGACGAGGCTCTCTCTTCATGGACCCCCTGTCCAGCCCTGGAGGAGGCTGACTGTGCTGGTGATCAGATGGCCACACGGCTAGGGCCCCAGGCCCAGGGATAGCCCTGACACTGCCCTGCCCAACTCTGGGAGCAGCGACCACTTCCCACCTGTTGTGGCCCCACCTACCAGGCCGGGCTCCAGTGCTCAGAGTTCCAGAGGGGAGTTGCAGGGCCCACTCCTGGCCTCAGCGCCCCGGCTGGGACGGGCCACCACGCCTCATCACTCTGCCCCAGAGGTCAGCGGGACCAAAGGGGGACTTGCCCTCTGTGCCCTAGGGCTCTCCAGGCCGGCTGCTGGCCATGTGGACTGGCAGGCAGGGCGATGGCCAGTCACTGGCTTAGGGTTGGGCCGTGCTGCCTCTGGGTCTCCACGGATCCAGGGTGGAGGGACGTGGGAGCTGTGGGGGCTGAGCCTGGGGGGCACTGTCTCCAGGTGAGGCCCTGCCTGGCCTGCAGGCAGCCACCTTATTGTTCTGGCTGTCGTGGTCCAGGCTGGACATGGCCCCTCGAGAGACCCTTACCTGGCATACTTGATGGCCAGGGCCCTGTCTGTGGCCACTCAGGCCCCTGCTGACCCTACCTCTTTTTGTTCTTTCTTTGAGAATTCAGGATTGGCTGGTAAGACAGTGTGAGGACTTGGGGGTCTAGTGGAGGCGGGAGTATGTGCTTCTGATGCCTGACCCCACCCAGCACTCTCCATGCCCTCAGTGGAAGTCCAGGCAAGTCCCAGGGGCTGTGGCCCCTGAAAAGTCTGCTGTCCATCAGCTGAAGTTCATTGGCCAGGGGAGGCCCCACCACCCTTGGGCACGGCCGCTCCCTCACGCACAGAGGCCTGGCAGAGGCTGGGCATTGGGTGCTATAGGGGACAGCCCACCTTCTTCACCCCAGAACCCCGGTCCTGCCCAAACACAGGCCCCTGGGGTCTGAGCGCGCCCCATCCTCACTGAACAGCGCCTCCCACCCGTGGGGCGGTGGCAGAAGCCCATGTGGTCATCTCGTTGGGCCTGACCGCCCACCAGGAAGCCGAGGTTGAGGCTCTGCCTGGACCCGCACTCGGGTTTGCTTTGATGATTCTGGAAAGTAGGGGGTTTCCAGGTCATGTGTGTGCGGAGATGTCACTACCGAGAAGCCCGCTAAGCTCCTGCCTACAGGGTGCCCAGCGTGGGCAGACCTCTACCCCACCACCTGGGAGGCCCACAGCCGTGTGCGGCCTTGACTCTGGACTTCCTTCCTTTGTGACTAAATGGCATTGACTTAGAATTAAGTGCCCAAGGACGCCGCCTGATGCTGGGAGACACAGCAGCTGCTTCTGTTCCCAGCACTTTCTTTTTCCAAAATGGAAACATTATTTTCATTGTTTTTCTTTTGACAGAAATGTGGTTTCATCTTGAAGAGAAAGAACTGCAGAGCGATTTGCCAGAATCTCGGGGGCAGACCAGGGCAGGAGATTTTGAAGAGCATGTGGGCTTTTGGCCTGCACCCTAGGCCCCGCCCCCTTGCCACACCCTCGGAGGGGGCTTGGTCCCATAGTGACCCCTCTGCCTCCAGTGCACTTGGGGAAGGGAGGAGCCAACCCCCCACCCCCCGCACCCCGGGGGGGCCCAAGCACTATGACACAGGAGTCAGCAGTTCCCACAAACAGGCCCTTTCTGGGGACTCAGGGCCGGGACACTGGCAGTCCATCGTCTCCTAATGGGCAGTCAGAGGTGGAAGTCTGCTGAACCAGGCCGGCGGTATCTGTGGCCATTTGAGATGATGGGACTAAAAAGAGGCTGGCACACCCGGCTTGCTGCCACCCCACACCTCAGGCGCAGAATTACAAGTTCCCGGTCATGGAGGTTCCAGACGCCCTTTGCCTCACTGGCTGTCATGTAAGCTCCCGCAGTGGCCTGCCCCTGCTCTGAAAGCTGGTCCTCTGGGTCCTGGGATGGAGTGCGTTGGAGAGCCACTTGGGGCCAGGGCTCTGCCCCTCGGGTCCTGCAGGGCCATCAGCTCCATCGGCTGCCCCATCCGCCAGCCCTTGATTGGGGTATCGAGGCCAGTTCACTTGTTTTGAGGAAAAACTGGGTGCGAAACCTGCTACAAGAAAAGAGGAAGGGCGAAGTGATGGGCGGCTGCCAGGGGTACGCGGGAAAGGCTCTCTGACTTTGGGTTGGCTTTGATGTAGGGGTCTTTTCCTCATCTGCTGCCTCTTGCTTTCCACACATAAGAACACAATTATGCCATGTGGACCTACCTTCTAAAGACAAATGAACCTCTTCTACATCCATCCATCATGGTAACATCCATCACCCACCCATCCACCTGCCTGGCCATCCATCCATCCATCTGTCTGTCTATCCATGCACTCATCCATCCAGTAATCCACACTTCCCTCCATCTACTCACCTACCCATCCATCCACTCACCCACCCACTCACCTATCCACCTATCCATCATCCATCATCCATCCATCCATCACCCATCCGTCTGCCCTTACACCCATCCTTCTAGCTCATCACCTGTCAGTCCTTCCTGCCTCACCTCCTTGCATTGTCTGTCTCTGTCCCCCACCCTGCCTGGCACAGCATGTGCCCGATACACTTGTTCACCAGACAGAGCTGTGCCGAGGGCCTTCTGTAGGGCACACGCTGTGCTAAGTGCTGAGCCTGCGCGATGAGCAAGCGCCTGCCTTCAGGAGATGACGAACAAGACAAGCGAAGTGGGTGGCGTGCTGGCTCGTGACGTGTGCAAAGGAGGGAAGATGAAACGGAGGGACTAGGAAGTGTCACTGGGGGTGGGTGAGGCGGCTGAGACAGGTCTCCTGGGTGCTGAGCAGCCTGGACAGAGTGAAGGGCACACGCAGAGGCCTGAGGCAGGAGTCCAGGGGCCCCTGTGGCTAGAATGGAGAGAAAGGAAGTAGGAGACGAGGGCACGAGTGGGGGGACCAGCCTTGAGGTCTGGGTAATGACTTGGGTGTGACCTGACACCTGCTCTGCGAGGAAGACATGGGCAGGGGTTGGAGCCCCAAGAGGTGTGTGGCGGGATGGGGTTGGGTGGGGGATGAGCTTTGAGGACTTGCTGGTGGCCTCAGCGTGTGAGAGAAGGCAGGGAGGTGACAATGACCTGGGTCTGAATGACATTTTGGTGTCACCAGCTGAGCAGGAGGAGCCGGGCGGGGGGGGCGCAAGCAGGAACTCAGTTTGGGGTGTGTTTAATTTGAAGTGCCCTCGATGCTCAAGGGTGGCTGACCCACCGTTGCTGCAGAGCCCATGGGGAGAGGGGGTGACAAACAACCGTCCCACTGCCAGCCTTTCCGTGCTGACCACATGTCTGGCTGCCCGCAGGCCTCCCTGGCAGCTCCCCTACTCGCATCCAGCCAGCCTCGATCACTGTGGGTGCGTTTCAGAGGCGGCTATAACATCTGAAAAGTCTCCCTGCAGACACGCACGCAGCACGTTTCCGGAAAACCAGTCCTCTGCTCACTGCATCTTGATGGACTTCCCAGGCTGCCCGCAGAGCCCCTGAGCCCCACCAAGGCAGGGGTCGTAGGAGGAGACTGAGGGGTCAGCTGGGCCAGCTTTGCTGCAGGACCCAGTGGCTGGGAACTCACCCTGGGGAGAAAGTGGGTGGTGCAGATGTGCCAGCCGAGAAGGGTGCCCAGTGACAGCACGGGTCCGGCCTGGGGACACCCAGAGGAGCCACCAAGTGTGTCCCAGGTGCGTGGGGCGGGGCCATTCCATCAGCATACAGTGCCACTCCGTAGTCAGTGTTGAATATTTTATTAAAGCCATTGGCTATGGGGTGCGTGGGGGCTCCCTTGGCACCCTCACTCAGACCCGCTGGGGAGATGGCGGCACTCCGGAACGCAGGCGCATTGTATCCTTCCTCTCACAAGGAGGTGGTCTCCTGGGAGGGCACTGGCTGCTTCTTGCTGTATCCAGGCGGCCCTCCTAGTTTGGGGCTTCGGGACCTTCTCCTGGGATGTGGAGTTGCTGGCCCGTCCCCTTTGGAGACACCCGAAGGTGTTTGAAGGCGGTGGGCAGCGTGCGGCCCAGGAACGGAGGGGTGGTCACGTCGCGGATCTTGATGACATACTCCCCTGCAAGAAATGAGACGGCGCGCGCTGGAACCGGCCCCCAGCGGCCACTGCCTGTCGGGCTCCTCCCCTCCCCACCTGCCCCGCCCCGGGGCTCCAGGCCGCCTCCTCCCTGTGACCCCAGGACCTGGCTGCCACCAGCCCGGACTGCAGGGCCCACCGTGCAGGTGAGTAAATGCATTTTGGGTAAATGGACCACCCCCAACCTCAGCGCACAGGCCCAGGCAACGCCTTGGGTGTCCTGGGGCAGAGCTTGTGGACACACGAGATCAGCTCTGTAACGTGGGCTGCTGGTCAAGGCCTCGGGAGGGTGGGCGTACCCACAGACCCCCTCCCCGCCGCCGCCGGGCCTTGTGGCTGACTGGGTGCCTGGGTCCTTTTGAAAAGACTTTCCCATCTTTTTAGGAGAAAAATAATTCATTTCCTCTAAAATGTTTTTTAAAATAAGGCTCTGAAGACCTGGTCGTCTGGGTTGTTTTTGAAGCCCCCGCCCGCCAAGCCGTGGGAAGGGTCATGGGGATCGTGGGGCAGTGGGCGGAGCCAAGGGAGGGGGCGTGGGGCGGTGGCAGAGGCTTGGGGGCGTGGCTGTGGTGTGGGCGGGGCCTGGACGTGGGGGCGGTGGGGTGGG
>NW_017731634.1:1058531-1130541 GCF_001890085.2 Hipposideros armiger | reverse complement strand
GGGCCTCCCCGCTGGGGACTCGGGCGGGAAGGAAAAGCACTTTTCCTCTTTGCAGTCTGTAAACTGTCTGGAGAGCTTCAAAGTTGGAGAAACCATAAAAAAGAAAATAAGAAATAACAGAAAGTGAGGTTGCCATAGAAACCGCTGCGGCTGGCACGGGAGCGTGGAAAAAGCTCGCGGGCTGGCCCGGCTCGCACCAGGAATGCGGCCGCAGCTGAACGGGGGCGCGGGTGTCGGCTGTGCCGCGAGAGAACATTCCGGCGCCAGGTCTGGAAAACAGGCCTTTGGTGACCCTCCTCTCGGGGCCCAGGGGCTGCGACACTGCGCATTCCTGGGGCAGGACCAGGGAGGCCCGGGCGGCAGGAATTGGCTTGGCCTTGAGTCAGTTCCTTCAGAAAAGCGCGGTCTTGGGTGGGGGGGGCGCCGGGGAGGGGCCACATTCCGCAGCCTGGGGCACCGGGCCTCCCTGGTCGGCCTGGAGGAAAAAGCCGCGCATGGCAACGCCGGTTTCCAGGCAGCCCGTCTCTAGGTGTTCCGGAGAACACAGCTGCACCAGCTGCCAAGGGCGCCGAGGGGAGCCGCGCGGGCTCGGCGGGCAGCGCCCAGCACCAGCCCCAGCCCTCATCTGACCTCGCCCCGAGGCCTTCCTTCTCCTGGCGGGTGGGAAAGGGTCTGGCTGGTGGCCACCTTGCTGGCCTCAGAAGCCTCCCGAGGCCTGCCCCGGCGGCCACGTGGTCCCGCCTGCGGTCCGTCCTGGGCTTTGGGCCCGGAGTCCCCGCTGAGCCCAGCCCCCGCCTCTGGCCGTGGCCATCCACTGGCTTGCCCCTCGCCACCTGGAAATCGCTTCTCCTCAGGGCTCCTCCGAGTCCAGTCCACACCTACTGACCTCTTCCAGCTACACACTGGTGGACATCCCCTCCACCCTCCGGCACTACTTCCTCTTCAGGCACACACGGGGGTCCCAGGGTCCTGAGCCACACCAGCCCTGTGGGCCCAGACCCCGGCCCCCTCCCCCTGCACGAGGACATTTCTGGGCTAACAGCTGCACCAGGGCGGCAGGGGCCTGGGCCTGGAAGCTGCCCGCTTTCCAAGAGACCCTGGCTGAGGGGACAGAGAGGCACCCAAGGCCTCTTGAGCACCCCTCCATTGGATGCCCTGCCTGGTGCCCACAGCCATTCTGAGGGACCAAGCCTTGGTGAGGACGCTGGGCCAGGTGATGTCCCCCTCCACCAGTCCAGGGACCCATGGCTCTGCCTCGGGGGGTGCCCAGGGAGCTTGCGTTGGGGGCAGCCAGGCTGGGCCCAGACAGCGTGCCCACCTCCCACCAGAGGCCTACCTGGAGCCCTCACTATTCCTGGGCCAACCCCACTGGGATGATTGTCACACTTAGGGACACATTCAGAGGAAGGGAGCAGGCAGCCCATCTTCCAGAGATGGACATAAATGATCCATTTGGATCGTCGGGTGACAGCTGGAGATGGCCTGCTGGGCAGTGTCCTCCCGCTGCCCACCTCCCGCTGCCCACCTACCTGGTAAGGCTGCTGTCACCGGCTCTGCCTCAGCCGCCCCATCAAGCCTGCAGGGAGGAGAGAAAGCAGCCCCTGGAGGCACCGTGCTTCCAGGACCCCACTGCACGCGGCACGTGCCTCTCCCCCTCAGGCCGCAGCTCTGGGGGCCCTGCAGACAGCAGAGGACACAGGTGACTGTCCTGTTTTCAAGGGGCAATGTGCCACCGCCTCTGGCAGCTCTACCGGCACCTGGAGGAGAGGGCCTGTGACGCCTGGGACCTGCTCTCGGCCCCTCGGCCCTTCCGTCTTGTCTTAACCCAAACATGCCACGGATGGAGCCGGAGCTGCAGTGTGACAAGCCCACCCCGTCCGTTTCCACAGCTGGCGCTGGTCTGAGCAGAACCAACGTGTGGCTTTTGAAAACTTAGGGTCCTATCTGCACGGAGGCCTCTCAGTGCAGAGCAAGGATCATTCAGAAAACAGCCGACGCGTGGAGTCCCTCTGGAAGCCACGTTTACTTTCCAGCAAGAAGTGACAAGCAGCAGCTGGGTGCGTGGAACGCAGTGAAGGCGGGGGGACCTCCGGGCACGGTGTCCCCCTCCTGGGAACTAAAGGTCATTGTCACCTCATGAAGCGGGAAAGAAAAGGCAGCACATGAAGGCAGGACTGGGCAGGCCTGGGGCCAGGCCCTGTGTCCGAGGGGTGGAGACGCTTCTGGCTACGGCTGCCCAGGCTCTCCAACGTGGGGGCAGGCTTCAGACACCCATCTCAGCGTTTCTGTCTCCGCCAGAGGGTTTTGGGGGGCCCACCACCCATGTGGGCTTCCACTCCGCAGTGAGTGATGGGCCCACTGCTTGCCCCCAGGGAGGGCCACCGCTCTGGAGGCCCCAGCTGTGTCCTCCGCGAGGACAGACGCTGAAGCCCCTGCTGAGCCCTGGCACCTGTCTGGGTCCGTGCCCCTGGGTCAGGCCCTCGGCCTTCTTCACACATCCTCTGGGGACAAAGGAGCTGGCGTCGTATGGATGCCTTGCACTGGGTCCTGCTGCCTCGGATATGCTTTCTGGGTGGCAGCGAGGACCCAGGTGCGAGGGGCGGGCTTTGCCCTGCAGTATCCATCCAAAGGGATTTCGGTGAAGCCAGGAGGGCTCCCCCACCCTGCCCTTGTGGCCTCGATTTCCTGTCATCAGGGTGGGGGTGGGGAGCATGGGGTTCCCTGGCTGGGGTTCCGTGACCCGCCAGGTTCTGACCCTTTGCCAAGCTGAAATACCACATGCATGGTTTGGGCGATACAAAAATAAAAACAGAAGATTTTTAAATTATTTCACTTTGAGTGGGGGAAAATGGGCCTTAGCGTAGACCCTGGAGCCACGTTAAGGGCCCCGAAGTGCGGGGGGCGGAAGGCAGATAAATAATTTAGCGCCAACAATAACCAGAGTCTGTCAGGCTGCTAGCTTTAAAGGAAATCATCGGGGCTACAAGAATCAGAGCATTTTTATAGAACCCCCAGGGCTGCGAGCAAACAGGCAGAGCCAGGCAGGAGCTGGGCAGTCCTGGCAAGGAGATGCCCGGGGTGCCAGCTGGCTGATGGGCCCATAGACCTGCAGCTCAGGCCTGGTGCCCATGGAGACCTGGGATGCACCCCAGGGGACAGAGGGCACTTCTGCAGCAGTGGGTGGTGGTGTGAAACACTGATTGGGCACCGATTGTGCCTCCAGGAGCGGGCGGCATCGGGGACGGATGGCCAACAGGCTTCCTCTTGGAACCATGTGGACTCTGTGTCAGCGGGAAAGGACCTGGGGTCCGGGTGGACATGGCGTGAGCGGGGAGGGCCCTGGGAGCGGGAGGGCCAGGGCTGCCCCATGGTGCCGCTTTGCCACGGTCAAGATTTTCTCTTTACCTGGGCCTGGTGCCCGTGTCTTCATGGTTCATATGCTTGGGCTTTGCCGAGTGTCTTGGATCTGCTGGTTTCTAGTTTTCATCAAATTTGAAACTATTTTGGTTATTTCCTTAGCTATTTTTTGTCTCCTCCTCACCTCCCACCTTGGAGCCTCCCGAGTCACAGACGTCATCTCCGCTCGAGACACTGCTTCTACGTGACGCTCTGTCTGGTTTCCATGGCCATCTTCAAGGTCACCCGCCTTCAAGGTCACCTGCGCTCTGCTGTTTGCTCCGTTGGTCATCCCGCGGCGGACTCTGCGGCTCCCGTCCGCACAAGCCCCTCTCAACATGCTCACCTCTCCCAGGTCTCCACGCGCCATGGTCAGTTTTTCCTCGTGAGCGCGTGGAATCCAGTTGTAACCGGCCGATGTCCTTTTTCCTCCAGCTGTGTCGTTTCTGGGCCAGTTTTGACTGACGGGTATTTCCCCTCATTGCAGATGGTGCTATCCTGCATTCTTTCCGTGCCTGGTCATCTTGGATCAGGTGCCAGACACCGCGAATTTCACCTTATTGGGGGCTGGATGTTTTCATATTCTTATAAATATTCTCGGTGCCGTTCCTTAGAGACAGTTTGATCCTTTTGGGTCTTGCCGTTTTGTTAGGTGGGGTGAAGAGCACTCTACCATTAGTGCCTTGTGAACTCGGAGGTCATCCAGTCCGGCTGCTGGAGGGCACTGGCGGGGCCCTGGGTGACTCTGGACGTACTCCCTTTGATCCGCCTGGTGGGTCTTCCCTTGTGCCCAGGCGCTCCTCCGTGCTCTGCAGACTCCAGGGTTCTCTCCTCCCCTCTCTGTCCTGCTCCATCTAGTTGCCTTGGCTGCCTGGGACTCCCAGTTTCGTCTCTCCCCCTGGGGACTCCTGAACCACCTGGGTCCCCTCCCTGTGCCACAGCTGGGATGTGGCGAGCTGGGTGGTCACAGGGCTCACGGCGATTGCTCCCGCCTCTTGGGACTCCTGCCCTTGGTCACCTGATGTCCAGTGTGTTTAGGGCTGCTGTGCAGTTTTTCACTGATTACTTGTGGGGTGCAAATCCAGCCCCTGGCACTCCATCTGATAGACTGAACCAAGACGTGGTGCTTAGACAGCACCAACTCCCCTTCAGTGGTCTGCTCCCCGGTGGAGAGAGGCCTCCTGCTCCCACCCTCCCCACCTCTGAGCCTGCAGCACGAGCACCTGGTTGTCCTTTCAAGGCTCCCAAGTGGCATCTTGTTCTAACTGGATGTGTCCCTGTGAGATGGGCCTCAGCCAGCGTGGATCACTCTGCCGTGAGGCTCCCACGCCAGGTCTGTCCCAGTTCCCCACGAGGCCTGGTGGGCCGTGCCCTTCGACTGCCCCAACAGGACATGTGGTGGACCCTCTGGAGTGGGGGAATTTGACAGCCTCCTCGAAGGATCAACGAGGTAACCCTACTGGCTCCCACTAGGTGCGCAGCGGCCCGAGTGACCCACCAGTCCAGTCAGCTGCCCCTCAGCACGGGTGGCCGTGGTCCTCCCCAGGACCTGTGGCCATGCGGTTCCCTTTCCTGAGGCCCTGAGAGTGTCCCGTCAGGCTGCATGACCTTAACAGGCCCTCTGGACCCCACCTCTGCTTGGGCAGGTGAGTCACAGGACTGCACCCTGCAAGAATGGACCCCGGGGACTTTGTTCTGTTGAAATTACCACAAGCACGCCTGACCCTAAGTAGACCCATCGCCCAGGCGTTGCCCACTGTAGCCTGGGCAGGACGTGGGGCTGTAGCCAAGCTCCATGGTGTGTGGCTTCTCAGATCTTCTCCGCGTGGCCCGGGTCAGGAGAGAAAATGGGCAGAGCTGAGAAAATCTCCATCATTGGAGTGGTTGCCATAGGGGCTGGAAGCCAGCGGCCTGCGCGCCCATTCTTTTGCTGGGGCAGCTGAGCGAGGCACCTGGGGAGGGGCACTGGGACCCCCTCAGCCAAGCACACAGCAGACAGTGAGAGAAAGGGGTGCATTTCAGAGTGACCGTTCCCCCAGCGAGCCCAGGGCCTCTCGTAGCCCATGTCACCCAAGCGTGTCCACCCAAAGGCCCTCGGGGTGTGGGCTTGGCAGCTCTGTAGGCAGGCACAGGAGGCCTAGTGGCTGCATACAGATTTAGAAGCCCATGGCCCTGGTCAGGCGAGGGGGCCAGGGGTGCTGGCTCTGGGCTAGGTCCCCTGGCCTGGCCCTTGTTGTCACTGGTTTCCCGGTCCGTGAGGTAGGCACACAGGCGTGGCATGGAGTGTGGACGCCCTGAGACCTGACCTGGGCGTGGGGCCCCCTTCCTGCAGCTGGTCAGGGGAGAGCTCACCCAGGGCAGTCTAGGTCAAGGCTCAGGCCCTGAGGTCAGGAGCACCTGGCTGCGGCCGCAGTGATGTCACGTGCAGCCTCTGGCACTAACAGATACACCAGCCTAGGGATCTGGGAGCCGGGAGTCAAGCACCAACCAAGTCACAAACCGGGAAAACTCACCCGAGGGTGGGCCGGCTGCCGAGAAGCCACCCAGGCTCTCCAGACCTACCCACGGGGGATATGAGTCCAGAGCTTTCTGCAGCCCCACAGAGAGCCCATAAGAAAGTTCCATAATTAGAGCAGTGAGCTAGTTGCCGGAGCCCTGACTTGGGGGACTGCAAACTGTTGTTGCCTGTCTAGGATCCCTGAGCTCAGCAAGTGACAGCCATGGCCCAGCCCCTGGCCGTCTCCCAGTTGGCTCAGCCCGTCTGTAGAGGGTTCTCTCCCCGGAGGCCCCCAGAGGCCTCCCCTTACCCAGGCTTGCAGGGGGCCGGGGTCACACTGCCATGCAGCCCCTCTGGGTGAGGCCCTCCCTGCACACATGGGGCCAGCAGAGCAGCTGATGGTCAGAGCAGGAGAGGCTTAATGCGTTCTGAGCCCTACCCTGGGGGCAAGGGGCCCATCCAGCACCATTTAGGGGCTGTGTCCCCAGCGACAATGGGCTCCTGGCCCTGGAAAGCCTGCAGGGTATTTTCTGTTTGGGGGTGCCTGCCAAGGAGGCCCTCAGGGGGGTCGTGAGTGGTCGCCAGCAGTCGCCAGTGGTGGCTGTGTGACAGGTTAACGCCGCCCCCCCAGAGTCCATCTGCTTGGCCGTGCCTCTAGCACCCTGCTGAGCTGTGGGAGACTGGGGTGCCTGCACAGCCGGCCCAGCTGCCTCGCCAGCCCTGACACCTGCCCCAGTGCATCACTGCTGCTCGGACAGGACAGGGCTCATTTTGCAAACTTTAGAAGTTTCTAGAGAAGAAAAAATCCCAGTCCATGCCCTCCTCTCATTGTCCCTGACACCCACGGGGGGCAGCTTCCAGCCAGGGACAGGGCGGCAGAGGCTGAGCCCCTGTGAGTAAGGGGGCCCGGGGGGGGCCTGCCGCCCATTGTCCTGCGACTTCACCCTGTCATGCCCTCCAGCCATGTCTGTGGCCTCCTGCTGCCCTGAGAACTCTCACCCCCGCCTAAGCCCACCCCTCCTCTGGGCCCCTGAGTGCCAGGGCGCAGGGCCGCCGGGAACCAGGAAGAGTGCCCTGAGCACACGCTCTGGTGACAGAGGCCACGAGCGAGCTGAGGACGGCCTTCCCAGCAGAGGGGCCAGCACGTGCCGAGGGCCAGAGGGCAACACTGTGTGAGCAGAACCCGGGCCGGGGCACAGGTAAGCTGGAGGGGTGGCTGCGGCCTTCACCCCAGACGTCACGCAGGGTTTCTTGGGGTCATTCGAGGTTAGATTCAGAAGCATTTGCCCATGTCCCCGGCCGGGGGTTGTTGGGGGCCAAAGGGAAGGGGGGGGAGGGGCGCCGGGAACCAAACCCGGATTTGCCCTCCAAGGTTAACATTGGCGGAATTAGCCCGGGGGTCCTGGTTAAGGCGGGCACCCCTGGGCTCAGGGCCACCGGGTTTCCCTTTTCCCCGGGGCCTGGGGCGGACGGGGGCAGTTCCTGGCTGAGGCCAGCGAGGAGCCCGTTTTTGCCCCCCAGCCGGGGGTGAATCTCCACCATGGGGTCTGCCTGCGGAGGAGCCCCCAGGCCAGGCTGTGCAAGCTGGACTTTTCCTGCCCGCCAGGCTGTCACTCAGAGCCTGTCCTCTTTGGGACCCGCTGAACCTGGTGGCTCCTGCCCAGAGCTTCTCCGGGTCCTGGTGGGGCCAGCCAATGGTGGGCTCACAGGACAGCACTCCAGACCCCAGGGCTGCTCTGGACTTAGTGGACGAAGGTGATGGCGGTTGTCCTGTGGCTCCGGCTCAGGGTAGGTGAAGAGCCCCGGATGCTGGCTCGGCCTCTGGGAGGGAAAGCCTTTCAGAGGGGACGACGACCTGTGTCAGATGCTCAGTGGTCACCCACAACCTGCGAGGAGGGGCCTGCAACCATCCACTACCTATTCAAGTACAAAAATCAATTGGCTCCATCTGCGTCGGCCTGATGACTAAGTGGCTAATCACGGAAGCCTTAATTAAACCCATTTTTCTCCGACCAAGCGGGGAAGTGGCTCTGCGGCTGCTGGTGTCAGGCTCCGGTGTCTTTGCTGAGCAGTTATGGGCAAGATCGGGCGCAGATTCCCGCGGAGACCACCGGAGCTGGGCGCCCGGGTTGGTGGGCGGCAAGCGCTGTGCTCGGGCACAAAGCACGCATTTAGGGTGTTTTGGGGGAAATCAAGCAGAGCCTTTCCTGCCCCCATTCCAGTGGCATTCTCACATGTGGCTGGCCAACTCCCGGCCACATTTGTGAAATCGAGTCCGTCTTTTGCAGCTGACACCACTTCGCATCACTCAGGAGCGGACGGGGTCTGTGTCATGTTGTGAAATTCCGTCATACGCCAGGAATGTGTCTGCAGGAATGTGGCGAGGCCGCCATGGAACCAGGCTGTCCCCGGCAAGCGGCCGCGTGCATGAGCTGCTCAGCGTTGGGGGGACGGGCGAGCAGAGCCGGCCCACCTGACTGTGGAGAGGCGGCAACTCAGGGACAGGATTTTGAGACAATGCAGACGCGCTTATGCGACAACAGGGAAAAGCCAAAGTCCCATCAAAGCACATTCCCAGGAGAAATGGGGTTAAATGGGCCACCCCCTCTGTGGACACCCCCGACCTGGTGTCCCCGTCATCAACACACAGGGCTCTTCCACCTGGGACTCTGCGGGGTGGGTGCGAGCCCCACCTTGCTCTCTTCATGGGATGGGGTCCATGTGGTGAGGGGCCCGAGTGCTGAACCTGGGCTCTCCCTTCCAGGGTGGCATGCAACCCTGAGAGCAAATGGTGAGAGCATGTCCCCGGGAGGGCAGGGGCCTGACAGGCCAAGGGCTGGGCTCTGGGGAGGCCCCCGGGCCCGAGACCTCTCCCTTCCCTTCCCTCGACCCAAAGGCTTATTTCAGGGAGCACGGGTAAGTTTTCTTAGTAGATACTGAGGAATTATGCAAATGAAGCCGAAACCACTGGCCTGTCACCATCTTCATGGAGAGAGAGAGACTCCTTCTTTAGTCATTTCTGTTGGGTGAGGGGTGCTAGCACGGGCGAGGCCGACTGGGGGCGAACTGAACGAGTGAGCAAATGTGAGGTTTGCTGTGGCTGTGAGGGCTCGCCAGCTGGAGGGCACACAGGTGGCCCAGGGCAGCAGGAAGGCGGCTCCTGTGGGCGTCGCAGAGGGATGCTGGCACAGCCAAGGGTGATCCGGGCCCCAGGGCCTCAGTGCCAGCCCGCCCTGCCCCCCAGCCTCACGGCCCTGCCACCTCGGCTGCTTCCACAGAGCCCAGAAGTTGGTCCCCACTCAGGTCTCCCCAGGTGGAATGGTGGCCAGCTGAACTGGGCTGCTGTTCCCAGCTTCTCCAGACTTTGGAATCGGGCACTTAGAGGCCAGACACGCGTGTCAGCCCGTGGCTCCCTGTCGCCTTGCCAGAGGGAGCTCCTCGTCCTGGTGCCGGACACACAGCAGGCCACTCAGGCTGCTGGGAGGTGGGTTTGGGGGAAGAATTCTAGAGTGGCTGCACGTCGCTGACACTGCATGGCCACCAGGGCGGGGGGACGATAGCACGCGGGATCAGATGGGGAGGCAGTCCGCACACACGCCCGTCCCCCTCCGACAACCGTTAACACCTTCGGAACCTCGTCCATCCAGCACACGTGTGCCAGTTGGCCTGAGATCAGGAGGTAGCAGGAGAGCCATTTGCAGCAGTTTGTAATTAGCTTCTGTCAGCATCTGCGTCCTGGGCAAGGCGGATGCCCGTGTCCTGAGACGGGAGTGCGCGCGGCACTGGGGTGGCGAGGAGGCAAGAGGGAAGGAGAAAGCCACGGTCTGCAGCGGCGGGGGTGGGCAATCGTCAGGCCAGCCTCGGGCTGGACCAGTGACCGCTGGCCTGTGTCCCCAGGGCTGTTTTGGGCAAGGACCCTATGGTGCCACAGAGTGAGACCTGGTGCCCCCATGCTGGCCCCGCAGCCTTTGCCTGTTGGTCACCTCCCTCTGGCCGGCACCAGGCATTCCCTCCAGGGAGGTCACTCTAGGCCTGCTCAGGCAGAATATAAAGAAGCAGACGGATGCAGAATTATGGGTTTGTGTGGGGGGGGTACAGCCTCGATGGATTGAGTACTGGCCCTGCAGTCTCTGCGTTTGCCTGAGCCAGCCTGTGCGGGAAGCCAGCAGGAGACCTAAAGGCCCTGCACCCCATGTCCGCGGCCGGGTCAGGCCCACTTCCCAGCACAGAAAGAGGGGTATGCGATGATGGCGACCAGAGCCCACGGGGCCAGCCCAGGAAGCTGGTGCATCTGTGAGATGGCACCACAGCTGGTCCTTAGAAGGGAAGGAGGCGGCCCCTGCTGAGTGGGGGCTGGGGGCGGCAGGAGCATTTGGGCAGAAATTGCCAAGGGCTCGGAGGTGGCAGGAGCCCACGCGCCCCTCTCTATCCCCATGTGGGTCCATTATTCACAAACTAGAGCCCCCACCTGGACTAGAAGCAGGGTTGGGCTCCGCAGGGTGCCAGGGGCATCTCATCCGCCAGGCCCCATTCACGAGGCCTGCCGACCCTTGCAAATGCCCTGCCCCCTTGGATGGGGGCCCAGCCGGGAACCATGCATCCGAGACTTTGCAAGGATTTTCTAACGCAAACCAGACACGGTGGTTGTCGCAAAACCCAAGTGCTTCTGTTTTGCCACAGCCAGGCCTGGCGGCTGGAAAGGATGGGTTTCCTAGAATTCTGAGGGGTGGGCTTTTGGGTCCAGAGACAGGTTTGGACACTGATGCAGGGAGCTGGTGCCCCAACCAGAGTAAGGAAGCTGGCAGGGACCCCATGGCAGAGCTGGTGGGAGGCGCTGAGCGCACATGCAGGCCCTCCCACTCTTCCCGGGGCGGGGGGCACACAAACACCCAGATGGGGCAGGGGGACTTGGGGGCACAAAGCTGGGGGGCCCTGTAGGAAGTCTTGAGGCCAAAGTCCCATCAGCAACAGGGCGTTTGGACGGTGGGGGCAGTGGGGTCTGAAGGAGGGAAGGACCCACTACCAAGACCAACAGCTGCAAGAGCCGTGACGGGGAGGAGCTGGGGGCACCTGTCAGCACTTGGGTGTTGGGGGGATGGTGCTCTGCAGGGACCCTCACCTCCACAACCCACTATACCCTCCCAGGGGCAGGAGCTGCAGGAGAGCTCACGGTGAAAAATCTCTCCCCAGAATTTCTATATTCAGACAACATAAGCTCAGCGGCCCTGGGATGGACCCCCTGAGAGAATGGACCACCCCACACCTCAAGGCCTGGCACAGGGGGTGGTGCAGCGGGGCCCCCAGGAATCCAGACGCTGGTCACACGCTCCATCTCAGAGACGCGGAGCATTGTGAAACCAGCGCACTTTGCTGAGACTGTAAGGAGCCCAGTGGGGACGAGGACACTTGGAGTGTAGCGCCCTGCAGCCCTCAGCTCACCCGCAGGGCTGGGAGGCTGAGCTGCGCACTCCCTCTGCTTCCTGTGAGCCATCGGACGGACATGAGGGCCGCCTTTTTACGAAATGAGACGGTTCAACATCACCCTCAGCTGCATGGTTGCCATGGTTACAACATCCGCAGAAGCCAGGCCCTGAGCACGTGGCGCTGGGCTCGGTCACCTGACTCTTTCAGCTGTTGGTGTTCAGGTCCTGAGCCCGAAACCCCGAGCACGTGTGGGGCCTGCGCGTCGAGCGAGATCTTGGCTGTTTATTTAGAACCTGTGTTCCTCCAGCGCATGTGTGAAGCAAGCTGTGTATTTAACTCACGCGGTGACTCAGAACAGCACAGGACGGCCCCTTCCCTGTAGCGCTCAGCCCAGCTCCACCGTGCCAGTGGGGTCAGGGGCTTGTCAGCGTGCCGACACTGCCAGCCTCCCAGTGTTCCCGGCTCATCCCACGCCCACTGGCGTCACCGATGCGCCACCTAATTGCAGGGAGCGTGGGCAGCTGTGCAGCTCCAGGCAGCGCACGGCCTGCTTCCCGTTTCTGCAGAACTCCTTATGTTCCTAGAGTGTTCTTGCTGGGTCTGTGCCCACAAGCCTCTGCTCTTTTTCGTGGCTTTTTCAACGTGTGCCCCTGAGCTGGCAGTGTGAAGAAAAGTGCCTGGTCCCAGGCAGTGGGAGGCGCCCCCAGCACGCTGACCTCGGCTCTTGGGAGTGGGTGGACAAGGCCTTGTGCCGGGGTCAGGCCTGGCCTTGCAGCAGACGGCATCACAGGCAGCCTGGCACCTCTCCCAGGCCCTGTGCTCTGCCCCCCCACAGGCCACATTCTCCCATCCCCACCCACCATGGCCCGGGGCCCTCTCCCTGGAGGGGGAATCGTGTCTTTCAGGGGTGGTGATTTTTTTCTCAAGGTGTCGTGTTTCCAGGATGTCCTGCTTCCAGCTCCAGGTCTGTGTTCCAGGCCGAGTCGCCCAGGATCCACCCACAAAGGAGACCACAGGTGGCAGGAGACAGGCGCTGGCCACACTGCAGGGACCTGCCCTGTGCTTCACAGTGTTGCAGCCAGCTCCCCGCGGCTCCCAGGGGCTTAGGGATGGGTTGGGGAGGCCAGGTCGCGTCCCACCAGAGCGAGGGACAGGCTGCCCCTGAAAACAGGGGCCTGGAAACGGTTCTCTGGAACCCAGCCCTCCCTGGGCTGGAAAGAGCATGTCACCGTGAAGTAGCAACAGAGGGGTCTCCTCGCCTCCCCACAGGACGACTTTCAGCCCCTCTAATTTGTCAAACGAAAATCCAAAGTGGATGTAGGTGAGCCTCAGCCGCCGCCTCTGCAGGACGGAGACAGGCCAGCGGTGGCCCCTGGCGCCCGGCAGACAGTGAGGACTGAGCCCCGACCAAGTGCCAGGTCACAGTGCCCTGCCCGCCCTCCCTGCAAGAGTGGCCCTCCTCTGTGGCCAGCAGGCCCTGCCAGAAGGAGCCGCCGGCCGGCCACATCCTTCAGGAAGCAGGCTGCTCGCGCTGCTGACCTCCGGCCTGTCCGAGCGAGGTGCTGAGGGGACAGCTGGGTACCACTCCTGCTGCCCCTGCTCCCGGGATAAGATCCCCTGAGTTCAGGCCAGACCAGGCCCCAGGCTCCCACTGAGGAAGCGAACGTGCTCTCCACGCCACAGAAGGCTCTGGGATTGCTGGGCAGACTGAGGCCTTGCCCATGGTGTCTGCGGGGTCTCACGCCAGTGGGGAAACTGAGGCAGGTGTGTGGAGAAGGGCACCCCTGCCCTCACCCATGAATGTGTATACCTGGGGGGCCCGCTGAGAGCCCCCCACCTGTGGCCCAGCTGGTGGGAGGCCAGACCAACCCCAGACGCCCGTGAGTGGGTCGACCCTACCTGCTGCCTGCTGGTGGGTCCCGCACGGTGGGCGTCCTCCTCTTGGGACCTGAGCTGCCTCTGGGACCGCTGCTTGCCCTCTACAAGTAGCAGGCGGGGGAGAGGGGCTCAGAGGGGCTCCCGGGTAGCTGCCCTCTGAGCACCCTGGACGCAGTGGCCACAGTGTTGGGCAGCGTGGGGGCCTCCCTACCTTGTGCTCGCTGTCCAGGAACGGGACCGGGTGGTACCCGGGTGGAGGGGGCCCGAGGCGGACATCCACGAACTGGGCACGGCCTCTCTCCACTCGCCGACAGTCTGCAGGACAATGGGGTGCGCCTTCCCCAGCTGAGGAGAAAGAGACATTCCCAGAAAAGTAAACAAAAAGGCTCTTCAAGCATCACGAAGCAAAGGTCAGAAAAAACCCTTCACGTGGCTGGGCAGGGGACAGGGGACAGTGGTCAGGGCAGGGGACCGCTAGGTCATCTCCAGGTAAGGTTGGGGGCCAAGGAGGCACCTGGGTCCTGGTGCTCCCCTGCGGCCCCAGTGCAGACAGAGAGGTTCTGTGTGCACGTGGTGTGGGGGTCCCTCGATGCTTCGGGGCTGGGGGCCTCCTCCCACAATGCTCCACCCCTAAGGCCCTGTGTTGGCCCAGGGGAGCCCAGCGCCCTTCTGCACACAGTGAGATGGAGGATATTTCTGCTTTGTAATGGCTGAGTGCTGTGGGTCCCTGGCAGTGGGGAGCAGGGTGCCATGAAGGGCAGCAGTCCCCCAGGAGACCCTGAAATCCTCAGATGGTGGAGGGCTGGACTCAGCCTGTCTGTCCCTGTAGTGGGTACTCCCACCAAGGACCCCTGCCCACCCTGGTCCTTTATCCCTCCTCTCCGAGGGGTCCTAGGGTGTGAGGCGACAAGGGCTTTCCTTCGGGTGGCACCATCCCCGGGCTCTGCCACCTGCAGAGGGAGCCCCAGCTTGCCTCTCCCTCCAGCTGTTCTGCACAGAGGTCAGCGGCTGAGACTGGACAGTGAGAACTTAGATGTTAGGTTGGTGCCGGAGCCCCCAGGACCGTTTCTCACACACACCACACACCACACCACACACCACACACACACCACACACCACACACACACACACACACCACACACACACACCACATACACACATACCACATACACACACACCACATACACACACACCACACACCACACACATACACACATACACACACACACACACACCACATACACACACACATACCACACACGCACCCCAGGACTGCTATCCTATGGGGGCTGGGCTCCCAGGCCCTCCTGACTGCCCTGGGTCCCTTGGGTCCCTGCCCCGCTCACACACACCACACACTGTGGACAAAGAGGCACCTGTGGGAACTGGCCAGGCCTGGGGAGGTGGCTGGACAGGGCCATGGGGATGCCTGGAGCCAGGCAGGGAGGGCAGGACGCCCCGGCTGACAGAGTGCTGGGGGCTCTCAGTGAGTGGAGAGGGATTTCTCCTCCATGCACCAGATGGGGCCCTGGGGCCGCAGACATTAACGTCCCTTTCCGAGCCCAATGTGTGCAGGCAGAGATGGAGACAGGCCCCAGAAGTATTTCCACAAAACAGGCAGGGAATTACTTCTCTCAAAGGGGTCTTAATTTCATCATTATGGCGCATTATAAGAAGTCAGGTCTTTCCCTCTGCAAGGACTTTCTGTCACTGATGTCCTTCGTCCAGCCGCTTTTGCTGTCCTCGCACTGTTCACGTCCTGGGCAATGGCTGGGAACCGAGCTGCTGACGGCCTCACTCCCGCTGCTTCCCGCACCACCGGCTCCACTGGGCCAGAGGAGCTAACTTTGACTACCTTTCATTGACACGTCCGGACCATAAAGACCCCCAGCTCTGTACCCTAACAGCCCTCTGCCAAGGTGACTGACCGCCGTGGGTTAGCCCCACACAGAGCACCCTAAGGCTGCTGGCTCCTCGGGGCGCAGCAACCTCAGACTGGACATGCAGCAGGCTGTCTCCAAGGCCAGGGGGCTGGAAAATGCATCCGGTGCGCCTTCAAGATCTGTTCGGACCTGAGTCCAGCGCTGCTCTGTCTCGCCCATCACGCCCTCACCAGCCGACGCACTGCGCTTGGCGGGACTCCTGGGTCCTCCCTCACCCCATGGCCTTCACGGGAAGCCAGGCCGGCCCCCTTCCTGCCCCAGAGCACAGTCCCGCCTCAGGCCACGCATGATGAGCTCGCTTTGTGGGAACCCTCCCTGCAGCCCCCTTTGCCTCCTCTGTCTCAGCTAGACTGTGGCTTCCTGGCTTGTCCCTCCAGGTGGTCACGCTGCAGGTGAGATGTCCAGACAGGCAAAGCCCGCCCTAGCAGCCTGAGTGTGGACCCTGGTGCAGAGCATTTTTGGGGTGGGTGATGTCGGCGCCTGGTGGAGACAGGTGGGGGTGGGGGTCTTCCAGATGCAGCTCTCGTACCGAGGGCAGGGCCTCTCTCAGGGTTTTAAAATTCATTCGAAGCTGCATGTGCTCAGAGCACCGCCTGCCCAGCAGTGGGTGGATGGTCAGCCCAAGGCTCCACATTTGTTTGAAGGCCCAGGCACCCCAGGCCCCGGGCCCGGTGGTCCTACCCTGGGCCCCCACATGCTCCCGCTGACCTCTCCTGCCTCCCTCCCTGGACCCTTTGCTGACATCTGATGCCGTTGTCCCTGGGTGCCGGCTGACCCCTTCTCGCCTCTGTCCATGTCCCCTAGTTGGGAGAAGAGCCTCACTCCCCATGGAAGTAAGCACCACATCCACCCAGAGGGGCCACCAGCTCCGCCTCCTCCAGAGGCCAGATGCCCAGCTCCAGCTCCTGCAGACGCTCCCGGACCGGGACAGTCTCGTGCCTCAGGCTCCCCTCTCAGTGAGGGGCCCACCCTCCAGCTGGTTACTCAGCCAGCGACACCGGTGACGTCCTGCATTCTGCCCCCTCCTGGTCTCCCCATGACAACCATCTTGGGGTCCAGGCCACCGCCTGGCCTCTTGGTCCCTGCCTCTGACACCAGCATCCCTCACACTCCAGCACTCGAGTCACAGCCAGGGGCTGCCTCGCCCTGCTCCAAACCCCGTCCGGCTCCAACCCCACTGCTTCCTCCTGCACCTTGAGCAGACAGAGTCAGGGCCCAGGATGGCTGCCCTCAAATCACACCCCTCCTCGCTCACACTGCTCACTCGCACGGGCGCCTCTGGCCTCTGCTCACATCCCTCACCCTGTCCTATTGGCAACCCTGGCGTCGTTGGGCCAAACCGCAGAAAAGGCTGAGACTGCCAGTAGGTGCCGCCCGAAGGAAGGAACACTAAGTTCTGATCAGAGACAAAGCTGCAGGCACATGTGACGGCATGGCCACTGCAGACACCCCCTGCCCACTGGCAGGCTGAGTGACAGGCCGGCGGGCCTGCTGGCCGGAGTTTCCACAGCACCGAGGGCTGTACTACAAGGAAGCCCTGAGGGACCACTTGAGGGGAGTGTCCCTGGGCTTGCTCACCTTGTCTCCAGCACCCTGGCGCATTTGGGGTGGGGGGCACTCCCCTGTAGATTGTAATGGTAGCAATTACGGCTTTATCAGCAAGACAAAGGTCACTGTCTGCCTCCAGGGAGGGGGCGACTCCAGGAAGGGGAGCTGAGGCCGGGGAGATCGGGCAGCTTGACTGCTCCAGGAGGGAAAGGCCTATTAATTATCCTTTTACAGCCTATGCAGTCAGCCTCCCCAATCACCTGTGTCGGACAGAGGCGGGGAGCCGCTGGAATAAACAAGGCTCGAGAGGGCAGAGCCGTTACCGCCAAATGGCCGCCGTGGGCCCAGGGCCTCACCAGGCGGAGAGCCAGCGACTGGACAAAATATTTTCTTCATGTAAGTGAATCAAAATAATAAAACGTTATTGGCCCTAAGGGGACGAGAGGAGTCTCATTTGGAGGTGACCAGTCACACTGCATTAGTCTTCAGGGCAGACTCAACCAGCCAAGGAGCGCCTTCCTCAGCAGGTGGGCAGAGCAGTCTCAACGGCGGGGACCCAGAGGAAGAGGGGCTGTCCTGAGGGCCATGCCAGGCCAGGCGGGCACCCTCAGGCCTCTTCGAGCGCGGTCCAATTGGCACACACATCTCACTGCCCAGCCCTCTGCCCTGCCGTGGCCCAAGGCTGGCCTGGAGGCTGTGCCATCAGAGGACAGGGTGAGGGCAGGAGAAGGGGTGGGGGCGCCTGTACCTTGGCTCCCGCCCCAGCAGGCAGCACATGGCAGGGCCTGTTCCTTCAATGCAGAGTTCTCACTGCAGCCCAGCCAGCTGGCCTCTCTGCACGCGATATGCACGTATGCATGCACACACGCGCGCGCACACACACACACCCCTGCCCAGGAAGACCCCAGTCACACAGGACTGCTGAGCGTGGTGGCCCTTCTCAACAGCCCCAAGTGCCTGCCTCCTAATATGTGTCATCTCTAGGGACCGCTCCCCACAATGTTCAGACCCATGCCCACCCTCAGGACCCTGCAGTCTGGAGACCGGGGGGATGGAGGGGTGGGGGTGATGGTCCCTGGATCCTGACAAGGGGGCTCCTGTATGTGCATTTAGTGAACCAGCCAGGAGAGCTCTGGGCGTTTGGACAAGCTTCTCCATCTGTCCTGGCGTCCATGTCCCTCACAGCGGTCTCGGGGGCCCTGCGGGCAGGGTGTCTCCTCAGCAGCCTGGGACACATGTATCCTGGGCACAGAAATGAGTCACACAGAAATACCTCAGCCTGTGATGTGCAGCTCAGAGTCCATTTACATCTAACAGCAGGTCAGGCTGTGCTGTTGGCTGATGAGGTGAGTGGCGTGGCTGGCGAGCTGAGGACTCTGCGAGCCCTACAGGTGACTAGAGGTGGCACAGGGACCCTTCGTCCCTCCTGGTCCTGCCTTCCTGACCCTGGAGCCGGGAGCCCTTGCTTCAGAACTCAAGTCTGGGGCCGTCGTCCTCACTTTCATCACCACCACCATCACCATCATCACCATCACCTTCATTATCACTGTCACCGTCACCGCCATTGTCACCATTGCCTTCGTCATCACTGTCACTTTCACCATCATCACTGTCACCACCACCTTCGTCATCACTGTCACCACCATCACTGTCGCCACCATCACCATTGTCACCATCACCTTCGTCATCACTGTCACCACCATTGCCATCGTCACCATCACCATCATCAGTTTCACCACCATCACTGTCACCATCATTGCCATCATCACAATCACGTTCGTCATCACTGTAACCATGATCGCCATCATCACCATCACAATTATTATCACTGTCACCATCATCACCATCATCACCATCACTGTCACCACCATCGCCATCGTCACCATCACCATCATCACTGTCACCACCACCACTGTCACCATCACCATCGTCATTACTGTCACCACCATCACTGTCACCACCATTGCCATTGTTACCATCACCTTCATCATCACTGTCATCACCATCGCCCTGTCACTGCTGTCATCACAGTGACCCACCTCAGCTCCATAGTACGTCACTCAGCACCCTTCAGAGGCCAGACCCTTGGCTGCGCTCTTCCCAGGCGGCTTATGCACACTTAATGGTCACCTCAACCTAGAGGAGGGGCTACTGCCTCCCTTGTTTACAGATGAGGAAACAGAGGACAGCCACCGCCAGCCCAGGCGCCATGCTGCTCTGCAGGTGCCCAGGGCCTCTCCTGGCTATGGGGACACTCTGGTTTCTGGTCTGCACACATCTCTGTGTCACTGGGGGGGAAACAGGTGCACATCTTGTCTCGAGACCAGGGGGCTGCACCCACATGTCACCCCCTTCCCCTTGCTGCTCTGTTAGTCACCTCTGTGCCCTGATGTGCCCACAGGTGTGAGCTCACACACACGCATCCCCACTGTCACACTCACCGGGAAACATCTGTGCACAGCGCCCCGCAAGCGGGTGCACGCACACACACACTAACACACGCCCCACTCGTTTGCACGCCCACATTCCCTGCTGAGCAGGCGGCCCTCAGTGGAACCCCAGGCCTGCGTGTCCAGCTGGCCCTGGGCCTCTGCTCACAGTGGTGCCCTGTGCCACAGGGTTCCCCGCCAGCCCAGCCCTCACCGCCCGCATCACCCTGCCTGAATGTGCCCACAGGGGCCTGGGCCGGGCCTGCACCCTCACTGCCCACAGAACAGCAGCGACCCCCAAGCAGACCCCTCCTCTGCACCGTCGGACGATGCTGCCGGCCTCCCTGATGGTAGCCAAGTCCTGGCCCCTACTTGGGGGCCCCTGGATGGGTCAGGGCGCCTGCCTGGCCTCCTGCCCGGGGCTGTTTCTGAATCACAGGGGCCACACCCTGTAACCCCCTCCTCTCCTCTCCCCACTCCAGCCCCCCCATCAGCAGTTTTAGGCTCTGCCCCAGCACTGTGTCCACTCCCCAGTAGACAGACACACGCAGGCAGCATGTGGTTGATAGAGGGCCGTGACATGGCGGGGAGATGTGAGGGAGCAGAAACCGCCCCTGGAGCGAGGCCTCGGGAAAGCGGGGTCTCTGACTACAGCAGATGGAGAGCCCCTGCAGCAGTGTCCAGGGGGGCAGCAGAAGGGTGGGTGGACATGGGGGTGGACATGGGGGTCTTGGGCTCAGGGCCAGGCAACAGCTACTTTGTCCGACGCCGGAAGAGGCCAGCAGCCACTGGCCAAGGTTGATTCATGGCCCCGTCAGAATCAAAACTTGAGGGATGCTGGGACTCAAATGAGGTTACCGTCTCTGGCTGGTCTGGTGGTTCTAAGGGTCTGGGGCCTGTCCAGCAGATGGCTCAGACCCCCAAGGTCACAGGCAGCTTCTCCATGTCCCCCCAGGGGACCTCTGAGTCCCTGACCAGGCAGGTGAGAGAACCAGGCGGCACTGTGTTGCTGGGGCGGGGGGGGGGGGGGGGCAAGCCTGGGTCCTGCCTGTCGTCCCTCTAAAGACCCTTTGCACCCAGCACATGAGCCCGGCCTTCTGGAAGGCACAGCCACATGGGTGCAGATTTCCTACCACACAGGACCCCAGCTTCACTGGAAACCTCCTGCCAGCAGAGCCAGGGGGAGCCCCAAGTGCCCCCAGCCTCCCTTCTCTCTCTCTCCAGGACGGTAAAACTTGGGGCTGACCTTGTGGTGGGTCCGAGGCAGCACCAGGCTGCTGCCCTCTGACTGCGGCCTGAGAGGAGGCAGGGGCTCCCCGGCTCTCTCGTTAGCCCCCAGGTTGTTGCTTGCCCCCACCACCCCGCTGACGGGCTCCTCCTTTTTGGAGGAGCACCCAGGGTGCAGGGGAGGCTGCAAGGCAGATCCCAGGGGCCGGGAGAGTGAGGTGTGGAAGGGACGCACTGCAGGTGCAGTGGCCTGGGGACCCTGCGGCTCCCCAGCCCTCTGGGGCCTGGCTCCAGGCAGACGCACCCCTAATGTTCGAGTTTATTTGCATTTCCACTGCGTTGGCCCTGGAAGCAACGGGGGCGTCTTTTTAGCCTTTTCTGGGACAGTCTCTTTACACTGTGTGATTCCAAGACAAGAAACTTGTAAGACAAAATTTCCTTTAAAAATACAGACCTTCCACACTCACTACTCTGCCGTAACAAACCAGAGAGAGTTCATATTAAAACATGTTACCACTGGAGAGGTGCTGAGATTTCCAGAAGTTGTCTGCTACACATGCCGTCACTTTTACTGGCAAGATAGGATCTGCAGCAGAGGGCACCTTGATTTTTAAATTCATCTTACAATTACGGGTAATTCTTCGCAGATCCCATCTGATGAATGTTCAATACATGAAAAGGCGAATCACTCAGATCCACTGGAAACATTTCCTGGGAGGGTTTTGTGCATCACAAAAAAGAAGAAAAGCAATCGCGGCGCTTAGGTTCCCAGATCCAGTTTAGGGGGATTGTCTGAGGCCCTGGGGCGCAGCCAGCCTGACCAGGGCCCCCTGGCAATGGCCCGCACCTGCGTAGGATTCAATGGGCCTAAATTACCAGGGTCGAGGCAGACGCCCCGCCGACAACAATTAACATAAAAGGGCTCCACCATTTAAAGCTGTGGGTGGGAATTACAAAAGGTTAAGAGACTAAATATAAAAACCTTTCTGAATATAAAATCAATGTGCTTTGTTACTGAGATCTGGGTGTTGTAATTTAACCAAAGTGGGGTTTTTAGAGTATCTGGCAATAGTCCACATCTAGAAAATCGTCTTTTCTCCTCAAGGCCAGGCAAGTTGTCTATTCAAAAGTTAGAAACAATGAAACAACTGAAATATTTCATATCAACAAAATAATAAAATACGAAGTTTTACAATTACGTATTACTGACATTTGACCTCTGGAAAGAGAAAGCGTTTTTTTCCTCCTCATTCTACTTATTTGTATAATTGGAAACCAAGTTTTAGAGGGTTTGCTTTCTTAACTGCCTGTTAGCATGTTGATCTTTGAGCTGAGAACCTGTTCCCAGTCGGTGCACAAGGGCCAAGCTCCCAGGGTGGGTGCTGGGCACCCCCGAGCAGCCCCAGGCCACCTGACAGCTGGAAAGAAGGTGCTGGATGAGCCCAGGGGCCTGACCCTGTGTGGTGGCCGTGGGCTGTGGGGGCAGGGCGGACCCCAGTGGCCTTTATCCAGCTGGCAGGGGGTGCTCTCCGGGACAGAAGGCGTCTAGTTCTGCCACCCAAGGTTCTGAAACAGACTTGAAGGGCCACATTTCCTTCTAGGGATCTGGGGGTGGCAGGGGAGGGGTGCTGAGCGCTTGCAGTGGGGGCCGGCGGGTCCCCCTGCGGCTGCTCCCGCCTCCTGGGAACCGGGCTCCATGCGCCCCCGCTGCAGGCACACAAGCTCAAGAACACGTAGAAACATGGATAATTGCTTTAAATGCAAGACGACGCCCGCTCTGCTCTATTTTGGGTCGCCTCACGTGGCCTCGCTTCTCTCTAGGGCGGCCGAGCGCCTCCTTCTCACCATTCCTCTGGGGGCCGCTGGGAGGGGAACCCCCTACCCGCTCAAAGCCCGAACACTCGGCTGATTGGAGGCCTCGTTCCAGTCGGTGCTCGCAGCAGCAGGCAAGCTGGACGGGGCAGCCGCCAGCAGCAAGTCCCCACATGTCAGGTGGTCTGTGCCCATGCCCCGCCCTGCTGACTGCCCTCTCACACCCGGCACTGCCTCCAGGAGCAGAGCCTGCAGGTGAGACCTGCCGGGGGTCCTGCGATGCTGCGTCCAGCTGGGGTGCCGCATGATGGTTGCTTGGGGAACAGACCCTGTGGCCAGGCCCCCCCCCCGCCGGCTCCACCTCTGCCCATCGGGGCCCCTGCTGGGCATCAGAGCGCCAGAGCCCGGAGGGGTCCCCTATCCAGGACCAGGGTGGCCCCCAGGGCGCTGCCTCTCGTCTGTGAGTGAACCTGTGACAGGAGGAAGACAGGGCACTCAGCACTGGCCAGCCCACCCGTCTGGTGGGCAGCCGGAGACCTGTGGCCGGGACCCAGGGCCACAGCCGGCTCCCTCAGTCCCTGCTGCTCTGCCAGGTCTGCGTCCTCACCACCGGCTGGGTTTGCAGTTACCACCTGACAGTCTTGCGGTGGCACTGCAGGGAGAGATGGCAGGGCGTGGCAGGTCACACGCGGGGCACACTTCCTTCAGCAGGCGTAGATGAGAGGAGATGCAGGCTGATGGGGGCAGCAGGGCCCAGGAGTGGCAGCTGGTGACGGGGTTTCTCATTTGAGCTCTCAGACCATTTGGCAAAGACGGCCGCCTGACAGGAAACCTCCATTCTTCTCGGTAAGAGAAACGGATTAGCTGGCAAATTGCGCTTCTGGTCTCCCTGCAGCCTGGTGAGATCCCACAGCCACATTCTGGCCCATGAGGCATCAGCAGCATGGGCGTGGCACCAGGAAGCTTCTGGAGGGCCGTGCCTCAGGCATCACCCTGCTAGTGGGAATAGGGGCATGATGGCTGGCGCAAGCGCTGCCCTCTAGGGCCACAGGGGTCCCTGGAGATCGGGGGGCATCACCTGGCCTCTGAGCTTCCAGGCAAGAAGGAAACGTGGATGGAAAGTAGCCACCGCTGTGCTGTTAGAGGAGAGGCAGCCACACCTGGTCCTAAGCACACAGCTGGCCGGGATCAAGCCACAGAACATGCACAGCCTGAGCTCAGCAGCAGCTGGGGCAGCTGGGGAGGCACGTAGTGAGCAGGGGGTACTCCCGGGGAGAGCAGGGCACCCTCGTCATGAGGTCTCCCGAGGGCGTCCGGGGTCAGGTTGTGGGGCACGTGGGTGGTCAGTAGGGTCTGGGACTCGGCTGAAGGGCCCTGCAGTGGCGCGTCTGCCCTGGACGCACATTTTACTGCATTCGCCTGCTTGGGGGTCGTCATCGGTGCCTTTAACAGGGACAGTCACTGCAGAGATTTTCTGGCCCCAATTTATTTCAGGCCTGGTGCTGGGTTATCTTTCGACCTGAAATTTGCTGGGCAGCGTCCTCCGCCCTTCACTTCTGAGACCCGTCCGTGTGGCAGTCCAGGCTGCTGGCAGTGGACGTCCGAGACGCTTAGCAGGGGCCACCCTCCCTGTACCGTGTCCTGTGCCTGCTGCCGGCGCCAGGTCAGCGCAGAGCGGGAACTCCCAGCTGGAACCAGCACGGCCACCAGACCCCCTGCCTCTCTGAAAAAGGGCTCCAGGGCCCTTGGTGAAGAAAGAGATGCTGGAACTGGAACCAAGTGAGCAAGTGCCACAACTGCAGGGTCCGTATGAGAGGGGTGGGGCTCACTGGGTCGTGAGGACACAGTGTGCTCTTACCAGGAAGCGGGGACCTGGTTTAAGTCCCTGCACCGGCGGCTGTCTGGAAATGCTGCGGTTTCTGCTTCCTCTCAGGATAACGGGGAGAACACTTAAGTGACAGGCATCCGTCCCCACACGTCACAGAATGAGCCGTGCACCCCTGCGCTCCCTGCCCCCTCGCCGGGTCTGGGCTCTGCCCTGCATGGGGGTCTTTGGGCACTGCTGGGCCAGCCACGCCCTCCTCCTGTGACCGAGTGACACCCGCTGGGTCACAGGCCGGCCTCGGGGCCTCCTGGCCTCAAGGGCTTCCTTGTTGCAGCCGTTATCAGTTAGAGCTCTCTCTCACGAACGGCTGACCGCTGTCCTACCTGCAGCAGGACTGAAATGTGCAGCCACTTCATTTTCCCTTTGCAGAATGCACAGGAGGCTCGCCCGTGGCCAGCGTGTTCATCACCCGGAACAGACGCAGCCCCCCACCCCAACGAGTCTGAAGGGCTCCGGCACGAACAGGGCAAGGAGCCGAGGTTCCTGGGGTGGGGAAGGACACCCTGCAGCCCGGAGTGTGGTGGGGAGTCTTTAGCGGGAGTGGTCCTGCAGTTCAGGGGTGAACCTGTTCCCACGAGGGAAATGCCAGTTTTAGGGGCAGTAAAAGCAGAAGGGGGTCCCCTCCCTTCTCAGTGTGTACTTCCCCAGGGTCAGACCCCATGACAGGTAACAGAAGGCCATGAAGTGGGGCCCTCGGTCAGCCGTGTCCCAGAGGCAGACACTGTTGTGTCCTCACTTTACAGAAGAGGGAACGGAGGCACAGTGAGTTTCAGCTAGAAGATGGTAGAGAAGCAGCAGCCCAGCCTGTCACCCCAGAGAAACCTAGGGAGGGGCCCAGGGCGTTTGACAGGCAACTGAGATGCCTGTGGGGCTCAGGCCCAAGCAGGTGTCCCCAGAAGCACCTTCCTGTGGCCCACCACATCCTAGCAGAGGTGGGAGCCTCCCAGGAAGGAGGCTCTGGCCCGAGTCTGTGCCAGGCCCACCCCCGGTGGCACAGGCTCGCCTTGGGCCTGGTTTCCACTGAGACTCATTAGGCTCTGAAATCCCTCTGGTAGAAGGCAGGACCCGCAGCAGTGTTTTTACGCAGGAATGAGACCTGTCCGCCAGGCAGCTGAAATTGCTTCTATAAACTGAGTTGAGAGTGCATGGGGGTGCGGGCTAGCCCCCCTCGGGCCTGAAGAACGCAGGACAGGCCGGGCCTATCTCCCTTCCCGTCAGGGCGGGTCTGGGCGTCCGCGTGGTCACAGCGCTTCAGATCTGCCCCATTTTGCCCTGGAAACCTCCCACCGGCAGCGGCCCCGGGCTGGAATCCTAAGGAGGAGGCTGGCAGGGGAGTGTGTGTGTGTTGGGGGGGAGGCTGAGAAGAGCAGGAAGGCCCCCAAACCTAAAATCCATGTGAATCTTCCCGGTGGGGACCCCAGCTGCATTTTCTGCAGCCAGGGCACAGGTGGACCAGGATGTCAACTCAAACGCCCCCCTGCTAAGAGGTGAGCTGTGTGTTTGCGATGCCCGGAGCTGTGGTGGGTTCAGTATCGCCGGCATAGTAATGCAGTGAGCGCCAGCACCCGGCTTCCGGGAATAGTTCCGGAATGATCCTTGGCGAGGCCAGACCGCACACTCTACAGGAGCAGGTTCTCGCCTGCCTGGTCGGCGGGCGTGGGGGTGCTCTGCCCGGCCCCCACATCTCCGTGGGGATCAGGAGCCCAGCCCACACAGAGACGCCCACTGGGCAGGAGAAAATGAGCTGGGAAACCGGGGAGCTGGGCGGCGTGGGGGTGGGGCACAGCGCTGACCTCCACCCACAGGCGCCATCATCGGGTGGCCTGTCCAGGCTGACCGCAGGCCTCCTGGTGGCAGTGGCCTCGGTGGGTTTGCCACCCCTCGTCCAGGCCTTGGCCTGATAAACCCAGAAACAGCCCTGGGGCCACAAGCCCAGGGGTTGTATCCGCTGCCAGGCTTGTGACAAATGAAAAAAATGACATCGCGTTGCACTCACGGCGACGATCAGGTCTGCACGTGGGGGACACAGCACAGCTGCCGCAGCCCTGGGGCCGCTCCCCCCCCAGAGACATTGGGTTCCCACGGGAACAACAGGCACCCCAGTCTCCTGGATGCCCAGGGCAGGGCAGACACAACCTGCTTTCTACCCACTGCCACGGCCGCTGGCCCCGAGGAGGAGGGCCCCGCTTGCTCTCCAGCTGAGTCCTGCTAGGGTCTGGGCACTGTCATCCAGGGTCATCCTGTCCCTCCCAGGTCCACTGTGCCTGGGTTCTCAGGGGTCAGCTTCCTTTTCCTCTGCCCGAGGTCTGGGGCACCCGCTGTCACCACACGTACCGGAGAGCTGGCACCACTCACTACTGACTAGTTGGTTAACTCCACTCACCAGGCAGGCCGCTGGGGGTGTCCTCCTGGTCACGCAAAGCACCTGATGCCATCGTCACCGCCAGGTCTCCCTTGGGGAAAGGTGAATCGGCGCCGGCACTTTCTGGGGCAGCTCCGGGCTTTGGGCCCCCAGGCGTGGGGCTCAACAGAGGGTAGGCGATGCACTCAAACCCACTGTGAAGGGAGCACAGGGCTGCGCTCAGCTCGACACGCTGGGGGGATACGGTGGCCAGGGCCATTCCAGGGAGGAGAAAGGGCCGAAAGCGGCCCCTGTGGGAGTGAGGTGAGGAAAGGAAGCAGGGAGGGCCGGGAGGGGTCTTGTTCTGGGACCACCTGAACTCGTGCTGCAGCCCAGCCCTCCCTGCCTCCCGCGCTCTGCCTGGCACCCGCGGTCTGAGGGCGCCTTTGCCTCCCCTCAGCTCGACTGAGTGTGTCGCGTCTGGTGGTCACCGCTGTGTCCCCAGTGCCGGGCGGGAGTGACGCAGGGAAGGCCCCAGGTGGAGCAGTTTGGGCGATTCCTCCTCAAAGTTGAGGAAGGGCCCTCCCCCCTGCCGCATGTGTGTCACCCACAGTCACCCTTACTCACAACGGGGTCTGGATGGGCACCTCGTGGCTGCCCTCGTCCACTTTGAAGAAGCTGACCTCCGAGTAGGCTGGGAGCTGCACGTGCCTGACGCCTGCTGAAATCTCCAAAACCCGGCCGTCCTCACCTTCCAGAAGGAGAGAGAAGCAGACTGAGCCGGGGAACAGGACAGGAGGGCCCCAAGGACCTGGGGTCCCCCCGGCTCCGGCCCTCGCCCTGCCGGGCAGGGCCTCAGTGCGGTGGGCATCGGGGAGGAGCGTCCACAACATGTCCAACCTGAGCTCTCCGCTCACCTCCCATCCCCTCCCCCCGCCCTCGGCTGAGCTGTCCACAGCCGCCCCCACCCAAGCCCGGTTCTGGGCTCCAGGGCACCGGCTGAGCCTCTGGCCCTGGCCCATCCCTCTGGGAGGGCGTCTCCTCGCTGGCCTCACAGGGCCTGGGGGATGGTGCGGCCGTAAGCAGACATATGGTCTGCCTCTGTCGTGGGACTGGTCACAGGGGGACATCGCTCCTTGTTACCCACCTCCCACCCTGACAGTGGGACGGGCTCCGTCCCAATCATCTACCCACAAGGCGCCCCGCACACTGCTGGTCACGTGGACTGGGCCCAGGGTCCGATGGAGAAATGGCAATCGCTGACCAGTACCAGAGAGGCCTGTCATCCAGCCTCACGTGCTGCTGAGAGCTGGAAAAGGAGACATGGCCGGGCATACACGGAAGAACTTTGACTTGGAAAGAAACGGAGCCAAGTATGGCATAAAAAAACAACTGTGGTTTGATCTGTGGCTTCCGTTTCTGGTCAAGATGGAGTAACTGGAACCGATTTACTCTCCTACTGAAGCAGCCAAAAAAGCAGATGAAATACAGTGACACAGTCAAAGTCCTGGGCATTGGGCAAGCACATTGGTCCCTCACAGATGGGAACAAACGGTGTGGACCTCATGTTGCCCGGTCACTGCCTCAGAGAACGTGTGTGGTGGAGTAGAGAGGGGTAGAGAGGGGACCGGAGCAGAGCCCAGAAAACTCCCTCAGGTGAGGAGTCAGGGCTGGGCATCTGGAGAACCGGCGCACAGTAGGGGTCATAGAGCCCAAAGCTTGAGGAGCAGAGCAGGGAGAGGACCCTGGTGGTCTGTGGGGCCCCCAGGTGGACAGCAGAGCGCAGATCAGTGCAGAGCGTGAGGAATGGCACGAGAGAAATAGGGACCAGGCCTGGGGCTGACACGGGGCGGCGTGTGGTGCTGGTCCCGTCGGCTGGGCTGGGAGATCTCAGAAGTCAGGGCGCCCTGGGCAGCATTCTCAGAAGGGTCTTGCTTCAGGAATGGGGACTAATTGGTCTTGGACTGAACTCCCCTCCAGACCTAACAAATCATAAAAGCAAGACCTGAAACTGTGCCCAAGTTACTTAACTGCATCCAGAACAAAGCTCAAGGATATTTATAGGAGCACAGAAATATCCTGCCCCCAACAAAGTAAAATTCACAGTGTCTGGCACCCAATCAAAGATTACCAGGCACGCAAAGAATGCAGGGAAGTGTGGCCCATGACGAGGGGGACGCTGTATCAATCGAAACCAATCCAGAACTGACACAGATGTTAGAATTAGCAGAAAAGGAAGTTTTTCAAAGTTATAACTGTATGCCACTATTCCAAAGTTAAGAAGAGACAAAAGATATTAAAAAAAAGAACAACGTTGGGGCCAGCCGAGTGGCTCAGTTGGTTAAGAGTTGGCTTAAGAGTGCGAGCTCTGAGCAACAGGGCCACCGGTTCGATTCCCACATGGGCCAGTGATGCTGCGCCCAAGCTGAGCTGTCCCTGAGCTGCCAACAGGTGGCAGGATGACTCAGCTGGTGTAACAACAAGATTGCCTGTTCAATGGTGTGCTATGCCCACCCGCAACTAAGACTGAACTTGGCAGCTTGAACTGAGCTACTGCCCGGATGGCTCAGTGGATAGAGTGTGCGCACTTAACAACAAGGCTGCTGGTTCGACTCCCGCATGGGATGGTGGCTACGTCCACCCGCAACTAAGATTTGAACACAGCACCTTGAGTTTAGAGGCCACGAGCTGCCGACGGGAAGTCAAATGGCGACTGGCATGCCCTCCACAACTAAGATTGAAGAACAAAAACTTGGCTGGTCCCCTCCCCCAATTCCCCAATAAAATCTGAAAAAAAAAAAGAAAAAGAACAATGTCGAAGTTCTAGAAATGAAAAGTATGAGATGAAAAATACACTGTGATGTGATCAAGACAGGTGAGACACTGCAGAAAGAAAGATTCACGAACTTGAAAACACAGAAGGTATCCAAAGTGGAACACCAAGATGAGAAAGAAGAAAAGGAAGGGAGGGAGAAAGGGAAAGAGAGCCCGTGAACAGTGGGACGACATCAAGCAGCCTAATACAAGAGTAAGTGGGGTCCCTAAAAGACAGGTGAGAGAGGAAACTGTGACAGAAAGATTATTTGAAGGAATAAGGGCTGAAAAATCCCCAACTTTGATGGAAACTGTAAACCCACAAGGAGCTCAATAGATCCTAAGTGCAAGGAACATGAAGAAAACTACACCGTGTCACGTTAAAACGAGACTGCTCAAACCCGTGATAGACAGAAAACCTTAAAAGAAGCCGGAGAAAAGGGCCATGTTTGTAAAGAGAAACAAAGGTAAGGACAACAGCGGGCTTGACACTGGAAACACCATAGACAAAGTCACAGTGGAGTGACATTGTGGATGTACTAGAAGATGAACTAGGGCTCTATATCTGGAAAGAACTTGTATGAAATATAGTGTGACAGGTTCTCAAGGTCCTGGGCATCGGGCAAGCACAGTGATCCCCAACCGATGGGAACAAACGGTGTGACCCCATGTTGCCCAGTCACTGCCTCAGAGAACGTGCGGGCGGGGTGCAGAGCCCAGAAAACTCCCTCAGGTGAGGAGGCTGAAAGTAAAAAATGAAAGTAAAATCAAGACATTTCCAGACGAACGAAAGCTGAAAGAATTCATCACCAGAAAACCTGTATGACAAGAAATGTTAAAAGGTTAAGTCCTTCAGGCAGAAGGAAAATCGTGCCAGATGGGAATCTGGAAGGAATGAGAAGCCGCAGAAGTGGCAGCTATGAGGCTAAAGAGATGAGACTTCCCTTTCTGTTTGTTAAATACTCTTTAGAAGATAAATGACTGTTTAAACAAAAATAATAACAATGTATCATGAAGTTTATTAGTTACATGAATGTAAAATGTATGAAAGCAATAGCATAAAGACTGGGAGTGGAGAGAAAGAACTGTACTCTTGTAGGTTCCATATGTGAAGAAGTGTAGCCTGTGATAAATTAAAGGTGTAGATTGTAAACTTTAAGCCCCTAAATAGCAAAACAAAGAGTTACAAATACTAAGCCAACAGGGGAGGTAAAGGGGAATCATAAAAATACTCAATAATCCAAAAAAAAAGGAAAAAAAACAGGACTAGAGTGTAAAGAGGGAAAAAACAGCTGGGGCAAATAAGAAACAAATAGTAAAATGGTACGTTTGAACCTGCTATATCAATAATTATATTAAATGTGAATGGTGTAAGCACTTCAATTAAAAGATAGAGACGGTTAGACTAGATTAAAAAAAGCAAGACCCAACGACATGCTGCCTACAAAAAGCACGCTTTAAACATAAAGACACAAACAGGACAAGGATGTGAATATTAGTCAGAAGAAAACTGGAGTGGCTATACTAACATCACAGGAAGTAGATGTCAGAGCAGAGGCTATTACTGAAAACAAAGAAGGTGATTTCACAATGATAAGGAGTAAATTAATTAAACAGCATGAAAACCCTAAATGTTTATGCCCCTAATAATAGAGCATCAAAATGACGAAGCAGAACTTGATAGAAATGAAAGCAGAAATAGACAAATCTACAATTATAACCAGGGATTGCAACACACCGTTGTCAAAAATGGATAGAACAGGCAGACCGAAAATCAGCAAGGATACAGCAAACTCGAGCAATATCAATAAGATACACCTGATTGACATTTACAGGACATTCCAAACAACGAGAGCAGAACCCACAGTCTTCTCAAGGTGCACACAAAACATGTACCAAAAAGGACCATATTCTGCGCCATGAAAGAAGTCTCAGTTAATTTAAAAGGACTCAAGATACTCAAAGTATGCCTCTCACCACATGAAATTAAATTAGAAAGCAACAATGGGAAGATCTCTGGAAAATTTCCAAATATTTGGAAATGAAACAATACATTTCTAGCCAACTCATGGGTCCAATAAGAAATCAAAGGGGAAATCAGAAATTACTTTGAGTTAAATGAAAATGAAAGCCCGATATATAACAATTTATGGGATGCAGCTAAAGCAGTGCTCAAAGGAAAAGCTATAGCAATAAACTCTTATATTAGAAAAGAAAGGTCTCGCAGTGTGGAGGCTCCTCAAAAAATTAAGAATAGAATTACCAAATGACTCAGCAATCCCTCTCCTGGATATCTACTCCAAAAATCTGAAAACATTTATCCATAAAGATATATGTGCTCCAATGTTCATTGCAGCTTTATTTATGGTGGCCAAGACAAGAAAACAACCAAAGTGTCCTTTGATAGATGATTGGATAAAGAAGACGTGGTATATATACACAATGGAATACTATTCTGCCGTAAGAAAAGATGAAATAGTGCCATTTGAGATATCATGAATGGATCTTGAGATTATTATGCTAAGTGAAATAAGTCAGACAGAAAAAGTCAAGAACAGTATGATTTCACTGATATGTGGAATATAAAACTGAAAACAACAAAGGAGCAAGACAAACAAGTAAAGAAACAAAAATTCATAGACACAGGGCCGGCCAAGTGGCGCGTTGGTTAAGAGTTGGCTTGGGCCGCCAGCTCTGAGCAGCAGAGCCCCGGTTCAGATCCCACGAGGGCCAGTGACACTGCCCTCTACAGCTAAGATGGCTTAACCTGGAGCTGGGCTGCCATGAGTCACTGGCGACGGTGTAGGCTGCAGTGAAGCTGCAGTGGGTTGCTACGAGCTACTGTGAGTGGCTGGCAGCCAGCATGAGCGGCCATGAGCCGCCGTGAGCAGCCGTCCAGTGGCCAGTGATTGATCTGCCTCACCCGGGAAGAGCGCAATGATGGTGCCAACTTGGGCCAGTGAAGCAACGTCCTCCACAACTAGACTGAAGAACAAAAGGACAGGAACTTGTCTGTTCCCCTTCCCCGATTCCCCAATAAAATCTTAAAAAAAAAAAATTCATAGACACAGATAATAGTTTAGTGGTTACCAGAGGTTAAGCGGGGAGAGTGGGTGGTAGACAAGGGTAAAGGGGATCAAATACGTGGTGATGGAAGGAGAACTGACTCTGGGTGGTGAGCACACAATGTGATATATAGATGATGTATCACAGAATTGCACACTTGAAACCCATGTAATTTTACTAACCACTGTCACCCCAATAAACTTTAATTTAAAAAAAAGAAAGATTTGAAATAAGTAACCTTAGCTTCCACCTTAAGAACTAGAGAAAGGACAGTAAATTAAACCAAAAGTAAGCAGAAGCAAGGAAATAATAAGATCAAAATAGGAATTAATAAAACAGAAAACAGAAAACAAAAAGTTGCTTGTTTATCAATGAATTGATAAACTGCTAGCCAGACTAGTCAGGAAGAAAAGAAAGAAGATACCAATAATCCATATCAGGAACAAGACAGGAGCTATTACTGCATTAAAGGGAGAAGCGGCACGAACAAACTTATGAGATAAATCTGGCAACTTGGATGAAATGGACAAACTCCTTGGACAAACGAGCAAAGCGTGCACCTTTGCCAAGTGTGGAGAAATCAGAGCCCTCGGGCATAGCTGCTGGGATCTGAAAATGGTGCAGCCACTTGGGAAAACAGTTTGGTAGTTTCTCTAAAAGTTTGAACTTTTATATACATAGGTATAGACGCAAAGTATATATCGGTATATAAGCGAGACAAATAAAAACATGCGTTCACACAAAAGCTTGAACACGAGCGTTCACAGCAGCCAACTGTGCAAACAAGCCAGCCGTCCCTCAGCAGGTTGGGTGAGTGACAGGGTGTGGTGTGTGCCCGACGGGAGACGGCTGGGCTGCAGAGGGAAAAGCCGATACTCGATACTCGCTGCAAAACTGCACACGAGTGAAAGAAGCAGCGTGGAAGACCACACAATGCACGAATCCACTCAGACGAACCGTCCAGGAAAGGCAGGCCCACAGATGGGCGGACCCCTGGCTGTGTGGGGATGTGGGGTAGGCAGAGTGTGAGCAGGCACGCGGGGGCTTTGTGGGTGAAGGAAATGTTCTAAAACGGCACCGTGGTGTGGTGATGGCTGCCCGACTTCGTAAATGCACTAAAAATGGTGGAATCACTAATACACATAAATTTTATGGTGTGTGAATGATACTGCAATAAAGTTGTTAAAATAAACCGATTGTGATGAAATCAGTTTGGTGTACGCTACATAACACTGTTTCCTCATTAAAGCTTGCTGAACTAAGGTGAGCGTGTGCACTAGGCATCGTGGGCTTGCGATTATCAGTAGCTGGCCCCACCCCTGGTGGTGGCAGAGGTGACCGTGTGGGGTCACTACTCGCTGGCCCCTCCAGCCCTCTCTGCAGCAGGCACTCGCTCGCTGGGTGGGAAGGGCTTTGGAGAGTCACAGTGTCCAACCCCTGCATCACTGCAGGGCTGATTAGGTCACTTAAAAAGGCGGCCCCAAAACAAACAAAAAAAAGTCGGTCCAGACAGATGGAAATCTCTCCTCGCTTGACTCCCCTAGAGGACGAGCGCCTCTCCCCTCGCCAGGCTGAGAGACTGGCCCACGTATCACACGCAGCACTGCAGGCATTGTCCTCCGCGTTCTGTAAGGTGTGTGACAACTGCGGGTGTGCACACATGCACACGGGCTTAGAGCCCGCATGCTCACACACAGGCACACGCTTGCACACATGTGCTCACACACGGCTGCATCTTGCCAGCCGGAGGGCTTGCACACCTGCTGTCCCTTCTGCCAGAGCTCCCGCCACAAGACCCAAACAGTTAGCGGAGCCAGCGTCAGGGCTGCCAGAAGCCACATGTGGCACCTTGTCTGCGTCCTGCAGCTTAAGAACCTGACACCTGTTTATCTTTCTGGAAAGTTCCACCACTATCCTGAAGACACTTACTCTCAGCCACTTCCCCGTCGTCCTGCTGCAGCTCCACGTGCAGCGTGAAGGAGGAGCCGTGAGCCACGTCCATCACCTCCGCACCCAAGATCGCGATCCTCGTGGCTTGTGCTGGGAGAGAGCAGAGCTTGGCTGCGTGTGTGGCTGGGTGCCCCGCCCGCCTGCCCACCCACAACCCTAACAGGGTGGGACCCCCAGCTGGGCTTCCTGTGTCTGGGAGGGGCTCTGCGCAAATGCGCACGACTGCCAAGGCCAGAAATCTGACCGGCTGCCTCACCAAGAAGTGACCCCAAAGCTAGGATGGTGACCCCGTTTTCAGGGTCAGCTGTAATTATTTTCTTCTGTCCTAAAATATAGATATTTTATTCCAGCACCGGGAAGTGAAAGAAAAGGGGGGGTACGGAACATCCACCCACCCACCCTCCTAATTTTAGCTGATGTTAATTACAAGACGCTAAAGCAAGTATATGTGTATATGTAAGCAGCTATATATCCACATACATAGTTTTTCAGATTTTAGTCTTAAGTGTTCATACAGTCACTCTATTTTTTGTTTTTTATGAACACCCTTAAAAGTCATCTGATGCACTCTAATACTGCTGCTTCTGCCTCGTCACCACTTAATATTGTTTGGATTGTATTATCTGTTTGTGTTTTTATCACTTATGTGATTGGTCAAACTATACGACAGAAGCTGTAAGGGGAAAACTTGCTTAGAATTATACTCTGTGCCCATCACACGACTTTCTCATCATTTTCACACATCTTGTGGTTCTCTGTGTGGACTCTCTCAGCCTCCAGTGCTGCACACATAGGCACCTTCTGGCCGGGCTGCCCGTGACCATGAGCTTGAAGCTGGCACCTGAGTGGGTTCCGATTTGGTCTTTGTTTCAGAGCCAAGTTCTGTTGGCAAAGCCATTGAGCAGTTCAGGTCACGGCTGTTTTTGCAGGTACTTCTATTTCGGCAGTTTCCTGGCTTCACTTTCACTTTAGGTCCAGGAAGTGACTCTTTTTGTTGTTGTTTTGTCCATAATGATTCAACTGTTTCATGGATTTGCTGACTTGTAGCATTTGCCTTTTTCCCGGTTACCTTTGTAGTTATTACTGGCTGAACTGGGTGAGAAACAGTTGCTCCTACGGTGACCAGTCCCAGTGGATGTGCAGGTTTCTTAAATATAGAACCTTTTCTTGCTGAACCAAGCTTGCCAACCCCGAAACTGAAATTTTCGGGAGAAAATCTCGTGATGGATTCTTCAGACGAACACCCACATTTTTCCAGATTGTACTATGTCCATTATCTCACTTTCCACAAAGACAAACGCCCTTGTCCCTGCCAATGTAACCACCGGGCGTAGTGAGGATGGAGGTAAAGTCCGCTGTCGGCCGCCAGGCGAGGCGGTGCCTGCAGCACGCGTGGGGACCGTGCTGGCCTCACTGGTGGCTTTTGGATCCCGCTCCTTGGCTGCATTTCACGCCAACGATGCACGCCGGACCTGCAGGCACGGTGTCAGCCTCCCCAGCCTAACGGCCACCGTGTCGGTGGCCCTCTCCGTCCTAGTGTTTCCAGCTACAATTATGCAAAGTGGTTCTTTTCAGAACTGACTTGACAGTACTCGACAGACTGCAGAGGCCTGCCGAGAGTTGAAGCACTCAGTCAGGTCTGCACACGGCAGGCTGTCCAGCCGGCCCCCCTCCCGCTGTCGGGACTCAGGCCTGCGCTCCCTGGTGTGGCCCAGGGGAAGTACTGTGGCCACCTGCCCCAGGCTGGCCCGTCGAGGGCGGGTCCCCTGCTCCACAAGGACCTGCGGGAATGTCCTGGGGCCTGAGAAGCTGCTGATGGTATTTTTGCAGTGTCTGCTACCCAGAGTCCCTGAGCCCCCAATAGTGATGACGTCTGGTGCAGCACAGTGGGGCTGTTTAAAGGCAAAACCTGAGAGGCTAACTGGAGCTCCTTCGGCAACTCGCCAGCCAGGAGGGAGCCGCACAGGAGCGTGTACGGGGTCACAGGTGCTGTGGGACAGCCTGTGCTGCTGCACAGAGATGCTGGGCACCCAGCCTGGGAACCAGGGCCCACGTTGGCTGTGGGAGCCCCACGGCAGCTGCCAGCCTGAGACCCTGCTGTGGGGAAGCGAGTCCACACCTCACCCTCCTGCCCAGGTCTTTCACACCAGGTATTCCAACATGACCCCAAATTTGGGGATGGTTGAAACCAGGATTCCTTCCCAAGGTGATTTACTAAGATGCTCTTGGGAGACCCAGGGCCCTGCCTGAGGGAGGGGTGTCGGCTCGGCCCTTAACCCGGGCTGCGGGGTGTCTGTGCACCCCCACACATGCGGCATAGGTGCCAGGACCTCTCCTTCAGGACCTCGGCCACCTCCCTTCCAGGACCTTCGTCCCCACTGAGGAGTCCACCGGCTCAGCAGGTGCCCTCGTGGGCTGGGGCAGTTGTTATTAGTGCCCCTGGGGCCTCCCCCACCAAGGGTCCCAGGGCCCACCTAAGATGCATGGGGGTGGTATCCTTGTCCTGGACTCCAATGGGGGGCTGTTCTGATGCTCAGGGGGCAACACAGGGAGGGGGAGGCTGCTCTCGCCCCCACAAGCAGAGGCTCCTGCAGGCCACAGGCCACCTGTGCTCATGTCACAGTGCAGAGCGCTTGGGGGTGGTGGTGGAGGGAGACCTTGAGGGGGCCCAGATGCCCAGGGCCCCTGGGGGACCCCCATGGTAGGGAGAACTGCATTCTGGGAAGCCCTGCCCGCAGCAGGACCCCCCTTGGGTCCAAGGTCTGACTGGGAGACCCTGCATGTCACAAGCCCTTTTGAAACCACACTGGAACAAGTTTTCTAAGAAGGGAGATTTTAGATTCCACTTCATCCTAGCCCCCCAACACCTCCCGTGTGACTGTCCAGGGCCAACTGAGAGAAGGTGCAGGCAGACCCAGACATGGCCCCGCAAGGCCCACAGGAAGGCAGGGGTGGGGTGAGCACCTACCCGCTGGGTGGCTGTTGATCCACATCCCATGGTAGATGACCCCGGAGCAGTGGACCATGCGGCCTAGTCCGCTGAAGACGTCACTGTGCCACTGTCCCTGTAGACAGAAGTGCAGGCTCAGACAGGCTTCAGCACTTCAGGGGATGTGGGATGCCAGGGGCGGCTCCGTCCCACACAGCACCTCTGGGCTCTCAGGCTCCCAGGGGTCCCTGGGGACCCAAGGCTGCAGAAAACCGTGCTGTCCCCAAGGGAGAGAAATTACACTGCATTTGAATGCCATCCAACCTGCGTTGCAAAAATGCACTCCCCTTTGAAATTTAAGAAGCCAGGAAGTTTGGGAACAAGGACACAAATACCACATTCAAACAAAACACCGGCTCTCAGGGGCACACTTTTCAGCACAAAAATCCTTTCACACCCAGATGCTGCATTTGTACAGAGCCCTACAAAGGAGGCCCAGCCTGCACGGACAGACAGTGGTGCGCGTACGGCCGCCAGGAGGGGTGCTCCTTCCTTGACAATGGAAAGGCCCATTAAAAACACAGTGTGAACCCGCACAGCCACACACTCAGGAAATGCTGGCTCCCTGCACCCCAACGCTGCCTCCTCCACAACCAGCCTCTTTCTAAACCACACACACCACAGGGCGGAAGAATAATGTAAAATAGCAGGAAAATTATTTTTGTGGAAAATTTCGAGATCGTAATGGTATTTTATTTGACTATGAATTACTCCTATTAGAAGAAAATGTAGCCAGCGGCACGTTTGGTTCTATTCACTCTTCTGCAGAAGCTAATTGGGCCCCGGTTCCCTGCCCTGCCCTCCAAGTGGGCCCCAGGCCCCCCAGCAGCTGGGGCTGGGCTGCAGGCGGTGCTGGGTTGGGAGGCGCTGCCAACAGGGGGACCCCAGGTCTTCATAACTCCGGCCACAGGCTTGGGGAAGAGATGTGGGGGAGGGAGTGCAGCTGAGGCCGGCTTCGCGTAGCCCAGCACAGCTCAGCCTTCAGGTCAGGGCGCCAGACAACTGGCGGCCCCTGTGGGCGCCTGTCAGCAGTGGAGAAACAGCTTGAGGCTACCGGAGGGGCTGGGCTGCCAGCTGGGGCTGCCAGGTGGGCAGAGGCATGCATGGCTGCCTCCCACGGGAGGCCATGGCTCCTGGCTGTCCTGGGGCCACGGGCAGCCTTATCCCTCCAGCCCCGAGACCCAGAGAGCTGGGTCAGCCCAGTGACGGCTCGTGCCTCCTGAGCCCAAACACTGGCTGCATCTGGAGTGCTCAGCGCCACGCATGCTGCATTGCAGGTCGTTTATCCACGTCCCCTACGATGTGGCTCACATGTGCAAGGCATGGGCCAGGCCCAGGTGGGGGCGGGGCGCTGCTGTGTCCTGCAGACCAAGGACCCACTGAGGACCGCCAGCCAACCCCGTGGCCCTGTGCTACCCTCCTGGGCAACCGCCCAGAATCACCAGTTGACCATCCCTGTCTCCAGCACAGACTCCAAACAGCATCTGTGGGTGGTTAGGGCTGCAGGAGGGGGTGACAGGGTACACATGTGCCTGCATGGGGGGCGGCGTATGTGCTGTGTATGCCTGTGTGTCTGGCTGTGTGTATGCATCCGTGTGTGGGGCGGGGGCAGCGTGCCCACTGGTGATGATGGGGATGAGGTGGGCAGAGGAGGAGAGTGCTGGTCTGAGCTAAGCTGCTGTCCCCAGTTGGTATGGGGACAGCCCTGGGAGGGCAGGGCACCCAGTTACTGTGTGCTGGGAGGCGGCGGGGAACGCTTACTGGTGCAGAAGTTGCTGGAACACTTTCCTTAGTCGAGCACGCTTCTCCGCCCGCCACCACCCTGGACCTGAGAAGTTACCAGCTTTGACTCAGGAAGCAGAACTGACAGCCACGTGAGACCCAGATGCGCCAAACCAAACTCATCACCCCCAACACCCTCCTCGCCCTTTTGCCTAAAAATTCACGCTCCTTTTGTGAGGCTTTGGCTCTGTGCTAGAGTTGGGGAGCAGAAAGCACTGTGCTTCAGTCCCCGGCCCCGGGCATATGGGGGTGGTGGGGCTCCAGAGAAGGCCCAGGCGGAGGGACGGTGCCACAGGGCAGGCTGGCCGCCCAGCAGAGGGCCAGTGCCCCGCGCCGTCCGCCCTCCCTGAGTGGAGCTGCCGTGTCCTCACCCACTCCGTGCTGGGCAAGCGTGCTACCTGCCCGCACAGCGGCCAGCAGTCTTCCGACTGGTCCTGCACAGTGTGCTGGGGTCCTGGGGCCAGGCCAGGCGCCGAGGCCGCCAGGACAGGCGGGAGGCTGGGAGTGCAGATGGACACTGGCTCCGGAGCCCAGTCTGCACCCACCCGGGAGGGCTGCATTCTGCCGTAGGGGGGCACCGCACGTCCGCACGGGGTTCCCGCAGACGGGGCCTCACCCCGCCTCTCTCGTGGTTCTCCATCTCGTGAGGCCAAGTGCTCCCGCCAGATAGGAAGCGAGCCGTGGCCTTTCATCAGCTCCTTTGCCTGCTTTTCTCCTGGTTGTGGTCACGTGTGTCTGATCTGGTCTGAGGGATGTGACCTTCCTGGAGGCAGGAGTCACCCCTCCATGGATGGGCTTGTGCACTTACTGGTTCTATCAGGACAACGTAGGACTCCAGTGAGCACAGGCTGAAAGCCTCTCCAAACAGCACGGTGACCACTGGGCCCATCGACCGCGACGGGCCTTTGTCACAGTCCCACAAGAATGGTCATTTTTCATCTCTGCTCGCCCTCCAGTCCGCTCTGCCCTCTGCGACAGGCAAGAAAGAGGGGAGGGACAGCAGCAGGTTGCCGGCCGGGAAGTGGGGGAAGAGGTGAGCAGGTCACAGTCATGAGGGTGGCCTGCGGGCCCAGGGCTGCAGCCGAGCTGGTGTAAAGCTGCCTGTGGAGAGGGGGTGCAAACCAGCGGTACGTGTGCCCACCGGGCCTGGAAGCCACCTGTACCCCCCAGGGGCCGAGTGGTGTCGGGACCCTGTGCAGTCGTGGTTCGGTTACCAACAAAACGCACCCCCGAATCTGAGCCCATGGCACCAATGTGGGCGAGCAGATATTCAACGCTTTAATAGGGAACCTAACAGGGCGCATGTATTGCAGTGAGCAGTGTCACCACCCAACCACACAGGCTCCTCTAGTCAACGTCACAAGTCATGCCTTTGAAAATTGTGTGCGTTCTCAGCTAGCTGACGTGCACCCAAAGTACGAACAGACACCGATTAATACGACTTAACGAGGCGACGGCACCACGGGGGTGGGGGCTCCTGGCCAGAGGCTGGGCCAGCCGGGCATGGGCACCACGCTCACCGCTGCTCCCCTCCTCCTCCCGCTCAGGTGAGGCCCCAGGAACAGCGGGCACGGGAAGACGACTGCCAGGGCCAGCGTGGGTCCTGTGTCCACACCACAAATAAAGCCAGACTGGGTGGGGGGGGACGGGTCCAGCATTAGGACATGGTCTCGCAGGTGATGGTGAGGTCACCTTATCACCCCGCAGTTGCTGGGGTGACCCCAGGACCCTGGGGGTGATGCTGTGGGCAGGCGGGTGCAGCCTGGCCTCTGCATCCCTGTCGGGCTCAGCCACTGGGCTGTCCTCCTGTCCCGAGTGGCAGAGGCTGAGCTGCAGGTCTGGACCGGCCCCACTTCTTCTGGGCAACACTTCGTCTCAATGAGCTGGGGTGAGGGCGAGGGACTCCTGGGCACCTCCCCACTGCAGTTGGGTCTGAATACATTGGAAGAAGTAAGCACTTGATGCATCCCATTTCAGGAAGCATTCTGCGTTAATCGATGCTATTTTTCTTTCTGAGAGAAAAGTCACTGTGCTTTTATTGGACTCGCTTCTGCCTGTTGGTGCCTCCCCACCGCCCCCCAGGCAGGACGGAATCTCCACCCGGGGCAGAACCCCCATTGGTAGCTCCCCCTCCAGCCCTCCCTGGGGCGCCAGGGCCCCCTCTCCTGGGTCTGCCTTGGAGGGCGTTCACAGCGTGGAGGAAGTAGCCGCCCCACCATTGCCAGACCTCGCACTGGAAGCGGTGAGGACTTTCTCTGAGGTCACGGGCTCACAGACCATGTAGGGTGGCCTCAGGTCAGGCCACATGTGAGGATATGGCCCCAGTCACCTGCTGGGCCCTGTGACTGTCCAGGGACCAGGGTCTCTCCAGCTTTGCCGCAGTGGTTGGTGGCAATGGATTGGGCACCTTTACCCACCCATCTCCAGACAGTCCCCAATGTCAGCAGGGTCCATGGGGTGTCCATGATCCTGGTCCTTAGTTTCTTGGATTTCAAAGTGTGAATTGTGCTGAGTTTTTCTGATGCAAACGCGAGCTGCCTTCATGCATCTGGTATGATATTGCTGACGTCTGAACCCCACAGGGAACATGTGGCTGGGCACTGGTCCCACGATGACCCGGGAGCCCAGACCCCTCCTCCCACATCTGCGTCTCATGGTTCTGTGTTCAACATGCCCCTGAGGTCACAGCCCCACATTCCTGGATTGGGGCCTCCTGGCCCGAGGACGGTGGCATGGGGACACAGAAACCCCTGGCATTCCTGCAGACGTGCAGGAGAGGGGCAGGGAGGCTGGGAGCCCGTGGCAGGTGAAGCACAACGCTGGCCACCTGCTCTGTGCGCCTGGCAGGTGCACCACCCAGCAGGCCTCCCTCCGGGAAAGCCAACACAGACACGCAGCCAACGCGCACGGAGCCGGGGACTGCACCGCACGCACACAAGCAGGCAACGCTCGGACATGGTTCTCTGACCAGCTCAGACTGCTTCCATCGCGCCAGGTGGCCTGCTCGTCCCCACGGGCTCCATCACAGATTCCCCAAGTGACACTGCCCTCTGAGGGGCAGCCGTATTGATAGGGGTCACCAAGCTGCAGCCATGTCCTTGGGAGGAGCTGGTGAGCTCGCTGCCGCCGCCACCACCGGTACACACAGGTCCCACGGAGCTTGAGGCAGCACAGAAGGTGCAGCATAATGTACACCAGGACACGGGGTGACCCGCCCAGGAACTGTGCAGGGCGGGGGGAGCAGAGGCAAGAGACACTCTCAGGCCCCAAAATGAACGGGTTACGCCCACGGGCCACCAAGCCCAAGTGTGCAGTTCCTGTCACTGGAGTGGGGGAGGCATTTGGCTTTTCCTTTGGTTTTCTTTTCTTTCTTTCTTTTTCTTTTTTTTTGGGGGGGGAGGGGATTGAGGGAGGGAAACAGTGTTGGGTAATTGGGGAAGGGGACCAGTCAAGTTGTTGTCCTTCAATCTTAGTTGTGGAGGGCGCCAGTCGCCATCTGGCTTCTCGTCAGCAGCTCGTGGCCTCTAAGCTCAAGGTGCTGTGTTCAATCTTAGTTGCAGGTGGGCGTAGCCACCATCCCATGTGGGAGTCGAACCGGCAGCCTTGTTGTTAAGGTGCACGCTCTATTCCCTGAGCCATCCGGGCAGCAGCTCAGCTCAAGGTGCCAAGTTCAGTCTTAGTTGTGGGTGGGCGTAGCCCACCATCAAACAGGCAATCTTGTTACACCAGCTGAGGCATCCGGCCACCTGTTGGCAGCTCAGTGACAGCTCAGCTTGGGCGCAGCGTCACTGGCCCATGTGGGAATTGAACCAGTGGCCCTGTTGCTTAGAGCTTGCGCTCTTAAGCCAACTCTTACCCAACTGAGCCACTTGGCTGATCCTGGTTTTATTTTCTGATGAAAGACACTGTAACATTTTCAGGGATAAGTTTTTTCCAGGACTAATTTTTTGAAGTTTGATGATAAAGCTCTACATCAGGGAGTACTGGGTGGTAGAGATGGCTTTGCAAAAGGCTCACCTGCCCCTGGGAGGGAGGGTGGCCTGTCGCCGCTGATACACACAGCCCCTTCTCCGGGGTTCTGGCTACACCACTCCACGTCACCCTGAACACCTTTGGAGTGGCTCACCCCAGGGCCAGGCTGACATCACCGGTGGTCGAGGAGGAGCTCGAACATATAGCACTCACACACTCATTGTTCCAGTCTTTTCAGAAAATAAAATTACCTTGAAATAAATAGAAAGCAGAGTGCCAGGTGGGTGAGTGGTGCAGGGGGTGCCCAGGCAGCTTTCTGGAGGCGACCTGGCATGGAGGAGGGTGCAGTGGAGGCTGCCATGGCCCTGCCTCGGGGTGCGAGCTCTGAGGGGACACTTCGCATGGCCTGGCAGTGACGTGTTAGCAAGCACATGCCCCCGAGGACAGTGGCTATACATGCTGGTGGCCCAGCCAAGGGAGATGTCAGAAAGGGAGGGCAAGGGACCCGTGCAGCAGAGTCCTGCCAGGGACTGGTGATGGTGTCTCTGAAATGGTGGCAGTGGCCATGGAGGAGGATCAGCTCTTAATATTGTCATTGTCAGGAGGGCACAGGCCCATCTCTTTTCGAAAAGACAGAAAACAAGTATTGGTGAGGACGAGGGAAGTTGGGACCCGTGTGCTGCTGGGGGCAGGAAAAATGTGCCACCGCTGGGGAAAGTGATGTGGCGACTCCCCAAAAAGTTACACAGAATGGCCATGGGACCCAGCAACCCCACTCCAGTGTGTCCCCAAAGGAGCCGACAGCAGGGCCTGGAACAGGCCCGTGCACACCACGCCCTCAGCAGCGTCACTCACAGGCGTCCATGGGTGGATGGACAGACGGACAAGCGAACTGTGCTTCACCCACATGGTGGGAGAGTGTTCGAAAGGTAAGAAGGAAGATTCTGACACAGGCCACACGTGGATGGACCCTGAGGACACTGCTGAGATAAGCCAGTCACAGAAGGACAAGTACCGCCCGATTCCGTTTACTGAGGCCCCTGGGGGGTCAAACCCCCAGAGACAGAAGGTGGGATGGGGGTGCCGGGGCTGGGGAGTGAGTGTCTAATGGGGACAGCGGTTCAGATTGTGAAGATGGAAAGTTCTGGTGGTGGTGACGGCTGCACAGGGAGAGTGTGCTGAATGTCTCTGAGCTGTGCACTTAATGAGTAAAATGGTAAATTTGTGTGTATTTTACAATAAATTTTTTTAAAAAGTGGGGCTAGATATTTGCGTAGGGAAAGATTAGGGAACAGCTGCCCCTTGGGGAGACATATCTCAGGGTGTGGCGCCTAACTCCCTCTGGGGACTCCATGGCTCTCAGGTGACCCCCACACCCGAGGTTGGAGGTCAGGCCCAAGAGGTGTCCCCACAGCACTGACAGGCCTGCGCTGCGACTGGAGCCCGAGACGGCTGTCGTCCTGAACCCACACCACGGCTCACCAGGCGGTGACAGATGGTGACTACTTTCCTGCCCAAGTGACTGCAAAGGATCCTGGTGGCCCTGAGATGCAGCCTGGCAGGAGTGAGCGAGCACAGGTCCCAGGATGTCCCCAGACGTCGGCCAGGCCTTCCCCACTTACCCTGCGTCCACACCAGTCTAGAAGCCATTTTTATTTTTATTTCTTTTAAAGATTTTATTGGGGAATTAGGGAAGGGAACATTGTGCTTTTCCCGGACCCATCAGCTCCAAGTCAAGTTGTTGTCCTTCAATCTTAGCTGTGGAGGGCCCAGCCCACCATCCCATGCAGGAGTCGAACCGGCAACCTTGTTGTTAAGAGCACGTGCTCTCACCAGCTGAGCCACCCTGCCACCTGTTGGCAGCTCAGCTCAGGCGCAGCTCACTGGCCCATGTGGGAATCGAACCAGCAACCCTGTTGCTCAGAGCTCACGCTCTAACCAACTCTGCCACTCGGCCGGCTCTAGAAGCCATTTTTAAAAGGTGGGTGGAGGGACGGGGAACTCAGTCACTGACCCCAGGGCTGGTGTTTCCTGCAGGACTGTGCCAGGCTCAGGTCTTCTGGTTGCCGTCTGTGCTGCTGGTGACAGCACCTTCCTCAGTCCTTCCTACCACCTGCTGACAGGGACTCTAGTGCCCGAGACAGAGGCCTGGGGCTGTCCACATGGGACACTGTGGGGGGCAGTGCTCCAGCCAGGCCACCAACACGACCTGGGGACGGTGTGTCCGGCCGCACTCAGGGCTTCAGGTCACAGCTGGGTCGTCTGCGTGTGAGGCTCCAAAAGGGGCGGCATTGCAACCAGTGTGAAATGCAGGTCAACGGCTTGAATCTGGGGAAGCGTGACTTGGAAGACCAGGATTCTGTGACATGAGGGACAGTGTGGCCTGTGACACTGAGGGGGCCACTGTCAGGGCAAATGCTGCCTCCTTCTCACATTTCCTCACAAGCTGCAGCCTAGGAATTCCCCCAAAGTCCAGCCAGTCATCAACATGGAGCCACGGGCTGCTGGCAGGGCTGGGCTGCCCTCTGGTGGCGTGCGACGGCGGTGGGCGCCCCAGCCGGGCGGGCGTGTGGAGTGCATTCCAATAGCCCCATCCCCTCAACTGAGCCACGATTGGCAGAGGAGGTCTGAGCAGAGCCCCAAAGTGCCGGAACACTGATGCCCCGTGAGCCCCTGGAGGTGGCCAGGGGGCCGAGGGACACACCAGCCTCTGGGGGTGGGGCTGTGCTGGGGGCAAAGCCTTCCGTAATTCTCTGGAAGGATGTGAAGCTTCCTGCCAGCCCTGCCTGGCCTCACACGTGCACTGAGTGTCCCAGGCAGTGCCAGTGCCCCAGGTCTTGGGGACGAGTGGGAGCGGGGACTTGAGGCTACCCTGCCACTCCTGGTTTGGAGGGCCTCCTCTGTGCCTTGGTTTCTTTGGTTTCCTTTGCGGGTTGGGAGGTTTGATGGTATAAAGAGCTGAGGACATGAAACCTACCGCCACAGGTGGCCGGTGCTGGGGTTGCACTAGAAACCAGGTCCCACGGTCAGCCCAACTCTGCGAGCTGTGGACATCTGTGGGGGCGACTCCAGGAGTGGTGGGGTGGCTGATGGAAGGAGGAAGGTTCCGACTGGGTTCCTTATGTTGCCGCTGGTGCTCATGGTGCCCACGGCGTGCCACAGGCTGCTCCAATGAGGACAGAAGGACATCGCCCTCGGGAGCTCTGGCAGGTCACGGCAGCATTTGCAAATGGATTCAGGATAAGTGGCTGCTGCAACAGCCCAGGCCCGCAGGGTGGTGGCAATGAGGACGTGGAATCCCATGAGCGCACTGAGGACACTGGCTAGACGGGCTTGCAGTCCAGGAGTGGCCTGGTGGTGGTTTTGCAGAGCAGGGCTGTGTTCTGTCAGCAGGGCAGAGGGCACACTGGGAAGCTTTCTGTGCTCCCACCCCAGCCACCCCATCCCAATAAGGGCCCTGTGCCAGTCACCAATTTACCATGTCAGCCCCAAACACACCCTTTACTGCTCTGTGCTATGGCGCCAGACCTGGTTTCTCTGTGCCCGCTGCTGCCATGCTGGGCTTTGTCCACACAGGGTGCTGTCAGACCCTGGGTCCAGTGTGTCCAATCCGAACTCCTCAGGCGTGGCGGTTGCCCTCAGTGAGTTCTCTGTGCCGGCGGCGGCTTCCTGTGCACCGGCCCCGGGGGCTGCAGCCACCCCAGCTGCTCTGCAGGGTCTGGGCTTTTTTTCCTCATCTCACAGGCTCATTCCTTCCCAATCTTTGCTCTGGCTTTCACATGAGAAACTGGGCAAGGACGTGAATTCACCTGCCATGCACTCCTCTGACTGGCTGTGACTTGAGCTGAGCCTTCAGAGACCCCAGTGGGTCCTTGTCTTCCGTTAAGTGCTCCAGGACACTCGGGCGGGTCCGCGGCACGGACAGGCCTGGTGCCGCCATTCTGCACTGTTGCCGTGTGTGGCAGCACTAGGGCCCTTGATGCAGCTGGTGCCTCACAACCAACCACGCAGACAGCCCCTGTGGTGAAGCCCCTGCACACCACGGGCGCCCCTTCCCAAGGGTGCAGCCCTACAGTCAGGCCCAGCACGTGACCAGGCCTGCCCAAGCCCCATCTCCGGGGGCCTCCTGGGCCCTCTCTGCATGTTTTCTCCGTGTTTCTGCTTTTCCCCCTTTCAGAGTGCCACCTTTCATGTGACTCCCTGGTGCACTCGCTTGTGGCTCTTGGATGCCGCCCACCTGGCTCAGGAGCCCCCTCCCGTCTCCTCTGCCTCGGACTCAACACCCAATCCGCCAGGATGCCCGGTGTCTTCAGCTGCAAACCACCTGCAAAGGCCACCAGCGCCTCCTGCTGACCACAGCGCCCTCCGCATAAGAACCAGAGGGACCTCTCACACAAAAGGTCAGGCCAGGGGTCGGCAAACTGCGGCTCGCGAGCCACATGCGGCTCTTTGGGTTCGTTCCGTCTCAAAAGTTTGCCGACCCCGGGAAGAGCCAATCCTGTTCCTCACAATTTAAAAATTATTCGAGGGCCATAAATATACTTTTACATAATCACCATTAGGTGAATAATATCCTTTAAACATTTTATAAGTGAAACTATGATAGCTTTATTTTCATTTTCAATTTTACTTCAGAGCCACATGTACATACCCAAAGAGCCGCATGCGGCTCGTAAGCCGCAGTTTGCCGACCCCTGGCGGCTCTTCCATCTCAAACGTTTGCCGACCCCTGGCTCAGCCCAGCAATTCCTTCCAGCGCTTCCCTGCTGCTCAGAATAAAACTCTGACCCGCAGTAGCTTCAGGGCCCACGTGTCACCCCAGGGGACTCCCTGCCTTGTCTTCCCCTCCGACCAGCCCCCACCATGCAGGTTCCTGCCTCAGAGCCTCGCGCTGGCCCTTCCTGCTGCCTGCAATGCCCTTCCCTGCAGTCTTCAAGTGGCAGCTCCTTGTCATCACTCAGGTCTCCGTGCACATGACGGCTCCCAGGGAGGGCTGCCCAGCTGCTCTCTGGCCACCAGCTGTGCTTCGCCGGGCTGACAGGGCTACTCGGCCATCTACTCCCACAGGCTCCTGTGCTGACCGGGCGCTTGCCGAGTCACCCACCTCTGGTTCCCATTTGTTTTGGTCCCGGCCAGACACACAGGTTTGCGTCCAGCAAAAGAAAGAATGATGGACTCTGGGGGCCTGAAATGGTTTCGATGTGTCTGAACCCTTTCACCCATGTGTAGCGCCTAAAACTTACCGCCAGACACTAGAGATAGCGCCTGCTGCAACGACGAGGGGAATGGGCGCAGGGCCTGTGAGGACACGGGTTACCTGCACTGCCCCCATGCCACCAAGGAGGCACCTGGGCCCAAGGGCATTTCTCATCAGAAATGCTTCCCCAGGTGGCAGGAACCTCACCCCCATGGGGTGACAGCAAAGGGTCATGGGGGCGGTTCAGGAACCAGCTCAAGCCACAGTTTTGTCACCAATAAAGTGAGGACTGTCACTATCCCTACCTCACAGGGCAAAGAGCAGAACATGAGCTACACCTGCAAGAATGCCAGGCCCTTGCCTGGGCCCCGTGAGACTCCCAGTTACCTCATAGGTGGAGCCGTCTGCACACCACAGCACCCCGTGCCCCTGACGCTGGTCCCGAACCCAGTCGCCATCATACTTGTCACCGTTCCTGAGGGACAAACGCAGAGGCTGCTCTCAGGTGGTGGAGAGCCAGGTGGTGGCGCTGACTCAGACCGGCCCCTCCGACCGGGCTCAGCACGCACCACTGGGCTCAGCACGCACCACCGGGCTACGGCAGAAATAGGCCCTGAGCAGATGGCCGTGAGCTGCTGCCGTGCCAGGGCCAGCCGCGGGGGGCAGGCGGCCTGGGCCCTCGGCAGGGCGCGATGACAAGCACCGTCCCTGACAAGAACATGGCCGCCAGCCCCCAGGTATGCAGGACTTGGAGAGGACAATAGAGAAGAAAAAGCGGGGGTGAACCCACAGATTCAAATGGCAGGATTCTGCATGAGAAACTGGCCCAGGAATTTAAGAGGCCTGACGTCCACCCTGTGGCCGGAAGGAAGGAAAGCCTCTGTAGGCCGCACCCCAACCCCCACCCTCCCAACCTTCCTGCGAGGTATTTTATTGGGGGGGGGTGTGTGTCAATGTTTTCCTCTAAACATACAAATAACCAATTCCAGTAATAGAAGGAGAAAGTGCAGAATCACACCAAAATACAGCCGTACTTTAGCGACTGGATATTAGGGGTGGGGGACAGGCTGTAGGGGCAGCACTCACTGAAAAGCCATCTGCCCTTGGCCATGTCGCTTGTTGTTGTGAAACGACCCCCGGTACACTTGCCCGTCCTGGTCCACCAGACACCCGTGTCCTAGAAAAGGAGTCGAGAGGCCAGCGTCAGCTCAGGCCGTCTGCCGGGCAGACCCTCCCTGGAGGAGGAGGACAACACACCACCACCCAGGCTGCAGGAGTCAGCACCCTCCCCACTTCGGCGGCCCTTCCAGGGGACAGACAGTTTGATTTTAGACAGCGCCAGCAGCCGCGACACCAGTGGAAGTGGCTCTGGCGTCTGGCTCTCAAAGGTCCTGAGTGAGGGTGGGAGGGCCACCACGGAGGGGCCCCTCAGGCCCCCGCACTGAGGCTGAAGGGCTCTGAGTCTGGCTGGGGCAGCGCTGCTACCGGTCAAGATGTTTGTCGGGAGTTTGTTTACGGCTGTGAAGGGCCTCATGGACCCACTCGACAGGCTGGGTCCAAAGGCAGAGGAGACCCGTGTGAGAATGAGCCTGCAGTGTGTGTTTGGGATTTTCTGGTTCTAGACAGTCCGCAAGCGTGAGAGCGTTCCGACTCTTATGTGGGTAGGAGCTGGACGAAAGCAAAGACATGCCGTGACCATTGTGCTGGCCTCCGGGTGGCAGTTCTTCCAGGAGCTGAGCACTTTGGCCTTGGGGCCCAGCTGGCTGCCTGCCCCACCCTCCTGGGGCAGAGTCCGCCCACCACCCGTGTGGCCTCCGGACTCGCTCTGTCCAGCAGAAAGAGGGGGACGTGAAGGAGCTGAGGCATCAACAGGGCATGTGCTTCCGGTCCCCGGGAATCCTGATGCTGTAGGAAGGACCCTGTGACTGCAGCTGTGTGGTCAGGAGACCCGTCCAGCAGAGCCCAGGCCCGAATGCTGACCCGGGGTTGTGAGCAAATAATAAAGTGGCAGTCTTTTGGAGACACTAGGTTTTGGGTGGCTTGTCACACAGTGGCGGCTAACGGATGCACAACCCACGTTGCAGGCACAGCCCTGCACACAGTGAACTGCAGCAGACACAGTTCCGAGGACAGGGGGAGGAGCACACTGTCACCTCTGACCCCCACCTCCAAAGTCTGGCAGGCCAGGGCAGGGGTTCCGGGACCTGAGTGCACATCAGCTTCCCTGGTCAAGGGCAGGTCCCCGAGTCCATCCGGGCCCACTGAATCCGGGATCAGGCAAGGGTGCTGGCATCGAGCGTCCCCCAGCCACTCTGCCCCGTATAGCGCCTGGCACGTGGCTGACACACACTGGGTTCTGGCGAACGTCAGACCTTCTCTCATGCCGTGGGAGAGCTCCCCTTCGTAACGTCCACCGGCTTTGTACTTCACGACGCCATGGCCTTGAGGCTCTCCCAAAACAAACTGTCCAGAATAGGTGTTTCCTGAGGCGGACAAGGTGGGGGAGAGACGGACATTCAGGGACAGGGCTCTCCCATGTCCCCTGAGGGACAACGGTTAGTTCCCGCCGGTCCCTTGAGCAATGGTGGCAGCAGGTGCCACTTCAAAACAGATGAGTCTCGTTATCTTATTTCTGACTCTGGCTCACGAGAGAAAATGTGTCAGGTGGGTCTGGACCCGCCTTCCCTGTCCTGTAGGAGTGTCTGATCCCCTCGCCTCAGTCATGTGAGTGCAGACTCAGCCCTCCGCTGACCCTCTGTCGTGCCCTAAAGTCCATGGGTGAGCCTTCTGTCCACTGAGAACTGACCACCATGCTTGCCTGTAAGGTCTGAGGGTCTGGTGACAGCCCCTGGCCAAGCAGTGGGCAGCATGGCAGTCGTCCTGCCCCAGGCTGGCACACTGCTGTTACGAGATACCTTACGGAAACCAGGGGTCCCCAGTTTACAGATGCAAGTGCCTTCCGCGTCCAGAAGGGAGGGACCACCTTATGCCAGAGATGGTTTACGAGAAAGGAGTCGGCAGGCCCGCCACCGTCTCCACAGCTAACCTGATGAGGCCCAGTGCCGGCAGCCTTCTCCCATGATCTCTCCATCCACAAACTCGCCTTCGTAATAACTTCCATCTTTAAACATCAGCTTCCCACGACCTGGTAAAAGGAATTGTGACGTGAAGTCAGACAGTGGTGGGGAGTGACTGCTGGTACCTGCACATGGCCGGGCTTCAAAGGGCTCAGGTTCCATGTGTGGCTCTCTGCAAACTCACCCACATACACATTTACCAATAAAAATGTTCCTACACATGAGCGGGCGCCCTGCTGTCTTGGCCAGAATAACTGCAGAGCCATCAAAAGTACAGAAGAGACCCTGCCCCCAAACTTTCTCGGGGGGTGGGGGGGACAACTACGGCCACCTCACCTCTGTCCACACCAGGGCAGAAGGAGAGAATCTGTGGACACAGATGACACTGAAGAATACATTTAAAAAATGTGGACCCAGTCTGTCCGGGCCAGGCTCTGACAAGAGTCTCAGATACGAGCCTGTGCCTGGCCTGGAGGACGAGTTAGAGGTTTCAGCACAAAACTGAGAAATGTCTGTGTGTAAAAACACTACAATGAAAGTCAAAAGTTTAAAAATATGGAAAATACGGGCGGCCAACAGATACAACAAGAGCTCATATGAGAAGATACCAAAAGACCGATTCTCCAGCAGAAAAACGGGCAGGGGATGTGAACAGGGAGCGGCCCAAGCAGACATAAAACCGTGTGAGCAGAGCTGTGGGATGTCTGGGCCCTGCCTCCGGCCAGGCCTCCTGGTGACACCCACTGAGACTTTCTCTCCTCTGTGGTTGTGACTTTCTGCAAAAGCGGGTAAGCTCTTTATCATTAGAAATAAACCATAAAGGCAACTGCCTTTATTTTCACTTTGGCAAAGATGAACTAATACTCCATAGAGGATTTCCAACTTGTAGCTGCCTCTGCCCCTGAGAAGATGGCAGGCTGAGGGGTCTTCTGCGGCCCTGGTGCCCTGCCTGGCCTTGCTGCCAGCCACCAGGGCAGCATGAGGGCGCCTTGTCCCGTGAGCCCCAGTGCTGCAGGAAATGGCCTTGCCTCGGCAACAGTGAGAGCATGAGGGCCCAGTGTGGCTGGCACCGCTGCCACCCACTGCCCCAAGCTCCCCGAGGAAACGTCACCTGTGAGGTGGCAGCTGTGGGAAGAGGCCACAGACGTTTCTTACCGTGTGTCTTCCCTCCTCTCCATTCCCCTTCGTAGCGAAAGAAAGAATTCGGGTATATGTAGACGCCGTAACCTGAGTATTGACAAGAAGACACAGGTGAGCACGTGACATAGGTGACCTGGCTGACGTGTAACAAACACCCAGGTGGGGTGCGGTCTGGGGGCGCCGCACAGTGTGCAGTGTGCAGCCCCCCTTGGGGGGCTCTGAAGGTGTGTGTGTACTTCACCTCCTGGGAACTCCCCAATACTGCTGCCCAGAGGCTCAGTTTGGGGGTCAGGGCTTTTTCTATTTACTGTCCCTCCGTCCACTCCTTCGTCCCACCAAGCCCCAGGATCACCTACTCGGCGCAGAGAAGCAGGCTCAGCGGGAGGGGAGCTGGGTCCTTGAGGGACGTGGTGGTGCGGGAAGGGGTTGATAGGAGGGTCGGGAGCCTTCCCGGAGAGGGGACATCTGAGCTGAGCCTCATTAGCCAGAAGAAGGTGAGGGCGCGGTGTGGGAAGGAGCCGGCCCTGCCATTTCTCTGGAAACCCTCCCACGGCTTCCTGTCCCCTCAGGTCAACCCAACTTGCGCCCAAGGAGGGCCTGCCCAGCTTCTTCTCTTGCCAGTTAGCTGCTGAGCGCACCGTCCCCTAACTCCCAACTCCGGCAGTTCCCGGAAAGGACAGGGCCCCCTCGCCACCAGCCCCATGTTTTCAAGGCACAACTTGGGGGTAGCGGTTCTAAAGACGCGTGGGCGTCACCACACTACTGCATCTGCCATAAAGATCAGCTTCTACCCGAAGCTAGTGGCGTGGACTCGGAGCTCACTCCGGTCCCTTTTCTGTGACTCCCAAGAACAGCTCCTATCCAATCTCCTCTGAACCGCGCGTCCAGGTCGGATTTCTCCCGGCCTCTTGAACCCCGCCCAGCCTGCGGAGCACCAGCAACACGGAGGCGCTCCCTTTCCAGGGTCTGGGGCGACAGGGCCTCCGGGGTTACCAGCTCGGGCCCGTGGAGGCGCGCGTGGGTAGCCCCACTGGGATCGGGGATGCAGGTTCCGGAGCCGGCTCCGGGACTCTGCCTGCCTCCCTCCTACCCCAACAGAGGCCCGGTAGGGCGCAGGGCAGTCGGCCGCTCGCCCCGTGGCCCTGCAGTCATTACCATCCTGCGGTGGTCGCCCCTGCGGGTCGCGGGGTTGCAGACGGGAGGTTGGCCTTCTCTGGCTGGCAGCTGCCATCTTGCTTCTAGAGGTTTCCCTTAGCAACCAGCAAAGCCCTCCTCCATTGGCTCGTTGGTCGCTAGGGGACGTGGTCTTGGGCTCAGTCCCTGGGCGATAACAATCTCTGGAGCGGAGTACTCCGGGCCGGGAGCCAAAGAACTCGCCTGCGCCTGCGCGGCATGGCGTATTTCCGCCGCTTACGACCCTTCTACGGAGAGGACCGCCCCCGCCAACGGCCTGGGCCCCGGCACCGGAAGCGGAAATGGTTGGAGGCTTTTGGTCCCGCCCCGGCGGCCATATTGGAAGCCCGGAGGCGGCGCCGCGCAGTACTGAGCGGAAGTGCTCGGCTGCCTCTTCCCGGACCGAGCGAAGCGTCGGCGCGGCCCCCGCCCGCGTCCTCCTTCCCGCGGCTCTCGGAGACCGCGCTCGGCCGCAGCAGAGCCGCAAGGTGCGGGCGGGCAGCGGGCGGGGTCCGGGATAGGCGGGATCCGGGCGGGGGTCGGGGGCGCCGCGGCGGGGCAGCGGACGCGGGCCGAGATAGGCGGGGCGGGATGGACGGGGTGGGCGCAGCGGTGGGCCCCGGCCGGCCGGCTGGCGAGTCCTGGGAGGGGTCAGCTGTCCGCCCCCGCGTGGGGTGGGCACGGCCGCGCTCCGCTCCGTGCCTCTCCGGTTACCCGGGCTTGCCTGTAGGATTTGGGCAGGAAGGCGTCAGGGTGCAGTTGGGTTCCTCAAAATGACATTTTGGTGATAGTACAAGCTCACGTGGCAGGGTCGCAAGTTCTCCAAGCCGGGTACCGACGGGGCTCCCGCTCGGGTCTTACAGCCCAGAGCCGCCCTCGCCGGAGGAACCTCTGCGCTCGGTTTCCTTGTGTCTTAAGAGAGAGGCGGCGGCCTGTTGGCCCTGGAAGTTCTCCCCAAGCGCGTTCTGCTCGGTTGGGTCGATGTTACGCTTCGTAGGAACGCGTGAGGCGGAGCGCCCGGGAGTGAATAGAGGGTCCTCAGTGACTGGGACTCGGGTCCTGTGGAATGGAGGAGGTGGGCCAGGTGGAGACCTCGAAGATGGTCACGCCCAGGGGCGGGAGGAGCCCGGCGGAGCGCGGCCTTGCCAAGATGAGCAGATGACGTCGGGAAGGGCATTTCAGCGGAGGGAACAGCACCAGAGGTTGACGGTGTGTGACAGTGTCATGCCCGGGACCCAGGAGGAGTGAGGGAGGTGGAGAGAGAGGTCGTGGGAGCCGAGCGGGCCGTGACCCCAATGCCAGGCAGAAGGACGGAATCCTGCACTGCGCTCTCGCTTGAGGGGGGATGACCGCCTCCAGAAATGGGTGCAAGTAATGGCCGTAGGACCAGGCATATGGACAGGCTGCGGACAGTTTCAGGCTTATCCTCTGTGTCTGCTTGGGGTGGTTTTGTCGTGCTTTTTACTTTGTTTTCTTTGTGACTGAGAATAAAGCCATTAAGTCCAACCGATACTGTACCGACTGCCTGCTATGTAATAGGTGGTAGATGGTAGGGCCCAGCGGGGGGACCAGACAGGGTGCCCCCCTCAAGGAGCTTGCACTCTAGTGGAAAAATAAGAAAGTGATTGTTACACACAAAATAAAACCTGGGTGACGTGACCCAAGGGACTGGGTGGTCGTGGAGGCCTTTAAACTGAGCAGAGAGAAGAGGACTGCGGACAGCACCGCTGGTGTGCGGCCGGTCCTGGTCCAGGGACAAGCCTGGAGGGCGTGTGGGGGGCGGCTGCTCTGAGGGCCGGCCTGGGAACCCCTGCAAGAGTCCCTGGAGGAGGGCACGAAGGTGCTGTCGCCCCGTTTCACAGATTGGAGTGAGGTGTGCTGAAGTGGTCGCCAGGGTCTTACCGCCAGGAAAGGATAGAACTGGACGCTAAAAGCAGGCTGTTTGGCTCCAAAGTTCACATAATGTTGTTATACTCGTAGACGATGAGTGTAATCAGGATGTAGGGCCGTGTTTTAATATGCATGTTGTTGGTCAGATAATGTGAAGTTGGCTAATGTGTTTTTGGAAGGTTTCCCCCATGTTCAGTTGAAAGAATGATTTCTACTTAAGAGTGCATGCTTTAAAGGATAGCCAGGTATTTTTCTCTCTAGTAATTACTCTTATTGCCTTGATTCAAGTAAAAGGGTTTTAATGGTAAACACGTTGGTCATAAAAAAGTGAAATAAGAGAAAATTTGTAGGGAACTGTAGAATAAAGAATATTACTGATATAGCTTTCTACTGGCCTGGCTTTGGCCTAAACTGGGGGCCGGCCATCCTATATAATGAGTTATAGTTTAGCTCCTTTTAAAATACAGAATTCTCCCCAGTTGAATGTAAAGCTGCACCTTCCGAAAAGACGGGGGGCGGGGAGCCATCATTCACTGTTGAGTGCAGTCGTGTGTCGCTGGTTGACGTGTGTCCCATGAGAGCAAAGGGCACTTCTTGGTCTCCTGGACACTTCCTGGAACTCTGCCACAGCCACACGATGGCTCCAGGAAATGGTGTCATGGGATCACAGTTGCCCTTTTTGACACAAACTTGGTGGTGTGACTGCTCAGGTTATTTTCATGTTTAAGGTGTGTGATTAGAAGTTATTTCCCTGTGAGACCCGGGACCACATCACGAGCCTGCTGACCTCCATCTCAGACAGGACGTTCTCAGTGCCCCGCTCAGGACAGGCAGACTGACGCGGTGACTGGAGCCGATGTGAGCCTAGGCTTTCTGTCTGTGAGTGGCAGGGTTTCCTGGGTCAGCGAGCCCGTTTTCCACATGAGGAAACGGGCCCTGTGGCCACACAGCTCAGGGGCCTTTAAAACAGGCTCGGCCAGTCAGCTTCTGGTCCCCAGCCCCGCTTGGCACCTGACTGGGGAGATGCCACCCGCAGGTTGGCAGCAGTGATCTTTGCCCAGGCACCTTCACCAGCTTAGGGACTGCAGGCATCCGGGTCCTGTGGACCCTTCTCATCCTGATGTTTGGGGAGCGGCCTGCTTGGTTGCAGGAGCTGAGGTCAGGCTGGGCTCTGGTCGCCCCTGACCTTGGGCAAGTAGCTTCACCTGTTGAAGACTCGGTCTTCCTTGGTAAAATGGGGTGACGACACCTACTTTTCTTGGGCATCTGGGTTCGCACAGGTAAATTCCTCAGGGAGTCACAGCAGCATGTTGAAATAGTTACGAGCAGATGGGGTTACCTCCACTACAGATAAGGAACTGGGACACAGACAGGTGACTACCTGAGAATTGATGTGACATTCTCCTCTTGGTGGAGTGGAGGACCTGGCCCTGATGGGATCAGGAGACACGCTGCTGGCGCCGGGACGAGCAGCCTGGGCAGAGACCATGGCAGGGCCGAGAGAAGGGGGGTGCGGAGGGAGCCCGGGGAGGCGTGGGAGCAGCGGCCCGTGCTGTGGTGGGCCCCAGACTCCACAGTCATGGGAGGGATGGGACCCAGGTGGCGGTAGCAGAAATGGAAGTCACCCTGGGCTGCTTTGCATGTGATGTGCCTTCCTGGCTTTCCACCAAAGCGTGTCGCCAGCTTGTTTCTTTTTCCAGGACGACTCATAGTAGAGGTACACAGAAGGAGGAAATGGTGTGGGTCAGATGCTGCTGCCGAAAAAAACCTGCTGGGTAGTATTGGTGAAAATCGGTGAAAAGCGATCAAATCCTTGAATGCATTTTATTTAATTTAGAAGTATTTTGTGATGTCCTCAGGTACAGAATGTCCGAAGGGGACAGCATTGGAGACTCCGTCCATGGGAAGCCCTCTGTGGTGTACAGATTCTTCACCAGACTTGGACAGGTTGGTTGTCGGACGTGCACTGTGTGACTATTTGAACAAGAAACTGTTGACCCTGGGACATTTCCCCGCAGGATGTCAGTGCGCCAGCGTTCCCGGTGCGCAAAGCGGCATTTACACTTTTGGAAATGGCTTTCCCTCTGCCGTGAACACATGCTCGTGTCTTCTGCAGAGGGCCAGATATGGGTGGGTTAGGCCTTTGGGGCCACATGAGGTCTCTGCCACACACTTGTTTCCTGGGTTGTTTTTTTTTCAACCTGTAACTGTGAAAACCATTCTTAGCTCCTGGGTAGTACAGGTAGGGCGATGGCCCCTACTCTGCTCTTGCTGTCCCCTCTCCCGGCCACCCACATTCATGTCCACATGGCTTGGTGGGGAGGGGCCCTCATACCCCTCGCCCAGGTCTGCACATGGTTGTTGGACCCAACGCTTGTGGGCTGTGACATGGCCTGCAGCGGCCAGCAGTCCTGACACGATACTCAGACACTGTGTGAGCTTCAGTCGTGGGGCGAGAATCCTCCTTCCGTGAACAAGCTGCATGTGGTGCTGCTGTTCAGGGTCAGAATGAAAATGAGAATTATTATTATTATTATTTTTAACAGATTTTATTGGGGAATTGGGGGAGGGGAACAGTGTTGGGGAGTTGGGGAAGGGGAACGGACAAGTTCTTGTCCTTCAATCTTAGTTGTGGAGGGTGCAGCAGGCCCAGCTCCAAGTCTAGTCACGCCACTCAGCTCAAGGTGCCGTGTTCATTCTTAGTTGTGGGTGGGCGTAGGCCACCATCCTGTGCGAGAGTCGAACCGGCAACCTTGTTAAAAGAGTGTAAGTGCATGCTCTAACCACTGAGCAATCCTTGTTAAAACAAGAATTATTAAAGCTGGGTGAGTGATGGGTTGTGTGGGCTCGATATTCTCTTTTATTTTTTTAAATTTAGAGTAAAAAATTTTTTTTTTTAAACTTACCAATTACAGTTGACATTCAATATTATACTACTTTCAGGCGTACAGCGTAGTGGTTAGGCATTTATATGACTTACGAAGTGATCTCCCGATAAGCCTAGTCCCCACCTGGCCCCACACACAGTTATCACACCACCACTGACTATATTCCCTGTGCTGTACTTACATCCCCAGACTGTTTCGTAACTACCAATTTGTCTCTCTCTTTACTTTTATGACTGGTTGAAAATTTTCATAATTAAAACTTAAACAATTTCAGAAGTAAAGTTAGGCAACATGTATACTAATCACATATGCACACACGTCACGTTGGACGTGTGTAAGAGTAAGGCACCATCAGGAAACTCAGGCTCCATGCTGCCGGGGTCAGGCCGGCTTGGGGCTTTGGGACGGACCTGGGGGCTGAGTCCTGAGTGTAGGTGGCGATGCGAAGGGCTCCCCATCTCGATTGCTAAGGGATGGCCCTGCCTCAGGTACCGCATATCAGTTGGGGATTGATGGTCGACGTCCCGGCTTTGGACGGCTGACTTCCATTCTGAAGTAGGACGTGCACTTGGCCGTAGGAGCTGCAGGGTCTGAGACGTGCATGAACTCTTGTCGTTCTAGATCTATCAGTCCTGGCTAGACAAGTCCACACCTTACACAGCTGTGCGATGGGTGGTGACGCTGGGCCTGAGTTTTGTCTACATGATTCGGGTCTACCTGTTGCAGGTAGGTGTGGCTGCGATGAGACGTGGCGTCTCCACCTTATGCGAATGTGGTGTTGGCTGGGATGTCGGTTCTTGCTTCTGTATCTGGATTAGGTGGGTTGATGGTAAAGGAACTGGTCTCTGATCACTTTCAGTTAAGTACCAAATGTAAGAAAAATTTCAGTGACTGTCTTTTCAACTAGGATCATTTACAGTTCAACCTGTGTTTGTCACACTGTTCCCAGGACAGTCTTAGCGGCAGTCTGGGGCCCACTGAAAAACGGACGGCGCCCCTCCGTCCTCTCCACTTTCCTGGTCTGGACAGTGGACCTTCTGGTGCCCCCTCCCCCACCTCGGGACTCCTGGTCTGGGGACAAAGTACCCTTCTGGACCAGTCACCTCATTCCCTAGGTTCCATAAGCGATGCTGGCTCCTGCGGGGGTAGCTGCTTGAGCCACACATTTTAGGAGGCCGAGGAGGGGAGTGCAGGTGGTCCAGCTGAGTGCAAGACCAGAGAGCAGGCTGGCGGTGGCTGTGAGGGGCTTCTCTCTGGCTCAGGGGACATCCTCTCCAACTTAACCCTTGGTGTGCATTACTCTCTGGGACCACCTGGTTTCTAGATGGAAATTCTCTTGAGAGGAGGTCGTAATGTTTCCTTGTGTCCAAAGAAAGGCAGGTTCAAGGCCTTGTCCAGCGTTTTTCCTCCTCTGGAGCTGGGAATGATGTTTCCTCATTTAAAGCAAACACCTTCCTTCCAGGTCTTTGCAAGAGCGAGGAAGATGTAGTCCCTAGGTGGACACCTTTGTTACTGGCTGCTACAATGCATCAGTACCTGGGACGTCTCTCTTAAATGAAATGGAGAAACATGTTCTTGGATGTTCATACAATTGTGCTGTCCGTGCGGAACCCCAGCACAGTTCTGTGGGGGCGCTGGGGCCATTCTCTTGGTTACTGTGGCAGCACCAGCCCACAGGCTGTTGAAAACTCATGTTGAATTTAGTTTTTTTTAAAATCAGAACTTGGTCTGTCCTCTAATGGAAAGAGTGACCTAGAAACTTTATTCAGGGAGTTCTGGTGGAGCGTGTCTCACAGGGTAGTTCTAAACCAAGCTCACACCTAACGGGCATCCCTCAGGCTCAGCCCTGCATCCTGAAGCTGTGTGAATAGTAAGCGGACTTTTCAGTCTAGTTGCAGCTTTCTGACTTGAAAAGTTTTAAGGCAGAAAGATCTCACTGTGTTTGTGTGGGAATTGTTAGCGTGTAAAACCGACAGTGCAGTGAGTTCTGCTTCATCATGGGCAGACCTTCCGTGGCTAAAAGCAGACATAGGGTGCAGGGCGAGTTGCATGTACACCTGGCGCTGGCCTCACGCCTCCAGGGCTGGCTGCAAAACGTGTTTAACCTCATTCGGACTTGTTCACGTTCTGGCCCTGGATGTCTTCTGGGAGAGGTTGGGAACACTCCCGACAAGTGTGGTCACAGCTCCAGGCCCAGGGGGGTGTCGGCCGGCACCTCTCAAGTGGTGGTGTCCCAGCTCAGATGGCCGTTGGCTGAGGGCAGGGTGTCTGCACCTGGCATGTGCGCTAGTGTCGCTCAGTGCCCAGCTGCCCTGCCCCTGAGGAGCCCCAAGGTGCAGCTTGGTCACATGGCTTTGAGAATCCCACCTTTTCTGCTGCCCTCCTGGGGGACCTGGTGGCTTCAGGTGTTTTGTGCATCTGACGGGACGCCCCTGGCTTGCCCACTGTCACGACCCACAGAGCAATTCAAGACAAACTGTCACCATGGACGTCCCTACTCTTGATGTCACTTGTCATTAAGTTCCCTGCCGTGGGGTAAACCTGTGCACTTCTGAGTTCAGTTAAAACTGGGTTGAGGTTCTGGGCTGTGAATGGGGTGGTTCAGGGTGTGGGGTGGCTGGCGTGTCACTGACCTGTGCTGCTTTTCTTGCAGGGCTGGTACATCGTCACCTACGCCTTGGGGATCTACCACCTAAACCTCTTCATAGCTTTCCTTTCTCCAAAAGTGGACCCTTCCTTAATGGAGGACTCAGGTAGAGGAGCGTCGGCCTGCTCTGCTGTTGCTTTGGGGAGGGTTGTGATTTTGTGTACGTCACAGGGTTGCTCCATTTTCTCTGGAAACATTGGAAATCCAGACTCTGAGACTGTCCTCTTGGTGTTGAAAGTGTCCCTAGTACTTGGGGATTACGATAAGTTTGTTTGTAGAATGACTCATTACACCCTCTTACACGTGAGGTGGGCGTTCCCTCCGTCCTCTCTGAAGTGCAGATGAGGAAACTGAGGCACACAGGGTCATGTGACTTGCCTGGGGTCGCGTGGCAGAGCGAGTGGAGCAGGGCTGGGACCTGGGCTGCTGACTCCAGAGCCTCCTTCCCAGACAGCCCGCCTGCCTCTCAGGCATCTGCACTCTCATCAGTTAGGCCCCGGCTCACGGCGCCAGGGTAACCAGAGGCTTCCGTGGGCAGCTCACAGGGACCCTGACTGCTCGCTGATGGGCAGCCCTGTGGAGGCGGGTGCTCTCTGATTTCCCAGGATGGTGGGGTGAAAATATCTTGGTTCACGTCGCTCCTGGCCATGCTTAGGAGTTCTAGACATCTGCTGCCACTGTTGGAAAAGCCGGGGTGCATCTCTGCCCGTCGAACCCCTATTAGGGGAGAGACGCTGAGTGCTCGTTATTTTCTCGAGACTTCAAATTGTGACCAGAAGCCTGTGGTTTTGCTTTCTAGAATAGTTAATGAAAGTATTAAAGGAAACACAACCCTTTCATTTAATGTTGCCATTTGGGAGGACTAGAAAGTACCTCAGAGGCCCTGTCTGTGGCCTAGTTGCTCTGTAACGGGAGGCGCCTGTCTTGGGGGGTGAGGTGAGGTGAGAGGTGTGGGTGAGCCTCAGCCCAGGGGCCTGGCTCTGCTTGGAGGAGGGTGTCGCTCCCCGGCAGTCCAAGGCTTTGGAGAGCAGACACCCTCCCCGGCGTGCATCCCCATTCGTGTAAATGTCCGCTTGTGTTGCCTTCCCTGCCTCTGTGTAGTGCAGTTGGTGTGCTGAGAATCGGTGTGTGGTTGAACCTTTATACAACCCTGTGAAGTGTACAGTTCTTTTGCAAAAGTTCTCATACAAACTTACTAAAGCAAAGACTTGATTTCTGAGTCAACTAAAGAGCCTTTTGGTCTTTGGTTAAATGACAGCAATCTGTATTTGATGCATTAGTGCACAAGCGCTAGGGAGAAACTTGTAACTGTAGTCATGGAAACAAAGGGTGACACCCGCTTTCTCTGGTGGACGCTCTGCCTTGCAGATGACGGGCCCTCGCTACCGACAAAACAGAACGAAGAGTTCCGGCCGTTCATTCGGAGACTTCCAGAGTTTAAATTTTGGTGAGTTAATTCCGCAGGTACTTGGTCTCAGGTGTGGGTGATCAGACTGTGAACAGACTGTTTTTGTTCTCATTGGCCAGCGAGTTAGGCTTCTTATGAAGTAGGAGTTATGGACCTTGGTTCCCCCAGAATATGAGGGCTGCGCTTGCGGGGCCTCCGGAGGAGAGTGCGGCCCCTGGGTATGTCGCAGGCTTGCCTCGGGAGGGCTGGCGGCCCGGCCAGCCTTGGACCCTGCCTCGCAGACCGCTGGCCGAGCGTTGCTGCAGGCACACAGGTACACAGGTGCGCCTTCGGCTCTGGGCACACGTGGCTCTCTGCCCACCAGTGTGTCTGGACAGGCGCAGCCTCAGGGCGGCTGCTGTCGTTGGAAGTGCCACACTCTGGGATGAGGGTTGGCTTGTCCCCTGGACCTCCTAAGGCAGCGACATCTGTGTGATGTCGTGACAAGGGTGAGTGTGACAGGTGGACATAGGTGACCCCCCCTTCCCACTGTCAGAGGTGTGGGGCTCTGTGACCTGGTCTATCCTATATTTGCTGGATCAAAAACTGAAGGAAGCGGGCCAGCCGAGTGGCTCAGTGGGTTAAGAGTTGGCTTAAGAGCACAAGCTCTGAGCAACAGGGCCGCCGGTTCAAGTCCCACATGGGCCAGTGACGCTGCAGCCGAGCTGAGCTGTCGCTGAGCTGCCAACAGGTGGCAGGATGGCTCAGCTGGTGTAACAACAAGATTGCCTGTTCGGATGGTGGGCTATGCCCACCCACAACTAAGACTGAACTCGGCACCTTGAGCTGAGCTGCGGCCCCAGTGGCTCAGTGGATAGAGTGTGCGCACTTAACAACAAGGCTGCTGGTTCAACTCCCACATGGGATGGTGGCTACGCCCACCCGCAACTAAGATTGTAACACAGCACCTTGAGCTTAGAGGCCACGAGCTGCCGACGGGCAGCCAGATGGCGACTGGCACCCTCCACAACTAAGACCGAAGAACAGCAACTTGGCTGGTCCCCTCCCCCAATTCCCCAACACTGTTTCCCTCCCCCAATTCCCCAACACTGTTCTCCTCCCCCAATTCCCCAATAAAATCTTTTAAAAAAACACCAAAAAAAACCTGAAGGAAGTGAGCTGCCACATCTTGCTTTGCACTTGGGGTGCTGCATGCGGGACCTGGCCAGTGCTCAGCTTGTGTGGGGGAACGGGCGTGAACTGCAGGTGAGATTGGGGCTCTGGCAGCCCCCGGAAGCTGGCCTCTGATCTGTAGGAAGGGGCGATCCAGGGAGGATAGCATGTGGGCCGCGAGCCTGGTGGGCGGGCGCCCCTGGTGCTGCCTGGTCCCCAGAACACTGCCTAGCTCAGGGGGGAGCGGCCAGGGCATGTGGGGCTCGGACGGGGGTGAGCTCCAGATGGCAGGCTGGGCCTGACACGAGGCTTGGGCAGAGCACACATCTGAGTTGTCCCCAGCTGCTGGCCTCAGCGCCTCTTCGCTGGTGTTTTGGTGTTTCACACTTTGTGTTATTTTATTTATTTTTTTAGCTGAGCCATCCTGCCACCTGTTGGCAGCTCAGCTCGGGCCGGGCCTTGAACCGCTGTTGCTCAGAGCTCACACTCTTGAGCGAGCTCTTAACCAACTGAGCCACTCAGCCGGTCCCACACTTTGTGTTATTTTAGAAGAAAATGTGGAGCTTTCAAGGGACTAAGCTGCGTTTGTGGTTGCACGTAGCACGCTACACATCCCATGTTCGCAGGGCCAGCTCGCTCCTGTGGGCAGACGCTGTGCCGCTGCCGGGAGCTGACCTTTCCTCTTTCCTTTAAGGCACGCGGCCACCAAGGGCATCCTGGTGGCCATGGTCTGCACCTTCTTCGAGGCATTCAACGTCCCTGTGTTCTGGCCCATCCTGGTGATGTACTTCATCATGCTCTTCTGTATCACCATGAAGAGGCAGATCAAGGTAAAGCCAGGAACGGCGGCAGGCCCCGGCCAGGGGCACTGGGAGGCGTGGGCTCAGGCCTGTGATGTGGAGGGTGATGCAGGGCCTGCCGCTTACGCATAGGCAGTGGCAGGAAGCTCCGTACAGGCCCGGGATGGGCACACGGTGTCCCACCTCCCTCCACCAAGGCCAGCCAGCACAGCTGTGCCACAGCCCAGGGTCCGGGAACTGGCCCTTGGCAGGCAGCTCTGGGGGGCTGTGCCCTTGTCCCAGGTATGGCGTCCTGTGGGTCAGTCAGGACCTGCTGGACGAGGACAGGGTTATGCCCACGCTACTCTAAAGCGGACCTGGGCAGACATGACCGTGCAGCTTGACTGGGGCCCATCTTGCACACAGGGGCCCCTTCCTGGATCCTGGGCATCTCCCGCCGGCTCAGCCGGCCCAGCGGGCAGCGAGGGCTTTGTGGTGGGGCCTGGAGGTTCATAGCTGGAGTCCTGGTTTCATCGCCTGACATGTAGCTGAGGTGGTCCATTGGGAAGCCGTTCTGAAACCAGTGTGTCTTGTCTGTCCGCAGCACATGATCAAGTACCGGTACATCCCGTTCACGCACGGCAAGAGGACGTACAAGGGGAAGGAGGATGCGGGCAAGGCCTTCGCGAGTTAGACGCCGCGCAGGCCGACGCCGCGCAGGCCAGCCGGCCCTCGGAGCCCGAGGCGGGTTGGAGCCATTGTAACGCCGCCTTCCTCCTCCACATAAAGTAGTTGATGACCAGGGGTCGGATTTTCTTTCTAAAAAGGAGCTTCAATTGTTTGTAACTGAAATATCAGGTTCTTGAAGAAACTGGCATTTAACCTGCATTGCATTGATTTGTTTTAGTGATGTTCAGGTGTTTAAATGGACAGAATTGTAGTGAGCCACAGGCTGGGCGGACAGTCGGGCGGGGCTGGGGGGGGGCGTGGAAGGACCCAGCCCCCCCTTCCCAGGGATGCCCGGAGTCCGTCGCCCAGCCCGAGGGTGATGCTCACCTGAGTCCCGTGTGTGGGAAGGAACAACACTTCCAAGGTGACTTTCCAGAAGTGTTGGGGTTCTCATGCCAGTTTCCCAATTTCATCTCCGCAGAGATGTATCAAGTTGGCCTCTATCATAGTGACTCAAAACTTTGTTAATACCTACATGACTGCTTCAGGCCTGGAATTATAAATATATATTATATTTTAATTGTTTGAGATTATTTTGACATATTTCATACAGAGTTGTTTTGATTAATTTAAATGTTTTCATGCAGCAGCCCCTTCGCAGAAACAGCTGCCTGGTGAGAGCAGCCACTTCTGTGGGTTCTGATATGCTTTTCACCTTCTGGGGAAACAACTGACACGCATGTCAACTTTTTGATGTGAGAAAAACCAGTACTCGTAAACATTTTGCTAAGTAACTTTTTAATTCCAACTTTATTAAAGACAGTGTCCCCTTTCTTGTGTAGTCTTTATCTAACACTACAGCTCGCTGCCCATCAGAACCGTTTTTTGCCAAGACCAACAGGATGTGACCTTGGCTGTCACTGGGGCAGACACTGAAGTCAGTCTTTTGTCCCTGGTCCAGAGGGGGTATGCTCGCTTGTCACCATAATCAGTTTCCCGTAGTCAGACGACTGCTGGCTGTGCCTTTTCTTTTGCAAGGTTTTGCATACCTGGAATTGAGCTCCTCTGGCTTTTAAGAGGCCATGTGAAAACCTTTGTCAACCTGATTGTGGATTCTGATTGGTGCTTCCATTGCGTTGTGGCTTCGACACAGCCGTGCTCTAGAGAGCTGCACCTTTCATGGCTTCCCTAGTCCATGCTCAGGCCTAAGGTGCCTGCTGGGAAGTTGTGTGTGCTCGGTCAGAGCATGACTAAAGATTTTCAAGAGTGGGACAGGGGGCTCCTTGTCTAGAGGTCAGCTGGGCCATGGTCACAGCAGCTTGTCTGGCAACTCCCCATGACCTTTGTTAACGAGGCTGCCGAGCTGTGTCTATTCCTGGACACCGGCTAAGTCGCACTCAGGAGCGCAGGCCTATGCCACACGTCTGTGCTGCCCCCCCTCCCCCGGGGGGACGTTACAGCTGGAGCAGAGGTCACCCCCGGAAGGACGCTTTACACCAGCTTCACGGAACCCGAGTTTCACTTCACCCTCACGGTATCCTCAATGTACCAGCACTCGTGGGATTTGTTCGTAAGGATGCCTATGTAAGGATGGCCAAGTCCTCTCTCTTCTACAAGTTAGTGTTAAAACCCCGAAAACAAACAAAAAAAAGGTGGCAGGAAGTAGGCTGCACATAGGTGACCTAATGGTGGAGCCAGCCTGCCTACCGGCCTCTGTGGTGGTTTGTGGGTTTGGCCTTAGAAGATGGAACTTGTCCCCCCTGCTGGCTCTGCCTCTCCAGGAGCCCTGGGCGGGCGAGAGGAGACCCCGGGCCGGCGTAGGGCCCAGGTGCAGACTTCCACTTCCGGAACGGCACACAAACTTGACACGTGTTAGGAGGTACATGCCAAATATCTTAGAAATAGGGCTCCTTGGTTTCTCCTGGCCACTCAGGAGCCAGCTCTGGTGACAGGCGAGGTCCAGGGGTGTGGGTGCTGGCCGACTGACCTTGCTGCCAAAAGCAGCTGCGTTCTCTGCTCGCTCAACACTTGCACGTTCAGGCCAAACCCTTACCATCTGGCTGATGTCGGCTCATTTTCTGATAATATAAGTGAATAAAGCATGTCCTGGCCCATTCCTGAAAATAGTTCTCAGCTGTGGTTTGGGGAAGGGAGCGGAAGCCTAGAGCCTTGTTCTAAGGAGTGAGGTTCCTGAACTGACTTGGCTGTATGGGAGCGGGGGCAGGGGAAACAGGCCCGCAGTGTCTCGCCGTCACCATCCACCGGCTCGGTAACTGAGCTGGGTGGAGCCCCTTCCAAACCTGGCCCTGGAAGCCTCAGACCAGCTGTCCAGCCTGTCCTGAGCTGCTAGCACAGCATCTGATATGACAAAAATAAGAAATTGGAGGATTTTATGATTTCTGTGCAAATAAAGTTAACCTTGAGAAACAAGTTTTCTCCTGATGTTAGGTGACTCCCGGGTCCCTCTGTTCTCTGGTCACCGGAAGTGCCGCAGGTAGACGAGCTTCTGGGGAGGAAACTTCTCCCTGCACAGGGGACACTCCGTCTGGGGGGGAGAGGAAGAGGTCACATGGGCTGTGTCCCCTGCAAGACCACCACAGGCCCTCCCCCACTGGCATCTCCAGTAACACGGGGTGTCCTCTATTCAACTTAAGACAGGAAAAAAATCGGCATTTCTTCAGAAGTAGCAAGCCTGAAGGGAAGGCCCTAACCTGGGCGGTTAGGAAGAGGGGCAGGGAAGTAACTAGGCCGAGAAGACAGCCAGCCTGTCCACATGGTGACTTGGGGAAGGGCGAGGGGGCTCTGCTGCGCCTGACAGCTGTGTTGAGAGAAGTGGACGCAGAGGCCCACAGGGGTCTTGAAGCTGCTGGACTGTGGCTGCCTGAGCTCCTCGAGAGGTTCTGGGAAGAACACGCCTGTCCCGTGCCCCATCTCCTTAGGCCTTGTCCCATCCCTAAGGAGCACCTGGCTGAAACCCGGCCAAGTCCCCTCTGGCCGAAGGCCAGCCTCTTGCCTACCAGGCACCCCCTGGAGCCCACGCAGAGGGGAGGCAGCGCCCGTGTTCCTGAGGGTCCCAAAAGGCAGGAACGGGACCCAGGCACGGGTTCTAGATCAGCTCCAGCCCGGCGGAGGCTGCAGCTCCCTTGAGTCCCCCCCCACCTGACGCAGACACAAATGTCCTCGGGTAAGAAGCGGCTCCGAGCTCGGAAATGCTGCAGGAAACCAGGTGAGCACCACGTCCCTGTTTACCAGCCTTGCCTGAGTGGCCCTTCCCGCTCCAACCCCAGAGAAGCTGGACGTGGGCTGAGCTCGCCAGCAGATGCGGCACAGGAACATGGGGTCCAGGAAGCAGACCCCTCCAGGAGTCAGCATGGAGGTGCGAGGTGGCACGGCATGCCCCGCTGTAGCCACCTGGCTCAGTACACCCCAATATCCCGAGGTCTCAAAAGGCCAGGGCAGATGGCTCTGTGCCTCGGGGGTTCCCATGTGGGCAATCAGGGCAGGTGCATGTCCAGCAGGAGAAGGGTCCAGTGTGCAGGCAGGCTAGGGCTTCCCAGGGGGGGCCAGAGGTGCCCAGCAAGGCCTCCCGGGAACGGAATTCCTGCCAGGACACTGATGGGAACTAGTGGCTGCTCCAGCTTGCTTTTGGTAAAGCGTCAACATGGCCATGGCACCCCTTGCATGATACAGCCCTGTACCTGGCTACCCAGGCATTTAAAAATATGCCCCCCGCCCCACCTGAGGTTTCAGAGGCAAGCTCCTGACTGCAGGGGCTGCCTAGGCTGGCTGGAACACCTGCCCGGGGCCTGCACCAGAAGCACAGCTGCTGACCTTGGTGTCGCACCACTGGGTGATGCACTCCCAGCAGAACAGGTGGCCGCAGGGCGTGGCTGTTGAGTGCCGGCGCTCCTCCAGGCACAGGGTACATAGGGACTTCCTGGATGCTGCTTTCTCTTCTGTGTGGCTCCTGCAGGGGAAGGGGGACGGTGAGCCTCAAAGGCCTTGCTGAGCGCAGGGGTACTTGGTCCCTAGAGGCCAGCGACAAGCCCGAGCTGAGACCCCGTGCCCTTGGTGCCGGCCCCGCACACCTGCGCTGAGACAGGCCGCGGTGCAGCTTCCACTCCCGCCGGGCACGTTGCCTCTGCCGGAGGCTGTAGAGCTGCAGGCCCACGGTCAATGCCAGGTGCAGCAGGGAGATGAACCCCAGCAGCCGGTAGCTTGCACGAGCCCGCGAGTCCTCTGCAGGTGGGCGGTGGGTGCGGAGCTGTCAAGGACCCAGAGGGGACAGCCATGTGATCAGCAGGCACGAAGACAGTGCAGGGGGCCACGCCTCCCCCACCACTTGGGTGCCCCATCAAATGAGGCCAAACTGCCCTCTTGGCACACAGGGACAGACAATGACCTTGGGGTCCCCAGTTGAGTGAGGGGCCTAAGCACTGGGTGGGTGGGCAGTTGAGGGATGCTACTGGACAGCTCGGCCCTCACTTCTGACGGGAGCCAAGCTCTGAGCCAGGAAGATGTGCACAGAGCTTGGAGTCTGCAGGCCACTGTGGCTGCAGGTGAGGACTTGGGGTGGACGGGGATCCAAGGCCCCACCTTTCAGAGCGAAAGGAGCCGGCCTGAGGAGCACCCCACGGGGCAGGAGAAGCCCACATGGCAGACACTGCCAGCTAGCTCCTCTGTTGTAGGGACAGAAGCTCTCCGCTTTTTAGAAGGCACCTGGCAGGCGGGTGACCCTATGCTACCCAGGTGACACTGTTCCAGCCTCTCCTGCAGCTAGTGATGGGTGCAGCTTCTGGCCACATCCTTGAAGAGAGGGTTGGTTGCTCTCCACTTGCGGTCTCCCTTCCCTTGGCTGGGAATGGGGGCAGCTAGGTGGCCAGGTCCCGGGTGCCTGTGTAGAGAAGAGCCCTTGGCAGCCCCAGATGGCCCAGGAGGGGGAACAGCCCACTGGGCTGAGCCCGTGGTTCCAGCTCAGCAAACACTCTTTAACACCGAGGGGTGACGAGCCGTCAGCATTGTGAGTGAGCACGCTGAAGACCGACACAGGGCTGAGAGCAGGGAGGTACAGGCGCCCAGGACAGCACTGCCCAGGGAGGCGGAGGGAGTGCTGGGTGGGCCTTTCTTACAGGGAGAGTGGTGCGGAGAGCGAGCCAGGAGAGCCAGCCTGGGCACGCTCTGGCAGGCGGGGCCCTGAGGGAGGCTTTCTGGGGGAATCCAGAAGCAAGGGCATCGGCTGAGAGCCAGGGTAGGAGCAGGTGTGAGTGGCTGTCCAGCAGAGCAGTTGGGCACCGACCAGGCAGGACAAGCGGGGATGCTGCAGTGACGGGGTCCACATGGTCACTGGGGTCGCCCTCAGGAAGACGTCCCTACACCTGACCCTCCCTCAGAGCAGCCTGGAAGGAAGTCGTGACACCCAGGAGCTCGGGCCGCAGACCCGTTCTGAGTAAAGAGCCGGGCGCCAGGCCTGGAGCCCAGGGTGGCCCGCACACGCGGCTACAGGAAGACACACGCCCTGTCTGCAGGCTTTGTGGAAATGACTTCCTTAGGTCTTTCGGCAACACATGGCCTAACAGCCCAGCTGAGGACTGTGGCCCCTGCTGGCAGCTGTGCGAGCCCAGAGGCCCTGAAGAGCCAGCTGTTAGAGGACCAGCCCGAATGGAGCAGTGTGGGTGGTGCCCGCACTCACATAGGCGATGCCAGTGAGCCGCTTGGCCAGGTGGTAGAAGGCACCATGGACGTAGAACCAGGCGACGTGGAGCCGCTGGAAGCAGCCCAGGCCCCACCGGAATGCCAGCACGGCCCGCAGCGCGGCCCTCCTCTGCTGCTCCGTCAGGGCGGCTGCCCGCCGGCGCAGCCAGCGCCTCACCCCCGACCGGCTGCGCACGCCGGGAGTCAGGCTGCCCTGTGAGGGCCGGGGGCCGCCGCCGTCAGCCTGGAGCTCGTGCTCCAGGTGGAGCAGGGCCTTGTCCAGCACGTAGGGCAGGACACTGTGCAGCGCGACCAGCACGCCGCGGCGCAGCCTCGACGGCACTTGGCTCCGGGACGGGTCCACCTGGACGACCCCGACGTACTCCTCCCCGAGCGTCTGGTAGCCTGGGGGTGGGGGACACCGCGTGAGAGGCGAGGCGGGGCGCCAGCTAGCTCCCTCTCGCTGCAGTGGGGCTCGCACTCCACAGGGTCCCTGCCTTTCCTGTGACGGGGATCGGGGATCGGTGCAGGGACCCCTCTTGGGCCACGGGGTTCAGCCACTGAGAGGGTCCAGGACAAAGGTGCCCAGGGACGCAGACATGACAGGTGACCGTCAGAGCTTCCAGGGGCCCCCGGTGTGGCTCGGGGCCTGGCCTGCCCTCTCGGGAGGGTCTCTGGTCCCCTCCTCCGAGGCTGTCCCCTTCCAGGGACCCTGGGAAGCCCCTCCCTCTGCCGTCAGCCCCAGGGTCGCACCGGGGTGCTACCTGAACACGTGGTGAGGCCAAAGTAGGCGACATCGGACAACAGCTCGACTTCTTTCCTCCACTCCAGCCACTTCTTCGCACCTGAGAGGACACGCAGCACCATCACTGCGGGGCGGGGGCGGGGGTGGCAGTGCCCCGGTCTGCCCGCTGCCCGGGCCCAAAGCTGAGCCTGTCGGAAGCCACACTCTCCTCTCGCCTGTCGTCTCGTAATAGAAACACACACCACCTGCTTCCGGCGCAAAGCTCCGGCGACCGGGAAGCTACCCCGGGCCCCGCGCCCTCACCCGTCTCTCAGCACCTGGCCGCACCCCCACCCGGGAGCCGGGGCGCAGCTCCTCCCTACAGCGCAGGTCTCAGGGGGGCGCGCAGGGCCTGGCCCGCTTGTCCCGGGGGAGCCGCCCGGGCGGGGTCTGGGCGCTCGTCCGTCCACCTCGCGGCGTGGCGCCCAGGACCACCCACGGGGCCGCGTCTTTGTAGCTGCGCTGGCCACTCGGTGCAGGTATTGCCCTCGGACGCTCCGCCTGACCTCGCGGCTCACCCGCGGGCGGCGCCGGCGCCCACCGGGCCACCCCGCACACCTGG
>NW_017731634.1:1056101-1057461 GCF_001890085.2 Hipposideros armiger | reverse complement strand
ACCTGGCCACCTGCATCCGTGGAGCTTGCGGGAGAGAAAGTGGGTGGGGCCAAGCCCAGGGCGCTGGGCATCCACAAGGCCCCGCCGACCTGGGCCAGGAGGGCCTGGGGCAGGACGGGCTGCGGCTCTTGGCCTCACCTCGGCTCTGATCCTCCGTCTCCAGGGCGCTCAGCTGTAGGAAGGACCCCAGGCTGGCCCAGCCCAGTGACAGGGACCAAGGCAGTGGCCAGGTGGTGGAGACGGGCTCAGAGCTGGTGGGGGCCTGGCAGGCAGGGCTGCCGGCGGGTCCTGCTTAGAGGGGAGGGGCGCAACCTGGGTGTTGCCGCAGCATCTGCCCTGCCTGTGTACCCTGTTTCCTGGGTGTAGAGGCTGCCTGCTGCTCCTGTTGGCAGCCTGGGAGGACCCTTGGGGGTCGGCGGGGGGAGGCGTGGCCCACGAGGAGACACTGAGCCTCTCACAGCTTTCTGGCCAACGCTCATCTAACGGTCCTTTCTGGCCCCCAAGGAGCCTACAGGTCCTTCCTGGCCCCTAAGGAGCCCAGGCCTGTGGGTTTGCACAGATGGACACGGTGTCCACCGGCACCGAGTCTGACTTGGAGGAAGTTGTGTTCCCTTCCTCGGGGTCACAGCCAGCAGGGCGCCACCCTGGGTGCTGTCCCTCACGAGCTGGTCCCACTCACCAGCAGGGTCCTGCCTGGGACTGCGTCTCCCCGCCCATCTTCTCACCCACACAGCCTCGCGCCTGGGTGGGGCACGGCCAGAACAATGAACCGAGTTCTCGAGGAGGGGGGCCCTGGGGTCCACTCGGGTTCACATCTTCTCAGTTTCCTTACTGGTGCTGTGGGGCTGGTTGTTCAGGGTGCCACTGGCACCCCAGTTCCCTTAACTAAGATGACGTCAGGTTCCAGAACAGCCAGCAGGTGGCGCCATCAGCCCAGCTGCTCTACCAGGTTGTCGGGTACAATTTTAGGGGATTAGGGAGTGAGTTTCACTCCAAGTATGAACTTGCATCAGAACCAAAGGCAGAGCAGCGGAGTGAGCACTCGCTGGGCCTCAGTGTAAAGGTGGGGGCACGGCAAAGGGGAGTGATGTGACCAATGGTGGGTTTCAAAGCAAAGCCAAGGTGGGAGGGGCCGACCGGAAGTCCTAGCTCTGTCAATAAATCAGCTCTCACGTCCCCTGGTGACCACAACCTGGTGACCACAACCCGGAGCCCTGTAACTGAAGTTTTGTCAGGTCCCAGGATTCTGAGATGGACTGGAGGGTAAGGACGAGGACTCTTGCCAGAGGAGGGGGCACAGGTCCTTGTCGCCCCAGACCCCTGGCCTGTGCCCACATGACTTCTGACAGACGGGCTCCTC
>NW_017731634.1:1050888-1053598 GCF_001890085.2 Hipposideros armiger | reverse complement strand
CCCTGTGTGAATCCTTGGAGGATGGCCAGGGGCTTCTGTCTGTAGAAGCACGACAGATTCTAAGCTAGACCTGGGCCGGGGACCAGACAGGCCTTTCCTGCCTCAGGGCCTTTGCACATGCTGCCCCTGCTGCCCGAAGTGTCCTCCTCCCGTAGAGGGCTCCTGTTCACAGTGGAAGCCTGAACTCTGCCCAGCACCCCCGGTCCCCTCTGAGCCCCTTCGTACCCTCCCCCACACTGGACCTGCCTCCCTAGTAGCCTGGGTGTTGCTAGAGTGGGTGGGTGCAGGGACCCCACCTAGCTGCCCCTGGGTCTCTGGTCGGCGGTCAGGAGCTCACTGAATGCTGGGTATAGGACACAGAGCGCTTGCCCTGCCCCTCCCGCCCCCAGACCCCCACTCACCTCTCGCTTTCAGCAGACCCCGCCTCCCTCTCACAGACCCAGGGTTCCATTCCGGGCTGCGGGCGGCTGATGTTTAACCGCTCTGCTGTCCCTCCTCCGGCCCTTCATCTGGGCCCTGGTGGGCCATCTGATTCTGTTTTAAACCCCTGCGCTGTGGTATGGAGACCACACTCACCAAATGTGTTTAAGTTTCTACCTCGTGAGGGAGTGTGGAGCTACCTGCTGGGCCAAGCAACGCTCACTGGTGGACAGGGGAGAAGCCACATTGTGGGGGTGGGGGGGTGGCCGCCGATCTGTGGGAGAGGGGGGCTCCGATTTGAGGGCAGGCTGTGGGGCTTGCCGGCCTATCTCCACTCATGGGGTGGAACCCAGTTATTGGGGCCCAGCCCCCGTGGGGGCGTGTCCCTGGCAGACTCGTGGGGAAAGAACCGCCAAGGGCCGGGGTTCCAGAGCTTGAAGATGTGGAGGGTCTGCCTGCCTGCCAGGCCAGGCCCCTCGGGTCCCCAGGCTGTGGACGCTGCACCTGCGACCTCCTGCGGGGGAGGGGCACTCTGCACCTTCGTTTACAGATGAGGAGAGAATGCTGGGCTTCACAGAGGTGGGCTTCAAACTGAGTTCTGACCCACACCCCCACTTCCCATGGTCTCCAGGCCTCGGGCACAGAGCGGGTGGGCCATGTCCTCGTGTCCTGGCCCCCCTCTTGACCGATCAGGGCGTCGGCTGACTGACGGCCGCAGACCCCACCCCAACCCTCCCCTCGGGACGCACTCTAGTGTTCAGTGTGCATGTTGTTTCTGGTAGTTTTCAGAATGCATGGTGTTTTGTTGCAACTACTTTTAATCAGTGTTAGCAGCACAGATGTTTTGGTCTCCAGCTCCCTTTCCGCTCTCACCAGTTGTTGGGACCCCAGAGCTTTTGTCCAGGGTAACAGGGCCACCCCACCCAACCTGAGAGCCAGCTGTGAGATGGCCAATGACTTTGTGAGCTATTGTTAAACACAGCCATGTTTGAAATCAAATTCAACTAATCAAATCATGAAACATAGAAATGATATAAAAAAGCAGAGGTAATGAACACTGCAAACTTCCCGATTCCTAATTATTTATGTTGTGCAATTATCTGCATCCGTATCTAGATGAGGTTTGTGTCTGTTCTCGCGGCTGGTGTGCTGTGCCTGCATTGTCCCAACTCCACGCCCATTACCTCATGTTCACAGCTTGAAATCAGCACACAGCACCCATTAGGGCCCCCCCCCCCCCGCCGCCCATGACAGGGTTGGCTGGTGAACCGCGACCCGCACACCCCTTGCTATTGCCACTTGATATTTACCACATTGGAAATTGAAATCGAGCACTTAAAAATATTTATTGATGTAGTATTATTAGAAACACCAACAATCATCTAATTACATGTTAAAATAAATAACGTTTTATGAATGGTGACTTTTTTTTTTCCAAAACAAAGTTTCAGTGAGAAGAGTGACATTGGTTTACATTGTTGCAGATCTCTATCTTTTGGGGTTTTCTATCTGCATCCACATGTCATCCATCACAAGGTGCTGTTGTGGGGGATCCCCGTGTACGAAGAAAACTGACCTTTCAGATCCTCTTTGAACGCTACACCCAAACTGAACAAACGATGGCTTTTGAAAAAGGTGGTCATGATATGAGAGCTGAAGCCACACCAACGGCTGTTTGGGATTCCATTAACATACATTGGTCCATTTTCCGCTTTGAATGGATCCCATGTGTGATTTTAGAATATCATTTTGGGTCATCTGGGATAATATTGGCTTGCTGAGTTAGGCAGAATTTCCAAATGTTGACACATTTCATTGTATCACATAACATCCCCCCTGTTCTCAGGAGAAAAAGCCTTTAAACATTTGGAAGCTGTCAAACCACTGGTGGATGCAGGTTCTCCAAAATGCTAATTTTCACTTAAGCTTGAATGTCACCATTGGTAACCGATCCTGTCACTTTGTTGTCAATTTGTTTCTTACCTCCTCCGTTTGGCAGACAGCATCTCCACGTGTCACGTACACCCATGCCCTCACAGCCGTGGTCTGTCTGCCAGTTGTCCCTCTCAGTAAAAACGGTGTTCCGCATTCTCAGGGAAATGCTTTTTCTTTGTTGAATTCTGAGATGCCCATTGAGCGCCGTGGAACCACTGCCTGGTGTGTGCTGCGTGTCCCATGCTGTCGTGCAGATCTCAGCATAGGGGGAAGAGCGTTATTATGAAAGTGGGTTGAACCTCGCGGGACCCCTGGGGTTCTGTGGGCCACACATTGGGAAGCAGTGCTCTCTGGC
>NW_017731634.1:1049153-1050848 GCF_001890085.2 Hipposideros armiger | reverse complement strand
CTCGGTTGGCGGACCCACCTCCCTCTTCCTTCTCTCCTGTCACTGCTTAGACTTGTTTTCTGTTCACCTCCTTGAAACATGAACCACATGAGATAGTACTTGTGATGGCTCCGCACTGTGTCCCCAGTGCCAGGAGGGGCCTCGGAAGTTTTCGTGCACAGGGAGAGGAGTGAGTGATCTCCCAGCTTGGTGCTGAGTACAGGCGGAGGTGCCCCCATTTCCCAAGCAACTGTTCCTGGCATGGAGGCCGGCAGGGTCCTTGGGGTCCTCTCCCAGCCCTGTCCTGCCCCTGTACCTGCAGGGCCCCTCGCTGCACCCCTCCTGGGCCTGGGCATCCCTCGATATGACAGTGGGATCCCTGGCCTGAGGGAGGGGGTACAGGATGGGAATCTGGGTGGAGGTGGGGGTGGGTCTGGCTCTGGCCCCAATGGAGTGACTGAGTGGCAGACTGGACCCTCCGAGGAAGTCTGGGAGGCACCTTGGTGAAGGAGGGACTGGAGCAGAAGGACTTCAGACATCTCCTGTTATGGTTCCTGCTGAGATGGTGCCGAGGGCACCTCTTGTGCCAACCTCAACCCCGGGGCCAAGGCTGGGAGTGTCCTGGGCTGATCTGCAGGGGTGAGCAGCAGTGGGCAGGCATGGATACCATCTCTGCAGCCGTGCTCAGCCCTGGGCACCTGCCGGGACCACTAGGGCAGGGCAGGGCAGGGAGCTTACCCTCGAGCTCACGTAGTCGGGGAGGTATTCAGGGGTTGCCCGGCCAGTGGGTTCTAGACCTGCCACCTTCTTCAGTCAGGTGCTGATGTTTTGTCCTTACCCACCGGGGCCTTAGGTTCCTGGAGGGGCAGGGGGCAGAAGACAGGTGCTTTCAGCTCCAGGTCTGGAAACGACAGGTGAGGCCTGGGTCTGTGCCTCCAGCCCTGCGCCTTGGGATGTTCTGGAAGTCAGGTGGGCCAGCCATGAGCTGCTCCCAGCTCCTTGTGAACGGGCGCCTGAGAGGAGCACGGAGGAAGATGGTGGGGGGCAGAGCGCAGGACAGGCAGTGCGTGGCCAAGCCTGCCCTGTGGCCTCCGGCTAGCATTGCTCCACCAAAGCCTGTTCCCCCATCTGCAGAAGCGGCAGGTGATGTCCTGCGTATTCCTGCATCACAGCTGTCCCATGCACTCAGTCTCACCCTCCGGGGAACCCCTCCAGCCCCAGCTCTTCCCAACTCTGCCGACCTGGGGCCTGCATTGTCTCATTTGGGTCCCAGCCAAATAGCCCCTGACTCTCCACACTTGCCCCCAGCCCCCCACGCTCCCACGTCACTGTCAGAGGAGCACCTGGGCCCAGCCCCCTTCGCCCTGGAGGGCGTCCTCACTGTCCAAGGCCACCCCGAGTGTGCACCTCTGTGTCTACAGTGCTCCCCACCCCATCAGGGGCTCCGAAGACCTGTCCCCTCTCTCCCCCTCACCTCCCACTGTGCCCTCAGCAGGCACAGCTTCTCAAAAGGGTGAACTGCTCCACCTGTGCTCTCCAGGTCCTGCCCTCCATGCTTTCTAGCCCCCAGGAACTGCTCTTGTTGGGGGCGCACAGCACCCCCACTGCCAGGGCCCCCAGCCATCGCCCTGGGCCCATCTCTGCCTGAGGGCCCCCAAGGGCCTCTCCTCAGCTCTTCCTGAAGCCTGCTCGGGGTCTGCAGAGGGCAGGGCCAGC
>NW_017731634.1:1028880-1045818 GCF_001890085.2 Hipposideros armiger | reverse complement strand
CCCTGGCCTGTTTCCCCACCAGCAGGATTCCTCCACCTTGGACCCCACTCCCAGCCTGGAGACCGTGCTCGGGGAGGCGTTGGGCAGTGGGCGACCACCTGGAGAGGAGACTCTTCAGACAGCGTTGAGGGAGCTGGGGGGATGGGCGGGCTGTGGGGACCCTGGTTGCTGAGCTCCAGGCGGAAGAGGAGGCTGGAGGACACGTGGGTGGTCCTCTGTGTTCCTTGGTGCCGTGCAGTGTCAGCCCTTGGAGCCTCAGGCCAGGCGTCCAGCCCGGGGTGGACCTCAGGGGGACACTGGGCAGTGGGTCTAGGCCAGGGGTCGGCAAACTGCGGCTCGCGAACACATGCGGCTCTTTGGGTACATTCCCTCTCAAAAGTTTACCGAGCCCTGGAAAAGCCAGTGCTGTCCCTCACAGCAATTTAAAAATTATTCGAGAGCCATAAATATATTTTTACATAATCATCCTGTGAATAATATACTTTAAAAATTTTATAAATGAAACTATGATAGTTTTATTTTCATTTTCAATTTTACTTCAGAGTCATAGGTATGTACCCAAAGAGCCGCATGTGGCTCGCGAGCGGCAGTTTGCTGACCTGTGGCGGCTCTTCTGTCTCAAAAGTTTGCCGACCCCTGGTCTAGGAAGAGTCGGGTGGAGTTTTGGGGAGAGCTGGCCTCGTCCCGGCACAGCCACACCTGCTGTGGGGGCCGTGCCCTCTCTGGGCTTGTTTGTCCCTTCAGAGAGTGCGATCTGCATGGTCTGGGAGGCCAGTGTGGGGGCCAGGAGGAAGAGGACGCCCCACCCTGACGTCTCCTCCTCCAGAGACTGGGGCCCCTGGGGTCTTCCAGAGCCAGAGGGTGCCAGTGGAAGGTGTGCCAGCTCTGCTTCCTGGGCACTGATGCCGAAGGTGGGGTCAGGAGGGGAGGATGTCCGGAGGAGGCAGGGGCCTGCGGAGGCCCCTCTGGCACTCCCACCTCGAGCAGGCCGCTCTGGGACACGGGGAGGGGGCACTGCGGGCGTCAGAAATGGAAGCGGCCAGGGAGCCCTCCAGGGTAGGAAGAGGGCCTTCCCCGCGGGCAGGATGGCCCCACGGGCCCCACCAAATGGCGGAGGCTTCACCCTCGGGGCTTCGAGGCTGGAGGCCTGGCTATTCTTTGGAGGTGGGTTTGCCGGTTTGGCATCATAGGCTGGGCCCTCGGGTTCGGGGCTCGGCCGCCCTCTGGCCTGTCTGGGCCCGGACCCTGTGTCCTGATCAAACGGGCCTGGCTGCTGGGGACAGGGATCAAGTGGCCCAACCTGGCACTGAGTGATGCCATCTGTGTGTGGTCACCTGTGGGCAACGGCCAGTTCCAAGGGCTTGATGCTGGCATTTGGGCTGCGGTCTGAGCGGAGGATGGAGGCCTAAGACAGGAGGCGTCTGTCCCCCCCTTAGTCTGGGGCCTAGAATCCTGGGGGTCAGCCAGCCTGAGGAGGAGCAGGCCTAGCTGGGGATGACCCCACGGCATGAGCAGCCGTGGCCCCTCTGAGCAGCCCCTCCTGCTGGCCCCAGAAGCTGTAGAGGGCCAGGCGTGGCTGGAAGCAAGGGGCATCATGAGAGGCCCGGCGTAGCTTGAGGGGCAGGGGTGAAAGGATGGGCGGTGAGGGGCTCTTGGTGGCCCGTGCTGTGACAGGACGCAGCTGGCCCAGAGCCGTGCAGCCAGGCCCACGCCACCGGCTGACCTCACAGTGCTCGGCGGCCTCGCCTCGGCTTGCGGCATGGCGCTATTATTGCCTAATTAGGTTCTACGGTGCCAGCCCAGCCCAAGCCCCACACCCGGGCTGCGCTCGGCAGGCGTGTCCGGACAGGGCTCCTGGGCTTCCACTGGAGCAGGAAGCACAGTGCCGCCCAGGAACCCGGCGGTAGCTGGCTGGGACGGTGGCCGGAGCACCGGCCTTTCGGGCACGGAGGCCAAGGGACCACGTACAGCAGTCCAGCCGTCTTGGGGGAGCCTGGGCTGGGAGACCCCACAGCTGTGGGTGAGCCTGGAGTGGGGCAGCCAGCAAGGGGGGGCCCGGGAACGGCTGTGGCAGGCCAAGCCAGGCTCGCGCGGGCGAGGCCTCTGCGGGAGGACGGACAGGCCGTGGGGCCGGGAGCCCTGGCCTGGGGCTGCCTGGCGTCCACTCCCTACGCTCTTCTGCGCGCAGGACCCCAGGGGACCCCTGGCCAGCCCATTCTAGGCCTGCTGCTGACCATGGAGGGGCTGGGCCAGGTGGAGGCCTGGGGCTAACACAGGCCTGGGTGAGGGAGGGACCGACCGCCAAGGGGCCCTCTTTCCTGGGCGACTGGAGGGAGCCTGAGAGGCGTGGGCCTGAGGAGGGACGTGAGTTCGGGCTGCTCTGAGGGGCCCCTGGGAGGGGGCGGGCGCCCAGGAGCAGGTGGTGGGTGAAGGGAGAGAAGGCGGCAGCCAGGGTGTCAAGCGGGAGAGGAGCCTGAGCAGAGGCCGGGCGGGACTGAACCCCTGGGGGGACCGTGAGGAGGCCAGGCAGAGCCTGGGCCCAGTTGGGGGTGTGATGAGAATTGGCGGCTTGGAGCCCAGCCAAGTGACCAAGGGGCAGACAGTGGCCTGGGAGGCCACAGTGACCTCAATTCACTGTACAAGCTGAGTGGGCCTGAGACGCGGGACCTGGGAGTCCTGTGGCCCGTGCGGCCCTCGTGTGGCAGGGGCTGGCCTGTGCCTCCAGCGGCATCACCGCAGAAGGGGCCAGCTGGTTTCTAAAAGAGGAAACCAAACGTCCCAGCGCAGAGAAACAACCCACACTTCGGCGAAGAAGCCATCGATACGGACGGGCCTCACCCACCAGCCCCCGCCGCCCTGCTCTCTCTAGGTGTCATGAGTGGCAGACTCCGCCCCAGTGGGGGACGCCGGGGGCCCTGGGAGCAGAAGGACCTCAGAGCAGCCCCTTCCTGCCTCCTGCTCACAGCCCACCTCAGCTGGTAATCGAGGCCAGGACCACCGCCCACCTGCTGCCCCCACCGCCATGCGAGCCCTCGCCCCCTCTGTGATGGCTTCCCTGCCTGAGGACCCCGGACCCGATCTGGGGAGCAGACGGCCTTTCCTGAGGATCAACATTCTGCCTGTGGGTGAGTGAGGCCTCCGGGCAGACGGCGATGGGGTTGTGGGTTCAGCCCCCAGAGAGCGTGCTGACCTCCAGGACAGGTGGGCTGCCGTGGCCGGGGAGCTGAGAACGTACTTGCGCCTCTCACCAGTAGGCGAGGAAGCAGGACAAACAGGCGCGTTGGGAGGACAGCTTTGGGACTGCCAGCTCCCCTCCAGCTCCGTCAAGCTCGGTCAGACCTCCGGGACCCTGGGGCCGACTCGGGGGTCCTCAGCAGGTCTTGCTGCTGTTGGCTGTGCATCCTAGGGCAGTGCTCGGCGTCTCTGGGCCTGGTCCTCTGTGTGCCGTTTCTCTGCGTCCGGTAGCCTCTGGAAGTGGGTTATGCTGGTTTAGGTGCACGTTCTCACTTCTCCCTGTCTGAAAAGGTGGGACTATAAGATGTACAGTGTAAAGCACACGGCCTCAAGTGTGCAGCTGAGTAAGGTCATGCAAAGTGAGCTAACTGTGCAATCGCCACCCAGATCAGGAAGTGGGACATTCGTGCTGCATCCCCCCCCCGTGCCCCCCCACTCCCCCCCACTCTGCCCTCGGGACTGCCCTCATCCTGTCCCAGGGATCACCGCTATTCCAACTTCTACCACCATATGCATTCATTTGCTGCATTTCGACTTCCAACATTTGGAGTCACACAGGTGTACAGATGTACAGGTGAGCCTGGCTGGGTGTGAGAGCCCCTTGCCCGAGGGAAGGGTGGGTGCCCGGGCAGACTGGCCCCTCCTGTGGAGGCCACTGCAGCCTCTTTCCTGCCTTGTATGTAATTTGCTTCGCGTCCAGCCAGGTAGACTGCCTGCTTAGAGGAATTACATACCACTTGGGTACGAGCCCCCGGCTGGGCTGTCCAGGAAACGGGGCTGTTCCCTTCTGGCCCAGAACAGTTGGCTTTCTGTCCTGAGTGTCCAGCGTGGTGGACTGAGCTGAGGCCGACTGATGTGTGTGCTGTGGGCCTGCCAGCCTCGGACTCAGGAGCCCCACCTCCAGGATAAGGGGGGAGCTCAGCCCCCGGGAGAGGGGATGGGCAGCGGTACCCGGGGCTGGTGGGGCATCTTGGGAGGGATTTCTTCCCCGACAGGTGGTTGGGCTTGGTACCTGGGCACCATCGGACGGGCAGGGTTCTCCAGATTGGAGTCAGGTCCTGGGTTCTAGCCTGGGAGCCTGCTGGAGCCCAGCTGATGTGGGAACCCAGGGTGCAGGCTTCCGGCTTGCTGGGCCCTCTGCCGGCTTGCTGCTTCCTGGGCCTGTAGGGAGGCTGTGCAGACAGGGGCTCCTTCTGGCTTCTCCTTGGCTGACACAGCAGCTCATGGGACCCTGACTCAGCTCTCCTGGGAGGTGGGGGAGGAGATCAAATGGGAGGGTAATTGTGCTCACGACGGTGTGCGCGTGCATGCCTGAGGCCAGGCAGCTCGGGCTCGGCGGGTGTGATGACAGGTCTGCATCTCAGAGGGTGTGTGCACGCATGTGCGTGTGAGTACCTGCTCTTCCGGGGGCAGCCTGCTGCTCGCTTGGCAGCTGCTCCCCAGGTCAGTGCTGGTAAAAGTGAGCATTTGCACGTGTGCACGTGTGTGTGGCATGAATCTGCATGCACGCCTGTGAGAATCTGTGCATGGGCATGCGTGTGGCGTGTGCTGTGTGTGTGTGTGTGTGTGTGTGTGTGTGTGTGTGTGTGTGTTCACACTCCCTGCACCCCTGCACCCCGCACAGCCGGCCCAGGCTTGTTCCTCCCACGTTCCCCAGATGTGCCCGGGCAGGTCTCCTCCGCCTAAGGGGAGATGTCTGCTCAGAGGCACGCAGCCCCCTGCTCAGGCTCGGGGGCCTGATTTTCCGCTCAGTCAGGACGGCACCAGGGAAAGAGCAGGGGAGCTGCTGGCCCAGAGTCCCTGAGGCCCTGAGACCAGGCAGGCCCTTGGGGGGAGCCTGAGTCGGGTGCCAGGGACCTGCGGGTGCACAAGAGTGTGGGCTCCCCCGTCAGGCTGCCGTGCCCCCCTCTGCCCGCTCCCCACGCTCCATGTCTCCCTTCATGCCCGGCTGCCTGCTGCTGCTGCCCAGTCATGTCCTGTGCTGCGTGCTGGACGAGGGCAGGGGCGGGAGCACCCTGTCTCGCCCTGGAGGTCCTTCCGGAAGGCCCAGAGGCAGCCCTGCTGAGCGATGGAGGTTTCCCAGCCCAGAGTGCAGGGGAGGCCCTCTGGCTGAGGGACGGGCCCAAAGCCCACGAAGCAGGTCAGCGTGTCCTGGAGGCGGCCCGGGGTCTGTCTGTCTCCCTGATGGTCAGGAAGCTCCTCCGCCTTTGGGCTGAAGTACGTCTGGGCTCCTGCAGCCGCAGCGCCTTCCCTGGCTGGTGCCAGCTCTGCCCCCGAGTGGCAGACCCAAGTGGGAGTGGGAGAGTGGGGTGCAGGAGGTGTGGGCGTGGGGTCTGTTCTGGGGCCCTCACCTCTTGAGCTGCAGGAACCCGGTCAGGGGCCTCAGATGAGGCCCCATGACATTACCTGGTGCCCACTCTGTGCCACCACCACCGACTGGGACTTGCAGCCACTGTGTCCACAGTGAGGCATGGCCCCATTTTCCCGGTGAGGCAGTGAGCGTGGCCTCGTGGCCCCGTGGCACTTTGGGTCCCACCTCGGCCTCTGCCCCTTGCCCCCCCTCCCCAGCCAGGAGGGAAACCAGCTGCTGACTGGGGCCCCAGCAGTATGTGGACAGCATCAAGGGAGGTTCCAGGGCCCACCAACAGCCCCCACCCCACCCCACAGTGCGGCTTGCTTACCCCGCTTCTCGTATCCGTGGTAACGAATGAATGGGGTACCATTTAGAGCTGCCTAATCCACTTTCACAGGCTCAAGGATGGGGGAGAATGCAAATGAGCTGCTCCCAGATGTTTGGGGATGAGGGTGACGTGGGAGGAGCTCGAGGGAGGGGCTTGAGGGCTGGGTCTGGGGCCCCACCAAGCGCTGGGTGGCCTGGCGGAGAGTTGGGCTGTGGCACCTGCCCTCCAGTGTCCAGAGCCCTGAGGTCCAGGGGCCCTGCTGGCTGTGGTGAGGGCCTGAGCTGCCCAGGCCTGGCCCCTCCCTTGTCCTGACAGCACCTCCACCGGACTCTGCCAGCACTGGCATTGCGGTGCTCCTGGGGTCATGGATGCCAGGCTGGAAGGGTCAGGGTGGGCCATACAGGTCTGGGATGGACAGACACGGAGGGTGCACCCTACCAGAAGGGAGGACCTGGTTCCTCAGGGGTGCGTGGGAGCAGTGGTTCCCCACCGGATGCCCCAGGTCCCAGCCTGCCCCTGTGGGGTGCCCGCCGTCTTGGGAGCTGTCCTGATGAGGGTGGCAGTCCCCACAGGTCAGGTGGGGAAAGGGCGGTGGCAGGCAGCTCCCTTCTCTTTTGGGGCTCTGAGCAGTGGGCCTCCTTTGTCCTCCCAGTGCCCAGATGGGGCTGAGGTAGGAGGCCTCGGGGGTACATGCCCAGCCGCAGCACGGGGCCCATGGCTGGCCCAGTGAACTCACCGGGGGGAGGCTGGTTTGGGGCCCGCCACGGCCCTATCCATGCTGCTGATACTAAGGGGGTCCGCTTCTCACCGTGCCCCGCCCTGCCTGTTTTGAGGTGCTGTAGGGCAGCAAGAGACGCTCAGAGACACTCAGCCACTAGCTCAGGCTCACACAGCAGGGCTTCTGAGGTGCTGGGGCAGTGGAGGCCCAGCCCAGGGAGGACGTGAGGGGCCAGGATGTAGCTGGGCAGGCGAGTGTGGGCCACCATGCCGCACCCGAGACGGTGAGGCCTCTGCGGTGGATGGCCTGTGTACCTGGAGCTGCTGTTCCCAGAGCAGGGCAGCCACCGGCCTGGGGCTCTCGGCCTGAGTGTCGGCAAGTCCTCCCTGTTGCCTCTCTGGGTGGACTGGACCAGCAGCTGGGACACCACTTGGCTGGGGGCTATTGACGCACAGATGGACGTGGAGCTGAGGCACCGGCCGGCTCAGATGTCCTGGCTGGTGTCCTACTGTCCCTGCGAGTGCCCGGGAGAACGGGGCTCTGGCCCTCAGGGTCCAGGCTGGAGTGCCGTGTCCTTACTGAGCCGGGGCTGGAGGGGCCGCGTGGCTGCAGCCTCTGGAACGTGAGGCTGGGAGTCGGGGCTGGGGTCGCGGCAAGGGTGTGTCCACAGGGCTGGACGTGTGGACCTGGGGGCTTGCCCACATCCAAGTGCGTTCAGATCTCTCCCCCACTTCCCCTGGGATTTCTGTGTCGGGCTGGCTTCTGTTTCTTTTTTCCTGACTATAAAAGAAAGAGCAGCAGCTCAGAGGAGGTTTTTGTGGGAAGGCAAAGTGGGAAGAAGATGTGACATCGCCACCACCCTCCTCGGAGCCTGTGTGCTGGGTCTAGGGTCTAGCCATGCCCCAGGTGGCCCAGCTCCCACCTTACCGCTGTCCTGCTTGCCCCATGAGCCCTGCCCTGGGGCCTGGACGTGCTCAGGTTCCTCTATGCACTGCCTGTCCTTCTGGAGCCTGGGTTTTATCGGCGGCCTCACACTCCGGGGAAGCCACACTCCGGGGAAGCGGCAAGGAAGCGGCAAGGCAGTCATTCGTGTGGGGAAACATCTAAGCTTTTGTTACAGGCTGTGCTGCAGGGTGGGGGTGGGGGTGAGGGGCTGCCCAGCGTCTGGGTATCGCCTCCCTCCAGTGGTTTCCTTGGAGGGCTTCGCAGCGTGTCTGCTGTGCTCCAAGCTCTTTGAAGCTGGCGCCCTCGGCCCTCCGCCCTCCGCTTACTAGCAGAGAGCAGAGCGGTGGGCAGCAGGTGGGCGGGGGGCTGGAGCCCTTGAGGAAGGCTCGGCGCCACCTTTCCAGAACCAGTCGACCTGGTGCAGGGTCAGAGCCCTTTCCGGAGGAGGCAGGACACATGGATTGCCTTCAGGGCGACCTGGGGTAAGCGCCTGGCTTCCTGGACACTGCGGCTTTTCATCCCATGGGCACCGCCGGGCCGGGCTGGACCGGGGACACGCTCTCCTCATGCAGACGGCCCTCGTGCTCACTTACCCAGAATGCAGCCAGGTTTGGGAAAGTGACTCAAACCCTGCCTCTGAGCAGATGAAACGGAAGTCACCAGGCCCAGCACTGTGAGCACCCCAGGTCCCTCGGGCACATGTGCAGCCGGCTGACTTAGCTTAGACACAGTTCCGGCAGGCGGCCCCCCCCCCGAAGGTCAGCCACCCACTGGAATGCAGTCTTTGGAGAGAGTGTTAAGGGTCTTTCCTCCAGAAACATCCCTTCCAGAGAGGTACCAGGCTGCGGCTTTCCTAGCGGGGGACAGGAGGGAGAGCTTTGCCGGTGGGGTCCCCCTCTGGCCCTGATACCATGTGTCACCATGAATCCTGGGTAGGTCTATGAACACAGCATCAGTTGTTCCTGTCTTCCACCCCATGCCTGGGCTGACAGGGAGGGGGGTCCCTTAGAAATGGCCGTGGCCCAAAGCTGCGTCTGGGAGGTTTCTCCTGGGAAGTGTGGGGCTGCCAGCTCCCACTTATCCCCGGGCTGTGAGCCTGCACACGCCAGAGCTGTGCTGGGCTCCAGGATGGAGACCTGGCTTTGCTGGCAGAGGGAGAGGCAGATGGACCCCACACCATTCTGCCCACTCTGCAGGGAAGCAGGCAGCCCAGGAAGAAGGGAGCTGGGGGAGGTGGCTTGCGGGACGTCTGGGGCCAGTGGAGGCCCAGGGCGCTGTGGGTGTGGCCTGTGTGATGCTTCCTGCAAGGGGGAGACCCCGTCTTGGGACGTTCCCTCAGTGAGGCCAGGGGAGCACGGGACCGGGTGGCCTGGGCCTGGGACTCCTCTGGCTGACCAGCGCTGGCACAGGCTCTCCTACCCCCCTGACAGGGCAGAGGGAGCAGCCCCACGTGCACTGAGCTCAAGAGAAGCTGTTTTGAGTTTTCTGAGGCCGGGGGATGGGTGGATTTGTTTGTAAGGTGGGAGATGGTAGGGGTGGCAGGTGGGAGAGGCTCTGCAGGGACTGGGGAAGGGGCCGCAGGCCGTGATGGGGGTCCCCTAGCAAGGGTCCCCCCTTGGGTGGCAGCCCGTCCCTCTGTGCGGAGCCAGGGGAAGGTGGCAGTGGGAACAGCCACTGTCCCTGGCCCGGTGGTGGTTTGGGGGGTTCTTTGTGTCCAGGCTGCAGGACACCCAGCCCTGACCGGGTGCTGCCCCCCCGGGGGCTCCAGCTCTGCCAGATGTGGGGTTCAGCTCTCTGTCGGCACTTGGCTCAGAGTCCCCCTCCACGAGAAGGTGAGGCTCCTCCCGCAATCTCGGGGCAGCGGTCCCTGAGCCAGCGCCTGTGGGGCTCCCTCTCCAGAGAAGGGAAGAGGCAGACAAGGCGGCGAGGGTGGCTGTGCAGGCCGGGCTGCTGGGTATGGCCCCAGGGCCCAGCTCTTCCCAGTCCCTGTTGCTCTGCCCCTGGAAACGGGCCCAGGGGAAACCCAGGGCTGCCTCTGGGCTCGGCCTCTCCGGGAGCCTAGACATGAGGAAGAGGTGGGGCCAGGCAGGACACAGTCCTGAGGCCACCTGAGCCCGGCCAGCCGGTGTGTTTGGGGGAACAGTGGGCACTATGCCCTGCCTGCAGAAACCTCATGGTCTTGCTGGGCAGCACAGACTGAAAACAAGGGCAAGGGCCTTGCAACATCTCGAGTGAAGTCTGTAGCTCAGACTGTGGGAACTGCGCAGCTCAGAGGAGGTGAGTGGGAGAGGAAGGGAGCCGGGAAGGCTTCCTGGAGAAGGCGCCTTGCTCCAGGCCCTGGCAACCAGTTGGGGGCTGAGGGCAAGGCCCGGAGTGGCACAGCTGGGAGACATGGGTGAGGAAGAGTGACGCTCAGTGGGGCGATGCTGGACTGGGGCAGCTGTCTGCCCTGGTGGCCGTGGTGGGCGTATCCATTGCACACGCCATGTGCAGGTGACTCCACCCTGAGGCAGCCCCCACCTCCCCCCCCAGGTTCCTGCTCTCTGCCCGGATTCTTAGAGCCTCTGACTTAAAACGAAGATTACTTTCCTGGTTTCTAATTTGCATTTCAGTGTTGGCTCCAGGCAGGGGAAGCCCAGATTTCTCTATGTCAGGGTTGCCCTTGGTTCCCGTCTCTCTGTGTGTCTCTGTCTCTGGGTCTGGGGTTCTTGGCCCAGTGCCCTGGGCACAGAGGGTGAGTTCACCATTTCTCCTTGGGCCACATTTCCACATGCTGCTGGAATGTCCCTGTGCCCAGGCAGCCCTGCTCCCAGGGCTGGCATCCCTGTCCTCGTGAGAAAAGCCATGCCCCCCACCCAGCTGAGACCCATGCCACCTGAGGTGTGCAGGTGGGCAAGGTTTGGGGTGCTGCTTGGGTGCCAAGGAAGTCTCACCCGCCTGAATCAGCCAGGGGTCTCAGGCAGGCAGTGATGGGAGGGGGTCGGGGCTGTCACTGAGGAAAGCCTCCGAGGGCCTGGGGACAGGCGAGGCACAGAGGAAGCCCCACCTCTGCCTGGCAAGGCCCCACTGTGGTGGGTCTGAGGCCAAGCAGTGTTGGCACCTACCAGTGTGGCCACAGAACGTTGTGGGGCCTCTGGACTGAGCCCCCGCCCGGCCCGGGCTTGGCTCCTGCCGGCTCCGGAGCCCTTTCCCGGCTCCTTCGTTCTTTCCATCCTTCATGCGCCTCCGCAGGCCGCCGTGCGTGCTTCTGGGCACCGCCATCTCCGTCCCTCTGATGACTGTCCACCTTCTCACTCTTCTTGGGGTCCTGGGCCAGCTCATGCTGTCTGGATGGGGGTGGGGAAGAGAGAGGAGAGGATGGCATTAGGGCCCTGGCCTGGGGGTGGACATAGCGTCCCAGGAGAGTAAGCCAAGGCAGAGTGCAGCCGGGGGAGCCAGGAAGCGGCCTTCCCTGAGTGGAAGCGCCAAGCTTGCACAGCGGTAGTGGTTGCCCTGGGTGCGCAGGGACGCGGGGCTGCTCAGGTTGCCACACGGCTCTGACAACCCCCTCCCAGTAATAATAGTGGGGTCTTCCCTTTAGCTCACAGTCTGGTGGGAATGCCCAATGCTACCCTGAGCAGAGACTGCTGGAGCCAACCTGGCCTCAGCTAGACTGAGCAAGCCTGGAATGCACACATGGGCACAGAGCTTCTGTGCCAGGCGTGCCGAGACCCAGCTGGGAGTCGGGGCGTGGCCCTTGTCTAGTACGCCTGGAAAGCAGAAAGCCCCAGGAGCTCAGCTGGCCCCGGCAGGTGCCAAGATGCCGCCTCTGAGGGTCAGCTTTGGTTCTGGGAGGGTCCCAGAGACCCGTCCTGGGATCTGCAGCACAGTCAAGGAATCACCTGTGTGGCTTCAGGAAAGTCAGGGACCCCTCTGGGCTGCAGCAGTCTGGAAAGGACCTTAGAAACCGGCGGGTCTTACACCTGGGGAAACAGGCCCAGAGAGGGTAGGGGCTTGGCTGAGGCCACTGGCGGGTCTGCAGGCAGCTAGGATATGAGCCTGTGTCGTGTGTCCTGTTAAGTCACTAGAGCAGGGCCAGCAATGGGTCTCAGCCTCTCTGGACACAGGCGCCTAGCTCTCCTTCTCTACTGCTGCCTGCTGCAGAAGGGGGTGGGGGAGGGGGCTCCCAGAAAGCCTAATCTGGAGCGGAGTTCCCACAAAGGAGGGTCCCTAGGATCTAGGGCCTGTCTGTTGGCTTTGGGGGCCCTCTGTGACCTGGAGCAGTGGGAGGGGGACTTGTGCTGGGGCCAGTTTGGGAAGGGGAGGCAGTGAGCCAGCTCCCACTGTTGCTCCTGGGCCTCTCTCCAGGCGTAGGGTCACGTTGGCAAGACAGCAGTTCTAAGTGCCCCTCCCCAAGCAAGGCCGGCTGCCCTCTGATGCCTGCTAAGGGATGCCTGGTGCCCAGCAGAGGAACCTTCTGGGGCTGGGCTGCCACCCCTCCCCCACCAGCTCTAGGCACTAGTGCAGGTTTCTGCATGTGCCACCTTACATCTTGGAGGAGGGGTGGCCCAGGCTCCAGGGTGGCGGTGGGTGGGAGTGTGGGGGGTAATGCCAGGCAAACACCCCTGTCTCGCTTCTCTGAGCCTCCTGCTCCGCAAGCGCCCATCCTCGGCCCCGCCCTCTTCCCTGTCCAGTCTCCTGGGCCACAGGGAGCCGGGGCGCAGGGGCAAGTAGGGGGAACAGGGAGGCCGTGGGAGCATCTTTGCGGAGAAAGTACAATACTTTGGCCCAGGCGGGCGCGGGGTGGCCCTGCTGGCCCCACTGTGCGCCCCACACCCCCGGCTCTGCACCCCGCTCTGCTCCCGCCGCCACCGATTTGGCGCCCCCGTCCCCCACCCCGCGCAGGGCGGGCAGGGGGTGTGGTGCGGGCGGCACGAGTGACAGCGCTTTCCGTGCGCGGCGCCTGCACGGGGCGCAGTGTCAGCGCGCCGGAGCCCGCTGCGCTCACAGCCTGCCGCGCGGGCCGCCGGAGCCGGCGGGGCGATGGTACCCAAGCCAGTGCCCGAGGCGGTTCGGTGACAGCGCCCCGCGCCCGGCCGCCCTCCGCCCCGCGCCCCGCGCCTCGGCCGCCGCGGAGACAATGGACGCGGGAGCCGCCCCGCAGAAGCACAGTAGGTGCCGCGTCGCTCCTGTTGCTGCGCCCGGGGCTCGTGGACGCGCGGGGGCGCCGGTACCCAGGGCAGCGGGTCGGGTTGGGGCGCGCGGGGAGGGGCTCGTGCTGTTCCCCTCTTGCACCGCAGCCTGTGTTGCCCCGTGGGTCGAGCTGCTTCGGAGGTCCAGACCCGAAGGGGGGGCCCGGATCTCAGAGGGGGCAGCAGAGTGTGGGTGTGGGATGGGGCAGGTGAGGCTCTGGGTGCCCTCAGAGGTGGAAGGTGCTGGCTGAGGGACCTGGCGCCACCCTTCTGCGAACTTTCCTCCCCTGGTGGAGGGTGCATCTCTCAGTGGGGCTGTGACCCTGTGCTGAGAGCCAGCCCTGCTGAGCTCAGGACCGGACACCCAGTCTCCTGGCCGGATGTGGATGGTGCAGCAAGGCTGCAGCGAGGTGCTGGGTGAGGTGCTGAGTGGACGTGGGCAGTGGTGGGACTGGGCACGTCTGCCTGGGCAGCAGGTGCCATTTCTGGCTCTGGGCCAGCCTCTCCCGGCACTAGCAGGCAGAGGTGTGGTGGGCACTGTTGGGGCAGGTGGGACCCAGCCAGGCTCTGGGCGGCCCTGCCCAGGCTGTCTGTAGGGTGCTGCAGGTAGGGGGTGTGACTACTTCCTGTGGCTCTGGGCTTCCGACAGAGCTATCGGGCATCTTTTAGGGGACAGAGCACTTCTGGAGCTGGCAGAGGGAAGGATGGGAAGGCACCAAGGAAACAGGAGACCTCGCCTCCCCTTCTCTCCTCCCCGCTACTGTGCTCAGTGATCCTTGAGACAGACAGAATGACCACGGACTCCCCACTGAGGCTGGCCTTTCTCCTGCGGCCTTCTCCATCCCTCACCCATGAAAATGTACCTGATTTGTGTTTCCTCTGGCCCTCTGAGTCCTGATTTCTGGCAGGGCCATGGCACCCAAATGCTTTCGTCCTGGGGAGCCCATTTGTGTCCTGCTAGTGTCCTCTGAGCCCACAGGCTCAATCAGAGAGCTGCAGCCACAGAGGGGAGTTCAGGCACCATGGGATGAGGGGCAGATCAGAGGTCAGAGGTCATTACCACCTCTCCTGGTTGCGGGGTACAGCACCCAGCCTGTGTGTCTCCCTTAGGACTCTGGGCCTTAGCTCTTCTCTGTGATAACAGAAGAAATTGGCTCTAAAGACCTCCCAGAAGCTCATCCCATCACACTCCTTCTGTACTTGGTCTGGGGGTTCCAGAAAGGGTGGGGGAGGCAGGCGTGTGGTAGGTGGAGTGTGTGGGGTTGGCCATGCATAAAGGGTCCCCAAAGCCCCCTTCCCTGAGACCCAACTGCCCGGTGGCCCTGTCCTGGCCTGTTCCCTGCCCCCAGGAGGTGAGAGCTGAGCCTGCACCAGGGGCTTCCTGGGGCGTGGGTCTGGTGGCCTTGACATCTTGGACCCCAGCCCATTCAGGCTGTGCAGTGAACACGAGGCTGGAGTGGGGTCTGCAGGGGTCCTGCCTGTCACCGGCAGAGCTGATGTGGCTCCATTGGGGAGTAGCTGGGGCCTCGGGAGGATCTCTGGCAGGGCGGCAGTGGCCCCTCCTGAGAGTGAGCAGGCAGGGACCCCCTCAGCTGGTGCCTGGGCCAGGTCTGTGGGGGTCCCCTAGGGGCCAGAGGGGATTGTGGGTAGGAGAGACCCCTGGAGACACTCCGGGGGGCTTTGGGGACCGGAGGCCCTCACGTCTGGCAGCTGAGAGTTCAGGTTACATAATCCCCACCCCACACACGGCTGCCTTCGTACGTGGCAGCAGCAGGTTTGACAATACAAGTTGTAATTGGATTTTAATTTTTAATGTCTGCAATAGATAAAGAGCTATGGGCCAATTTGTATATATTCTGTTACTCTGTGCCTAATCGGAGTACTTCATTAGTTGGTAACTATCGCACCTGCCCCGCTGTCTGCGCCTCGGAAGGGAGGGCACTTGGCCGGGAGAAGCCAGGCTGCCTGCCACCTGTTCCACTGGGAGGCAGGGCAAGGGGTGGGCTGCCGGTGGGCACTCCAGTTACTGCCAGGCCAACCTTCCCCTTCCCGTCCTGCACTCTGTCCACTGAAGCCCCCACCCTGTGTACTGGCTGCTGGGAACGAGCAGTCGCTGGGGGCGCAGGCGTCACCCCCACTGAAAACCCAGCCTCCCTGTGGCTGCCTGCCCTCGGGCCACTACAGGCCCTGCCAGGGCTTTTGACACCCAAGGCCACTGGGCACAGATGGCCCTGGGCATCCTGGGGTTCCACCTGCCACTCCCAGTTGCCAGGCCAGCCCGGGGGAGTCAGGAGTGGGGGTGGGAGCGGGAATCAGGACTCGGCAGGTCGGTTTCCCGGGTGCTGGGAGTGGGTGCCCCTTGGGCCTCTAGCTGGCCCTCGGCTCAGGCAGAAGCAGGACCCACGTGCCGCTGGCCCCATCCCCCACCGCAGCTTGAGGGGTCCCAGGAGGCAGGACGCCTGCACTGCCCGCCCTCAAATTATTCTTAGGGCTGTTGTGTAACAGTCCTGCGTCCACGCACGGGGAGGAAGGGCTCCTGGGAGACGTCTCCAGCGGCAGCCAGCCAGCCCGGAGCAGAAGCTTTTGTCCTTTCTGCTGCCCAGCACAAAGGGACAAAGGAGGCTGTTTGACCACCCAGCCCAGGGAAGAGTTGGGCAGCCCAGGCTGTGCAGAGGGGGCCTGGGGCTAGCGGGGGCTCCTGGAGCCCACTCCCAGGGGCTGAGTCTGGCAAAGGCAGGGGGGCTCCTTTCTGTGTGTGTGTGTGTGTGTGTGTTTCCGTGTGTGTGTGTGTGTGTGTGTGTGTTTCCGTGTGTGTGTGTGTGTGTGTGTGTGTGTGTGTGTGTGTGTGTGTGTGTTTCCGACCTCCTCAGGCACAGCGGCACCATCCTGCCCTCCACAGCTCTCCTTCCTGCCTTCTTTTCATCCCTTTTTTGCTCCCAGCAGCCTCCTGCGTTAATTCCGGGGTCTCCACCCCCACAGATCAGAACAGGCTCCTCACACCTGTTTTCTCAGCTCATGCTGAGATCAGACCCGGGCAGGCGGTGGGCGGGGCGGGCGCTCCAGGAGGCCGGGCTGATGGAACAAGCCCCGCCCAGCAGTCAACTCAGCCCAGGATCTGGGAGGGACGGGAGGGACGGGAGGGACGGGAGGGAAGGGCCCCCGGAGAGATCAACTCACCTGCATCTGCAGGGTCAGCACCCACTTTGTCGCCTCCCTCCCCCGCTGGACCCGGCACTCACGCACACTCGCGCACACTCACACACACACTCCCAGGCAGCCTGGGGGAAGGGGTGAGCTGGCTGGTGTATGGGGGGCTCCCAGTTTCCATCCTGAGATTCTGCGGGATTCGGAGGCACTAATGGGACCCAGCAGCTGGGACGGTGTGAGCAGCAGGGAGACAGGCTGGTCTGTGGTTCCAGGGAGGGGCCATGACTGGGGCTCTGTTTATGACCCACACCTGACTGACCCGATGACCCTGGAAGATAGGAAGGCAAGGAGGACTTGGGGGGCAAGTCTCTGAAATGTCCCAGGGAGCCTCCGACCCGAGCTAGGCACCTTGGGCCGGTCTCCTCATCGCCTCCCCTCACTGTCCTCCTCTAGGGAGCTGTGGATTCTAACCAGGTCATTGGAGCAAAGCACGTGGCTCCCGCCCTTGAGGGGGGCTCCTGGGCCTGAGGCTGCTGTGGTCCTCGTCCTGGGTGGCTCCCTGGGCCGCCAGTCCAGGGCAATGGCACACACTTTACCAGGAAGGCACCCTCTCCCTGACCCCACTGCCCTGAGTCCAGCTGGAGAGGGCTGCCTTAGTGTCCTGGGCTGCCGACAGGATCACTTGAAACTGCAGACCTGTGTTGTCTCACGGTCTGGAGGCTGGAAGCCCCCAGGGCCGCGCTCCCTGTGGAACCTGTGGGCAGGAGTCTCCCTGTCTTCAGCTCCTGGTGGCCCCCAGGCGTCCCTGGGCCTCCAGTTGCATCACTGAATCTGTCTCCATCTCCGCATGTCATGGTCCCCTGTGTCCCCTCCCACCCCTCATCCTATGAGGATATTTGTCCTTGGTTTTAGGGCCTACGTCAGTCATCCAGGATGACCTCATCTCAGCAGCCTGGACTACATCTGCAAAGACCTTCCAAATAAGGTTACCTTTGCAAAATCTGGGCATGGATGCAACTTTGGGGTGGCACCATTCAACCCC
>NW_017731634.1:940611-1027083 GCF_001890085.2 Hipposideros armiger | reverse complement strand
GTGAGGATCGGGGAGACCCTCCCATGAGGTGCTTGGGTCTTCATTTGCAAAGTGCTGTTCAGAGGCGTCCTTCTTCATTCTTCTTGAGACATTTCAAGTGCTTAGGGCTCCTTTCTGTCACTGCTGGCCCTTCAGTGAGGGGTGGTGGCCCTCTGGGTGCCTTGCTAAGTGAACACGAGATGCCCCACTTTCCCAAGAGCCTCTGGCCGCCTCCCTCAGCCACACGGTGAAGCCCAGGGACCTGGGCTGCCTCTCACAGCCTTCGGGAAACGTGAAAGAGGCTAAGTCACAAGCCGGGTCCTGACCAGTGCCTGTCGCTCCTGCACCTACTGTGTGCTCAGCTTCCCGGGCAGGCCATCCAAGAGGCCAAGTGTGGGCTGAGCTGCCGCCTGGGTTCACATCCCCACCTTGCCACTTCCTGGGCTGGGGGTTCCTGGGACAGATGCCGATCCCCTGGAAGCAGGACTCGGGGTGCAATTTAGAAGAGATGGGCCTGGCGTTCTAGGCCTCTTGTTGGCCTCCATATTGCCAAGGTGCCGCCCGTCTTGCCAGGTGCCACCGCCTCTGAATCGAGCCCGGGTGCCTCCCTGCCCCCCACAATGATTTATGTGGTTTGCCAAGGGCCTTGCCATGGTCCAGCAACGTGCTGAGAACATGGATAATGAAAGCGGATCCCAGGGGCGGTATTGGCCACAGGAAAGCCCAGTTAACTCCCGTGGTTCGAGGGGCCACTTCCACGGACCTCCCCCATGTCCCCCGCCCCCTGGTCTCTCCTTCAGCCCCAGAAACTGGCTCCAAGAGCCACGGCTAGCCCAGAGCCTTGGCCCCCCAACCCTAACTGGGGGGGAGAATGGGCAGGGGACCCTCACCTAGTACAGGGGACCACCCTCACGCCACCCTGCCCTGCACCTGGGAGCAGAGAGTTTCCCTGGTCATGGCGGATGGACTTCTTCCTGGGGGGCTTGATTGGCATCATAGGGCGGGGGCAGGGCAGCCTTGGGGCCTCTGCGTCCGGGCTGAGGCTGCTCTGGGCCCCCAGCCCTGCCCCCGCCTGCATGGGAGCCAGGAGGCTTCAGGGACATGATGATTCAGGCCTGAGCTGTGGGGAGGCGTCGCCACCCAGCACACTGGTGCAGAAGTGTCTGTTCACCCCAAAGACGTCCGTAGCCCCAGATCTGTGTCATCCTACAGAGCTGACAACCCTGTAAATAGGTTTGTGTGCGGCAAGGCTGAGCCGGGCCTCTGTCTGGGCACCAGCCCCTCCAGCAGTGGAGGGGAAGGGTGGTCATCCTCCCTCCTAGCCTCAAGGCTCCCCTGCAGAGCGGGGGGCACCTCCAAGATCTGGTGGGGGGCTGCTGTCACTCTGTCCCCACTATGGGAGCCATCGTGGGCGCTGTGTCCACCCAGATTGACAGAAGGAGAGACAAGGCCGGGGAATAGCTGGGCCTGGTCCCGGACCGTGGACGAGGACCTCCAGGGAGCAAACCAGGGCTCCCAAGGAGACGGCCACCCCCAGCTGCCCCCTTTCCCCCACCTTGCCTGCAGGACAGCAGCCCAGCGGAAGTGTTTATCTGGCTCGAGGCAGCAGCTGCTGGCCTGGAGAGAGCCAAGGAAAGCGGCTGCCCGTGGCAGGGCCCTGCAGCCCTTGATGCCTGCCTGCTCCCCACCTGCCCCGGCCCCAGCGTTGGTCTTGCCTTCAGGAGCCCCCCATTGTGAACAGTGTGGAGGCTGGGGCTGGGACAGTGTCCACACCCCCTCTAGGGAGCAGGTCAGCACAGCCTCTCACCTCTGCTCAGGAGAGCAACAGGTGGGCCTGGGGACAGAGGGGACCAGTGGTGCTCGGCCAGAGGCAGATGGCAGCCTCCCTTCCTGAGGACCTTCCTCGGCAGTCTGGGTCTTGGGAGGCTCAATCACACATGTTTTTTCCAGTCCTCGCATTGTAGGTCCTTTTATTGCCCCATTTTAAGGCTGGGGGGGAGGTGTGTGGCCTGCAGGGACCCAGGGGCTGGCAGGCAATGGAGCTGGCGAGGTCTTAGGCTGCCTGTTTAAACAGGAGCGTCTGTGCACACAGTAGGCACTCACTTTCCCTCGTGGAAGGGGTCACGCTGACCATGGTGTGGGGTCTCTGCACCGTTCTGTCCACGCCCTGCAGTCCCGAGCTCTGTCTTTTGGCAGACGAGAGCCAGACCCAAGTGTCCCCATCCCTCTGCTCCTTTCCGGGGTCCCCGTGCCCATGCATACAAGGACCCCTTGGCAGCATATTCCGACAGCGGGCCCTGCCTGAGTGTGCGCCCCCCATGTTCCCCCACTCCTCGTGGCGCCAAGATGGTGGCCAACATCGGGGCAGGGGCTGCTGGAAAAGTGCTTCCTGCATTTCTAAGTGGGGTGGGGGAGCCCTGAGAACCCAAGGGTCAAGGGTTGGAGACCTTATCACCCAGTGCCACACCTGAGCCTCACGGGGGGCTGTCCAGGCCTGCTCCCACCCCCAGGGGCTGTTGGGCGGGTGGGCTCACCCCGAGGAAGGGGCGCTGGGCGAGGCAGGCCCCTGCACACACTCGCAGCCCTCCGCTGGCAGATCCCGGGACCACGTTACTGAGCATCGTTTCCGGCCAGGCTGCGGCCCACACCTCAGGCTGCCTCGCGGCCACCACAATGTCCCAAAGCGGCAGGTGGCCGCCTGTCCCAGCCAGGGGCAGGGCACCGGCCCTCTGTTGGCCTTGGTGGGTTTGAGGGTGACCGGGGGCAAGCAGGGGGTCCGCTCCCCAAACTAAAGCCAGCCTGTGCCTCCTCTGGGCAGAGAAGCGTCCTGAAGGGTGCCCTCGTGCGTCCAGCCCTCCCTCCGGCCACCCATTCAGCCCAGTGTGCTGTGACGTGTCAGGCGTGGCGAGGCTGCCCTTGGCGGGGGCTGCAGTGGAGGGGTCAGCTGAGCACTGACGGTATTTCGTGGATGCTCTGGGTGTGTGAGCCCTCAGCCCTTCTACTCTGTAGGGGTGGGACCAGCAACGCCTGCGTGGGCCCAGCCCCTTTGCTGGGAAGGGGTGGCCTGATGGTCAACCCCGGCTTCCTGACTGGGTTCTGGGGTGTAGGGCCCAGCAGGGCTCTTGGGGCTCCCCTCTCTGATGAGGCCTCTGAGTTTGGGGAGAGGGAGGAAGTAGCACCCATGGGCTTCTCTGGCTGTTCGGGGGGTCCGGCTTGGCCTCTACAGTGTCTGGGCCCTGCTGGGCTGTTAGTGGGCAGGGGCTGGACTCGGAGGGGAGCCGCTGGACGGCATTTCTCCATGCTGTGGGTGCAGGGAGCCGCCGTGCCTGGGATCTCCGGCGTGGGAGCCAGTGGGCACCTGGCCCTGGGTGCCGGCTGTTCTGCGGTAGGTGCTGCCCGAGGCCCAGCAGGTGCCCGGTCCACCTGCCCTGGCCCAGGTGTGCACCCCGGCCTCTCTCAGGACGTGGGGTTCCACCGCACCCTCCGCAGAGCTGGAGCACCAGCCGCCCGACCCGCAGGCTTCCCCGCTCAGGAGGGCCTCCATGCCTCCACGGTTCACGCGCTATTCCCAGGGTTGGCAGAGGGAGCACAGGGGAGCAGGTAGGGGCTGAGGGGGGCAGCTGGAGGGGGAGCTGCTCCTGTGGTCTTGCTGGGGGGAACTTTGCTGCAAAGGGCAGTGGCCAGCAGTGTGAGAGAGCACTTTGGGGTGCCCTGCCCGTGCCCCCACCTTCACCCCCATATTTATCGAGCAGCTGTGGGTGGAGGCAGGCCTCCTCGTGGGCGGAACTGTGTTTGTGTGTTTAGTGTATTTTTAAAGCGACTTTGCAGCTGTGCCTGCCTCAGTGACATCCTCCGGTAGGCGCAGCACGAGGCGCATTGTGGGGTTATTTTGGGCTTAGCATATCCTGCGTCTGTGAGGAAGGACAGAATTGGGGGCACACCATGATGCAGTTTGGGAAGTGGGGCCCAGAGCAGGGGTGCCTGGGGGCTGTCTCTCCCTGCGGCTGCCCCCATCCTGCTGGGCCCCACTTGTGGGGGTGCTCCGCAGAGACCTGCTGGCTTGAGTGGGATGGCCGAGGACCCGGAAGGGACAGGCTCTGGGCACTTGGGGGGCTCTCTCAGGACAGCAGACAGACAGACGGACAGGGACCGACAAAGGTCCGGGGAGAGTCAGGCACACGTCCATGTGGGGACATCGGGGCACGGGAGCCCCCCACTCACAGCCCTTGGGCATCTGCTGCAGCTGAGGTCACTAAGGGGCCGCAGACAGGTCTGATGCCTCACACTTCACCCCGAACTCCAGCGTCCTGCGTGAGACGCCGTCTCCTGGCTGGTATCCACTTCATGCCCCCAGGACAGGACCAGAATGGGGTGGGGGCTGCCAGGCCCTCTCTCCCAGGAAGTTCCTCAAAAGGGCACGGCCCCTCTCAAGGACACAATGCCCCCTGTCATGCTGCAAGAAAGGCCCACCCCCAAGTCCCGCCGGGCCAGAGAACGGGGTTCCCTTTCACGTCCCTCCTCTGGGGGCCCTCCTGCCTCACCCCAGCACCCACCCCTGCACGATCCTGGGGCGTCACAGTGTAGGGCACGCAGCTCCGCAGGTGACTGACCTTGTGTTCTCTGCCACGTGCTCTCTTGTCTCATTAAAAAGACCGAAATTGCCCCCTTGCACTCAGCTGTGCCTTAAAAAGCCCTGGGCGGTGACCCAGCTGTCACCAATGGGTGCTGCTCCTGGAGACAAATGAGATCACGGGGTGGCTCGACCTCCTCCAAACCCCCAGGCCAGGTGGGGACCCAGGCGGCCCCCAGCAGATGGCCTCCCTCGGTGCCCAGCCTGCGTTAGTGACCGTCCCCCGGCCCCTGCAGGGTGGGAGGGAAGGTGCTCCGTGGTGGGGACCGGGGCTTGACGCGTCCCCGCAGGTGGCCCTTCCCTGCCTGGCCGCAGTTCTCCTTCTGAACCTGGGGAGCTGGGCCTTCTTCTGACCTTGGTTTGTCCAGGGCACTTGGTGGGAGGAGTGAGCGGGTCCTGCTCCCCCAGCAGGACCCCCAAGCCCGCAGAGGACCAGCCTTCAGCTGGGGTAGGACCCCTTCCCCACAGGCGGGGTGGGGTGGGGGCTGGGTGGGCAGTTCCGGTCCTGCCTGTGGTGGGGGGCTGCGCCCTCTGCCCTTTGCCTGAACATCCCCAGTGACTCACCAACCAGACAGGCTACCATTTTTCCTTCTTTTTTTTTTAAAGATTTTTATTGGGGAATTGGGGGAAGGGGAACAGTATTGGGGAATTGGGGGAAGGGGAACAGACAAGCTGCTGTCCTTTTGTTCTTCAGTCTAGTTGTGGAGGACGTTGCTTCACTGGCCCAAGTTGGCACCATCATTGTGCTCTTCCCGGGCGAGGCAGATCAGTCGCCGGCTTCTGGACGGCTGCTCACGCTGGCTGCTGGCCACACACGGTAGCCCATGGCAACCCACCTGCTGTCGCTGGCTCACAGCAGTCCAGCTCCAGGTCAAGGTCAAGGTGTTGTTCAGCATCTTAGCTGTAGAGGGCAGTGTCACTGGCCCTCATATGTGGGATCTGAACCGGGGCCCTCTGGCATCCCAAGCCAGTTCTTAACCAACGCGCCACTCGGCCGGCCCACCATTTTTCCTTCTTTTCTTTTTTTTGCCCTAAAGAAAAAAGTAAACATTTGCCTATCTACACTTGATGGTTACTGGGACTCATGCAGTCCACAGGTGGCAACGGGGGGTGGGGTGGGGGGGCAGAGGCCAAGGGCATGGTGCCCGGGGCTCCCACACTGTCCATTCTGGGCTTGACTCACCCCGGGCTGTGGGTGAGTGTCTGTCTCAGAGACGTGTGTGGCAGTCACCGAGTATGACCTGTCACCACCCCAGGTCCATCGTCCACGGGAGCCCTGAAAGCACAGGGAAGATGACTGGCAGGGTCAGGGCCCCTGGGAGAGCTGAGCAGAGGGCTCTGGGAACAAGGTGCCCAGCACTGACTGCCTTGTGGGCAGTGCCCGCTGCCCACTGTGCTGAATCAGGGTGGCTGGAGGGGCCTCCCCTCTGCCTCTGCCTGGCCCTGAAGACTTCCGGCCTGGTGTCTGGGCACCCTGGTCAAGTAGTATCTCGGGGTCTCTTTCTGGTCTCGAAGGAGAACGTGTCTCCCAGGTGCCCCAGCCCTGAGCTGATGTTCAGGCCCCCGACCTCCCCGAGATACTGCCTCCCACCTGCCAGTTGCCCAGGGCATGGCCCAAGTCTTAAAAGGAGCAGAACCTGGGTCTGACTCTGTGTCTGGAGGTGAGGGACAGTCCCCCTGAGTCAGGAACTGGCTGAGACCTCGCGGCCAGACCTTGTGTGCTCGAAAGGCGGCTCACTCTGGCTTCTCTTGGCTGGTCAGCAGCCAAATCTCTCAGGGAAGGTGGCTTAGGTGGGGGTGTCCTCAGGCCAGTGCCCCTGCCCCCCGCTGGCCCTCCCTGCTGCCTAAATCTCATCCAGGGCGCCACTCAGTAAGCATTTAACAAGAGCAAGCTGTGTGCCCGGTGGGGCTCTGGGGCAGCAGTGGGCGGCACAGCCCTGCCCCCAGGGGGCCCCCAGCCCAGACCCACACCCCACAGACCCGTCTCCATGTGGACAGTCTCGAGGCTGAGTTTAATGGCTCTTGTGTTCTCCATTCTCGCTGGCTTTTAATATCTGCACTTACACACCATCCTTCCTCTGGCACAAAAGGTGATTAAATCCGGGGACGTCCCCGTGTGCGGTGGTGTGCCGCTGTCTCCTGGCACTGCACTGAGGCTCCTTTCCCAGGGCCGGGCCCGCATTCGGGTTATTTGCCGGGGTTCCATGGCATCTGGAGGGTCTAGGCTGCTTGCTGAACCCCTGCCCCTTTCTATAAAGAGCCAGCTCTGAAGCCCCCGCCTGGGCGCCTCGCCCTGCCTGGAGGGGGACAGTTTTGGAACCTTGCCGGTACCAGTCGGTTAGAGCAGCTTCCTCCACACTCCAGACACCCCAGTGGGGCTAAACCATGGCTATGCTGTCCGTGGCCCTACCAGGGCGGCCTGGCCTGCCCCCATGCGAGACATCGTGACAAATTCTACACTAATGACGAGCCCTGTCTGACCTATTTATTCAGTTTTGTTGTTGGAGACGCATGTGCTACCACCCGGGGTTTTTAAATGGTTTCCGTTTTCAATGAACATTAAGTGAGTGGTGTCTGAGTGTAGTGATGGAGTCAACTTAGGAATAGTTTTTTACACAAAATTGCATCGTCATGGGAGACCAGGGCAGGCAGGGCTTAGAGGACGGTGTCAGGCAAGTGCCCTGTGACAGGGCCGTCCGCCGTCCGTCGTCGCTGGCGCAGTGGGAGGGGTGGGTGCTGGTGGCCAGGGAGGGTCCAGCCGGCAACCCTCCCCCGCTCTCCTCCGGCTCCTTCCTGTTCCGAGCGTGTGCCCAGTGGCCCCCAGCTGGCACGCCCAGCTCCTGCCCAGACCCCTTCACGCCCTCAATCCCTTACCTCTTTCTCTGTGCCCAGCGAGAGACCCCCCTGCCCCCAGACGTCCTGCTCTCCAGTGTGGTGGCCTGGTCTTTCCTGGGCTTTGCAAAGGCTGTGACGCCCCTGGACCCCCTCCTCTGCCTGCCTCTACCCAGGGGCTGGGACCACGGCTGCTCCTCCGATGCCCGCAGACCAGAGGCTCCCTGAGACCAGGGCTGCTCTGATTTGCACATTCCTCCCTCTGCAGCCCATGTCCAAGTCCAGCACTCTGACACAGCAGGTGCTTAATAAACGTGAGCTGGCATCTGGGGTTGCCAAACAGGCTAGAGGGAAAAAGGCAAGGAATGATGGCTCGGGCCACATACAGGTGGCCGGACATGGCCCTGGGGTGGGGGCTGTGTGGCCGGCCCGAGTGGGCCCCTCCGGCTCTAGACCAGGTCCATAGAGGCAGGGGCTGGTTTGCATACATTTGCAAGCACATGCCTCTGATTTCAAGGATTTCTGTATCTTTAATCAGTGCAAGTGGCCCAGTGGCTTCCATCCTTGTGTCAGGTGTCACAGCACACATAGCAGGGGACATCCAGCTCCTGGGGGCCGGCCCGGCCTGCTGTGAGGCTCAGGCTGTGGGAAGGGGCGGGACCAGGTCAGGGGCAGCTGTCAACAGACCTTGCCGGGGTCACTGGGGGAGGGTGTCCCTGGGTGGGCCGGGCTGATGGCTGTCTTCTGCGTTTGCCCTGGAATCCTCTGCCTGTCTTGGTGCCAGGATGGCTGTGGATCTGCCCGGCTGCTGCCCGCAGGCGCAGAATCTAGGTCAAGCTGGTGCAGGGCAGCAGGGTTGGCAGTGGGGGCAGTGCCTGCTCCTGCGAGCTCCGTGCAGTGGGGTCTCTGCAGCCCCCAGGAGCTCAGCCTGGCCCCTCTGGCCTGAGCAGGGGCTTCAGGGCTGTGCTGTGGGGAGTGGTGGGTGGACGGGCACTGTGGCTGAAGGTGCCGCTGGCTGGGGTGAGTGTGGTCTGTCCCTGTGAGGACCTGGCCCTTGTGAGCCTGGGGGCTTGGACATGCGGGTGTAGCTGCAACCATTCAGGCAGAGCCTTCCAGAAGCTCCCCATCTCCCTGGCTATGTGTCCTCCGCTCCCTCCCAGCCCACCCCGTCATTGCCCCGTCGCCCCATTCACCCAGCCGCCTCCCAGGGGGCCGTCTGCGGCCCCAGGTTTCCGTTGGATTCCATTTTTCTCTGGGGTTGGAGCTGGTCACCATGGGCAGGGCCTCAGCTCCCTTCAGAATGCTACAGGACGACGACCATCACGACCATCCAGCCAGTGGGAATCCACCTCCCCTGCTGCCCCCAACTCCACGGATCCCAAATCCAACCATTCTTTGTTGTTGTGCTATCTTTATTCTGCTCATCTGCCTGGGAATTTAGCTGTGCTCCTTTCGAAGCTGCCTGCTGGCTCCGCCGGGCATGGGGGGACCAGGAGGCAGGTTCCTGCCCTTGTCTGGGGCTGGCATGGGGGGTGCTGAGGGCCTTCTGGACAGGTGGGAATGCCAGGCCCGGAGCTGCAGTGCCTCCCACCCGGGGTCTCGTGTTTGGGTTCCCTCGGCCATTTGCCTAGCACCCTCTGCTTCTGTCCAGTTTCTGCTTAGGTCCCACTTTCTCCGGCCCTTCTTCCCAGATGCCCCCTCTCTGGAGCTTGGCCTGCATTGGCCACACCGTTTGTGGTGGGACCTCACTGCTACCCTACAGTCCACCCAGCCCTGCTCCATCTCCCCATCATCGCCTGTGGCCAGAGCAGCTGTGGTCACTCTGGGGCATCTGTGGTCAGGCCGGCTCTCCTTGGTCCATCCCTCTCCCTGGCTAGGCCGTTTGCTCTGCTGGGACCTCAGCTCCAGGACCGAGGGTGGCTGCACATGGGGCTCTGGGCCTGGGGTATGTCCTCTGCCTGGCCCCCACGTGCCACTTGCCTCTCTGTTTCCAGCTGCTTCCAGAGGCAGAAGGTCGCTCAGCCCCCACTGGCATGTTGAGTGAGTGTAGGGCTGGGTCCGGCCGCCCACGAGGACCTGCAGAGCGGCTTCATTTCTTACCAGAAGCCATGACATTACAGGACTCTTGCACCAGGCAAGAAAGCAACACTAAACGGGCTCCGATGTTGGATAATTAATAAAAGTCCCAGGCACCTCTGCCGAGCCCAAGTGGAGAGGCTGTCAATACCGTCTTGTCACCTGAGGGGCTGCCTTTCCATTAAACACATGTCCAACACTTTTAAGAGGTGATCAAGACGTGCTGTGCACTGGCCGAGGGGACCGTGGTGCTCACATGGGAAGGCAGGAGGGGTCAGTGTGACCGTGGGCGGCCCACCTGGAGGGGGAGCTGCGTGTTTGTGGCCTGGGGTCAGGGTCTGGGTCCTGGTCTTGGCTCTGCCTGGCCATGAACCCTGGGCAAGACCCCTCTGCCTCAGTTTCCCTATCTGAAAAGCAAAGCAGTTAGACCCAGTGGCCTCTGGGGGTCCCATCTCTAGCACCCGCCCTGGGGTAACTGGGCTGTAAGCCGTCTAAGCTTTCCCTGCAGGGCTGCAGAGGGCAGGCGCCGTGTCATATTGTTTCAAGTAAATCATGTAGCTGCGCGTGGAAAGCAGGCTTTAGGGCCTGGCAGGCACTGGCGGGCGGTGACATCAGGGGCCCACGCTCTGCCCCCTGAGACCCTTGGCAGCCCCTGTTCTCTCGGGACCTCAGTCCAGTCTGTCAAGCAGCTGAGGCAGAACCAGACAGAGGTGCTGTAGGGTCTGGGGTGCTCGGGGCAGTGCCTGGTTTGGTGCCAGCGTGAGGGACAGGACCCTCAGGGTCAGTGCTGGGTGGGGAAGCTCATCATGGTGAAGGTGGAGGGGGGGCTCGGAGGGCCCTGCTGTGGCCGCGGTTGGTGGGAGCAGGCAACGCGTGCCTGCCTGCCGTGCGGAGCTGGTCCGTGTGCAGTGTTCCCACTGCACAGGCGAGGAAACTGAGGCATGGAGGGTGACGAGTTTTGCCCACTTACAGGCCTGGCTAGGAACCCAGGGCTCTGGGCCCGAGGTGTAGGCTGGTCCCACGTCTTAGGGCACAGTCTCCTCTGGCCTTCTGGCAATACCTGGGAAGTGAAGGATAGACCCAGCCGGAGCTCAGGGCCTGATGCAGCTGCAGGCTGGCTCTGCCTAGAACAGGGTTTTAGACCTGGAGTTGGGGACTCAGTTTCAGGAGTGGGGGTGGCAGGAAGGACAGCTCTGGACTCCATCCCCCTCAGGCACCCTCTGCCCGGCCCTGGGTATCCAGGCCTAAGCTTGGTCTGCAGGAGTGGGACACCTCTGCCTTGTAACCCCAGGCCACCTGCCTGCCTCGGCCCACCTGCCCAAGGCAGGAAATGCGTCTGGTCAGCGCAGGAATGCAGGCACTTGGGACCCCAGCAAGGGAGAGAGGTGGCCGGTGTGCCTGGCCAGAGGAGCAGGGCCTGGGAGGGCAGAATTGGGGCGCCAGGGCATGAGGCACCCCCACCCACCCCCTGCCAGGGTCTCGCTCAGGCAGGGGCCTCGCTGCCTCCCTGTCACCTGACAGCATCTGTTTATTAATCCTCCTCTTCAAATACAGAAGAATTGAACTCCTGGGGCCCAGCACAGACGTGCATCTCCACCCACCGCCAGCCCCAGCCTGCCAGGCCAAAAGCTCTCAAATACAGAATTTTGCTTAAATGCCCAGAAAGGAGATTTAGGAGATCAGAATCAAGCAAATTAACATGTGCGGCAGGCAGCTTTTAATCACCGCCTCTAATCGCAGGCTGCATAACGGAAATCATCTCACTGGGCTTCAGCGGCGGCCGGGGCTGGTGACACCCATGGATTATTCATCAGAACCTGCACTTGAGTTTCAGGGCTTCTCCGCAGGGCTGTGCTCAGGGCCTCTGCGGCGCTGCAGGACACTAGGCTGGGCCCCCACGCCCCTCTTCATCATCCTCACTCTCTGGGGTCTGTCTGGTTTCACCGCACATCTTCTCCCCCTTTTCTCCCTGCCTCAGTTTCTCCTCTCCTGAGACTTTGGGGCTGCTGGCCGTTTCCCAGAGGGGACGGCCCAAGGGGACTTACAGGTGAGGGTGTGGACTGCCCCCCCCCCGCCGCCTTGGCTCCCCGACCTCTGGCCACACTTTTACACTTAATGGAAGACCCTCTCAGCCTTCCCGCTCAGCTGTAGCGCCCCTTGGGCTGCAGCCAGCAGGAAGGCCAGTCAGACCAGGTGCCCCCCTTTCTGCCACTCTGCCAGCCCCATGGACACAGGCCTGGGGACCCTGGGTGTGCTGAGCAAATATGTGAGCAGTGTCCACATGAGAATCGCAGTGCCAGCTCACAAGGGCAGGTCCCCAGGGCCCAGATGGTGCTCCGCGAGTGGCAGCAAAGGGAGGGTGGCTGTGCCTTTAGGAGAGCTGGGCAGTGGGCCCTGGGCATTCCCGGGCGTGCGGGATGCCGGGGTGGTGGTGACAGCTGATGTGGCTTCCCTCCCTCTCCATACCTGGGGGCTTCACCTGGCAGGTGGTGTTCACACCTTGGGGTGACATGCCTGCCTGCCGGTCTCAAACTCAGACTCTTCTGTCCCCACAAACCTCCCCAGGCCACCCTCTGGGCTGTGGGCAGAAGTGGCAGCTTTCAAAACAGTGCCCGAGGGTGGAGGTCCTTTTCTTTGATCTGGGAAACGTTACTTCCCTCAGAAGCAGAAGCAGCAGGTCAAACCAGTACTGCACCCCGCCCCCCACGCCCAAGCGCGGCTGGGAACTCGCATTGGGGGGTCCGTGTGCTACTCAGCACACGGACCCCCCCAACTTTGCTCCCTGTTGGGCCAGGCAGTGAGCTGAGGCAAGGGGCGCTAGTCCTGCACCCCAACAGCCCTCACCCCCCAGGCACCACCGGCTGTGCAGCACTCTCACAAAAGGACCGTGGGGGGAGGGGGATGCTGGGGGACCCCGTCGTGACGCCCTGGGCACAGACCTCTGACTAGGGCAGCTAGTGGACCGTCACCACAGTCTGGACGTGCTGGGGCTTCTTGGGAGCCCCTCCCGGGGTGGGGTGGCTTGTCTTGGATCCAGCTCATGGGTCCTGAGGGGAGGCTGCCAGATGGGGGACATTCACCTGGGTGGGGGGTTGTGCAGCTGGCAGGAGGGCAGGAGGGCGGGGTTGCCGCTGGAGCCCCTGCGGGACTTGCAGCAGAGCACCGCCCCCCCACACCACACTCCCGGTGGCCTCTGAGCTCCCACCCCCTTCCCCGCCTCTCCCAGTGGGCTGGGAAGGGTTAAGGCGGGCGGGGCTCCCGCGGGAGGGGCGGTCCCAGCGGCCTCGCGGGCAGTGCCTTTGATGTTGATCAGGCATGGGCACCGCGCACGCTGGGCGCCCTGGCTGGGCTCTGGCACAGGGACTCGCAGGGCCAGCCTGCGGCCGTGGCCCCTCCGACAGCACCGGTAGCGGCAGGGGTGGAGCCTGCGGGCCATGGAAGAGGCCGGGGAACCTGGTGGGCTCAGCCGGGACCAAGGTAAGGGTGGGCAGGCGGGCCTGGAGAAAGGGGGCTGTGACCACTCTTGCAGGGAGCCCACGGCAGTGCTCAGCTGCCTATCAGTGACCCACAGACCCCACACGGGCAGTGCTTGACCCCCTCCCCCAGGGGTCTCTGGGAGAACCCCATTCCTCCCTGTCCCCTGAATCATCCCCTGTACTGGCTTCTCCCTGAGGAGGGTAGAGACAATCCTGATGGGCGGCAGGAGGTAGTGCCCCCAAGCCTAGCTGACACTCTCCTGACCCCCAGTCCGCCCCCAGCAGACGCCAGCCTCAAGGGGATTAGGTCTGGGGTGTCCTGGCCTGGTCGGACCTAGGGCAAGTGGGGGTGTGTGGCTGTGCCTCGGTCAGCACCGTGGACAGGGCAGTCGCCTTTCCCAGAGGGGCCGGTCGGTGTTTGCTGAGCCCTCGAGGTTCTGGCCCAGCTCCCAGGAGGGAGATTTCTTGCTCAGATCTGTCACGCTGTCCTGACCTGAGGGCCTGGGCACCGTCCTGGACAGAGCACAGATCGGCACGGGTGGCAGGAGCTCTCTGAGGCTGCCCAGGGCTGCCCAGCACCAAGGAACTTGGGCACAAGCAGGGGCCGGGTGCGTCAACGCTGGTCCTGCAGGGACCAGATGGCTGGAGGTTCCCAAGGCCGGGTCTCCGTCCGCCCCCAGGGCAGCACCTGCTCTGGGCCAGGGCTGGGGAGGGTCAGCGAGAGAAGGAGCCGGCGTCGCAGGAGCGATGGGCCGGACAGCAGAGCTTCCCGTCGGGGGCTGGGGTGCAAGGAGCGTAGGAGCTTGCCTCCTGGTGACGTGTCTGGACCCTGGCTGTCCTGCACCCGGTTTCTTCTGCCCTCTGGTTGACGTGGACACAGGCGAGGGGCCGGGAGCCTTGGCGAGCACGTTCAGGGAGCAGGGGTGTCACTGCTGAGCAGACAGGTGGTGGTCCTGGCAGTGCTGCTGACAAACTGTGTGACCTCAAGCAGGGCACCAACCCGCTCTGAGCCTCTTATGAAAGGGGGACAGCACGGGGCGCCTTCACAGGGTGGCTGTGAGCATTCAAAGTGAGTGCGCCTGGCCCATGCGGCTGGCCCTCCCGCCTGTCCCCTCCCGAGTTGCCCTTCATGAATGGAGGACAGTGTGGCAGGTGTGCAGGGGCTGGTGGTGCAGACACTCTGGCTTGGCTGTGTGTTCCTGCCACCCCCAAGGGCACCAACTCCCGGTGCACAGCCTCCACCGCTGTTGGGGACTGGGCTCCCGTGGGCGGGTGGCCCCTGGGCAGGGCCTGTCTGGCCGACTTGCAGGGAGCTCTGTGGAGTCAACAGCCTCAGGCTGGCCCAGACCTCGCAGGGACCGGCTGCTGCCATGTGGCCCCGAGGGCCCTGGGTCCGGGGAGACCTGACACACCCAGGATCTGCAGCCACTAAGGGAAGAGTCCTGGTTTTGGGAGGGGAGTGGGGTGGCAGCGGCAGGGCAGCTACGAGCTCACCTTTGGTCCCCCATGCTCTGAGCAGAGGGCATGGTGGGCATGGAGTGGGGAGACGTGTAGGATGTCTCTTATCAGCTGGGAGGAGCATGCGGGCGCCCCCCTCCCAGGGAGAGAACAGTCTCAGATGTGCAGCTGAGGACAGAGCAGATGGCTGGAGTTTTGGGTCCGGCCCTCCATCTGCACAGCTAATGAGCTGATGACGAAGGTCCGGCTGTTTCTGGCACCTTTCGCCTGACAAGCCGGTGGACAGGCGCCTGCTCGGAAGTGCCCCTCTCCTGGGACAGGGGCGTGTGTGACAGGGGAGGCACAGGCTGTGTCTGGTACCAGCTGCTCCACAGTCCCGGTTCACCAGGGCTGTCGGGGGAGGGGCTTGGAGGAGGGGCTGAGTAATCGGAAATGCTGTTTCTTCCGGGGACTTTGTTTCCAGAGCGTGTGGGGCCAGCTTTCGTGTGGGGCCAGCTTTCGTGTGGGGCCAGCTTTCCCTATGGAAAAGGACCATGGGCTTGGACCCCCCAGTGGAGCAGTGGGCATCTCCCAAGACTGGAGGTTTTCTCTGTTCCTGGGGACCTGGGGGCAGGAAGTCACCCACCTGGGTAGCACCCGCACGGGTCCTCCACCAACCAGGGGCATTGTGCCCTGGAAGACCCCAGGATGGGGTCTGCCATGCTGGACGGTTGGCCAAAGGGAGAAGTAAGCTGCGCTGACAGTCCCCCTGTCCGAGCAGCCCTCAGTGCCAAGGACGCCTCGAGCTCTGTGTGCCGAGGGCGGGGGACCCAGGTGGGGTGCTTGAGGAAGGCTCCGTCAGCAGGCACGTGCTTAGGAACCACGATGGGGTCCCCGGCTCAGAGATAGCAGGTCACACTGTCCTGGGGTTCCCCTCGGCCTGCTCAGATCAGGGACCTGCAGACACCTGTGGCTCTGGTGGCCTTTGTCCACGTCGGCTGGCCCCGTCAGCTGAGCTGGCTTTCAGGCCCCTGTGGTGGGGCTGACCACTGTCTGGGGTGCGGGCCACTCCTCCTGAGCTCCCTGCCGGTCAGCAGTGGGCGTGAGGGGGGACAGCACAGAGGGGGTTGGGGTGAGACCTAGCGAGGGCCCACCTTGGGGCAGGAGGCGGGACAGGCAGCTGGCCCAGCCCCCAGGCAGGGGAGCGAGGTGGGGGTCCTGCCTTACGTGCGGGAACTTTAGGAAGTCAGACTTGGAGGCCTGGGTGTTTCTGGACCGTCCTCTCCGTGCCGAGGCCCTGGGGCTCTCGGGGCAGCTGCCTGCAAGGGGTGGCCGCCCGGTGGCCGGGGACAGACACTGGCTCAGGCTTCTTCTGTTTCCTGTCTCCTCTGTGGCTCTGTGCCCATTCTGCCCGCTCTGCCTGGCGGCTGTCCATCTGTCCAGCCATCCAGCCCCATCAGCTGCTGTCCAGCCTCCCCCACTGGCCGGGCGGGTGTACGCTGGGGGCAGGGCCAGCTCCGCCAAAGCCACAAGGACCCCTCCCTGGGAGCTGCAGCCCCGTTTCCCTCACCCCGTGGGAGCTTCCTCTCTTCCCAACAGGCAGGCTGAGCTCCATCTGGTGACTTTTCAGGAAAGTGCCCCCACCCCCAGCCGCCACTGCCAGCCTCTCTCCGTCTCTAGCCGCTCCCTGGGGGCTCCCTGGGGCCTGTCCCCTCATTGGCTGGGCATCTCCCTCCAGGGAGCTGTGGCCAAGGTGGGAGCATGATGGCCCTCCCAGAAGCCCCATCCTCTGTCCCGCGAGCAGGGAAGTGAGCGCTGGAGCCCTGGCAGGAACCCCCGGAACACGCGATCCGGGGCACCTGTGAGGGCAGGAGGCTGTGGACGGCTATTAATAGAGCCCTGTCCCTCAGGACTGTCGGATGTGATTAATGCCGCCACTGTAGCTGAGGTGGAGACGGCAGGGCGAGGGGCCGGGGAGAGCTGCCCCAGGAGGGACTCACTGAGGCCAGGTTCAGGGAGGCCCCGGGCTCTGCTGGGCAGGCAGAGGAAGGCCAGGTGTTGGGACCCCGCTGTGCTGAAGATCGGTGGCGCTCAGCAGGCTTGGTGACAATATGGGAGCCCACTGCATTGGAGGGGGCTTCTCCAGGGGGAGGGCCCTGGGCACCGGACACCACCAGCCTCAGAGAACGTCCTGTGCACTCATGCCACTGCCGCAGGAGCTGGGGCCACTGTGCCCATCACTCCCTGCTGGGTGATGGGACAGAAAGGTCCCTGTGGCCCTCCCTTGGGCCCGATCTTGGTAGGAGCGAGTTCCACCAGCTAGGAGTGCGCCAGGCTGCTGCTGTCCTTGCCCAGAGCACGAGTGCCCAGGGACCTCGTGGGAAGGGGGAAGGTGCAGGCCCAGGCCTGGGGCTAGTTTGGTGGCATGGGGGACAGAGCGTGGCTGGCCACCAGAGCCTGTTCCCACCCTCTGGCACGCTCGACGTCCCTGGCTCCCTGGGGTCTAGTGCACAGGCTAGGAGCAGCCTACGGGCAGAACAAAGCCTGGCGGCCGGCCGCAGGCGCCGCTGGTGTCCTGATGCCCAGCTGGGCCAGGTGGGGCCGGGCCCCCTGCCCACAGAACTCTCATCTCTGCCGTGGTGAGCCCGAGCCTCCTGGCCCACGGAGAGGGCTCTGCAGGAGGAAAAGGCCACATCCCCGCCTCCCACTCCCGGCCCCCAGCCCTCCCCCAGGCTGGCCTGGGGCCAGCCAAGGCCTTGCCGACTCTGCGAAGCGACTCCCCAGGCTCCACTGCCCTGGTGTGGACCCCTCAGCCCAGCCCTGGCTCCTGTGCCCCCCCAGGTACTGGGCACAGCCACCCTGGGGTCCTGTGGGAAGGGTGGGAGGAGCCGACTCACACTCTCTGATAAAATAAAAATAGTTGGGAGGAGGCACCCAGACGTGCGGGGGGAGGGGGCGAGCTGCTTCTCAGACGTTTAAATAATCTTGGCCATCTGTGTGTGGGCCTGTCCCTCCCCGCTGTGAGGCTCTGGCCAAGGACCGGCCAGTCCCCCGTGCTGCTGGAGCAGGCGGCCCCTTCTCCCTCTCCTCCACCCAGCAGTGTGAGCACCTACTGTGTGCTGAGCTGGGCCCACAGCCGAGAGCTCGGGCTGCTGCCAGGGACCCCGGGGTGGGGGTGGGGGGCTGTGGGAGGGAGCCTTGGCCCATGTGTCCCGCTGTTGCTGAACATAATAAGCCAAGTGGACAAAGGAAGCGCCTGCTAACGGGCCTTCAGGAAGGCAGAGAAGTCTGGAGGAGGAAGGGGCTGGAGGTGATTGAGCAGGGCTTGCTGGGGGTGGGGGGAGTCCAGGGAGGTGGGGGTGCCCCCTGCCCAGCCCCCAGGCATGTCTGCTCAATGACGGGGCGAGTGAATCAGGGTGTGTGCCTGTGCTGCACCCACTGTGGGTGGGGGGCTGCATCTCAAGGTTCTGCCCGCGTGTGTGCGGGCTCTCGCCGGGAAGCCCGTGGGTGTACTTTGTGGGTTTCTTTGGAAGATTAGATTGATTTTCCAGCCTTCCCCGGGGGAGAGGCGGAGATGCTGACTGCCGCTGGCCTCTTGTCGCCTACTGTGTTAGGACAAGATCGATCTCTTCTATAAAAACAAAATTAAACCAGTGCTCCCAGCTCCTGACAGTGAACGCTCTTCCTCCCAGGAGCAGCGGCCACCCGTGTCCTGAGTCCGCCACTGTCCTCTGCAGGGTTTGGGGAAGAAAGGAGCAGGGGCCTGGGGGCGCCTTCTGGCAGATGGGGGAACTGAGGCTGGGAGACAGGTGAGGACGGCCCCGGGACTTCTCTTACCGGCTGCTGAGGCCAGGCTCTCAGGTCAGCAGTTCAGCCCCGGTGCAGGGGCGGAGCTGGGAGGGTCATGGACACCCCTCCTCTGGGGTGTCAGTGTGGGGTCCCTGAGGTCCGCGGGCCCTCCCTGTGCCCTCCCCCCACCTCCCTTGGTGGGTGTCTGCGCTGAGCATGTGCCAGGCTCATCCAGGTCTGCAGCTGGAGGTGTTGGTGCTGCCTGGTGGCGGCCAAGCCCTAGAGAGCTGGACAGCCATGGCCGCCCCAGTGATGGCCGCACCGTGTCAGGCGCCGGCTCCGTGTCACTCCCCAGAGCTGGCTTGGTGGCCTTGGCACTAGGAGCCCAGCCTGTGCTGTCCCACACTCGAGCACCTGCTGTGGGCTGGTCCCAGCGACTGAAGGAACAGAGCTGGACGGGACTGGGGAGGTCCCCACCCAGCCGTGCCTTGTGTGTGTGTGTGGGGGGCACACAGCGTATAGATAGTGTGTGCAGGCCTGTCTGGCAGGCGAGAGGCAGCCCCGGGAGCCCTGAAGAAATCACTCAGGTCACAGGACGAGGGCCAGAAGCAGGTTGCTTGGGGAGGGCTGGGAGGCAGCTGCTGCGTGTGGGGGAGTGTGGGGAGGATGGGGCCGGGGTCCCTCTCTCCCCCACGGGCCCTCCTACCCCTTCCTGACCAGGGCTGCCAGCCCGCCTGCCTGGCCTGAGGGTGCAAGCTCGCCTCCATGTATCCTATCGTTCAGGCGGGGTCAGGTGAGAGGCCCAGAGACCAAGTGCGGCTGCTGTCCTCCCAGCTGAGCCCGGAGGGCCCTGTGCTGCGGCAGTCGTCAGGCGTCTGGGCTGGAGGTTGGGCAGCAGGCGCCTGACTGAGGGTGTGGACCTTGGTTGGGTCTTGGGCCTTGTGAGCGCTGCTAAGCAGGGCGCTGCCTGGTCTGCCCCGCCCTGCAGGCAGGGTGAGGGTGCTGGTGAGGTTCAGGGCGGGGTGGGCCTCAGGCAGTGGGGGTGGTGAGGTGGGGGTGGTGAGGTGTGAAAGGCGCCTGAGGGGCCCCTCTTGATTCCATTTTGGGGCGGGGTAGAGGCTGGGCCCTTCTCTCTCCTGGTGCTGGCTGGGGTCTCTTCTCAGGCAGCACCTGGGCAGGGGGAGGGGGTCTTCTCAGGTCCTGGGCCCTGGGCCCTCAGTGTGACCCTGAGGAAGCAGAGGGTGGGGCTGGCTCAGGTGACCACAGGTGGATGTGGAGTCCCGGCTTGCATTGCCTGCCTGGGCCTTTGGGGAGCTGGCGGAGGGTGGGAGGTGGGGAGCCCCCCATCCTTGGCTCTAGGGCTGTCAGCAGCTGTACAGAAGTCGGGGTGGGAGCTGGGCAGGGTGGACTTTGGGGCCTGAGCCATGTGGGTTGGGGTTTGGGGCCTGTTGTGGGTTCAAGCCCAGCTTGGCAGTCACCTGGGATGTGGGGGCACTGTGAGGGCGACAGACATAGCACCCCCCAAGGCTGGATGCTCCCCCACAGCGTCCGGTGCCCCTGGAGCACCCCGAATTTGCACAGCACCTACAATCCTGCATCCACCTGTCGCATGGGGTGTCAGAGGCGGGGTGGGGCTCACTTAGGTCCTGTTCGCCGGCAGAGCCCTGAGTCAGGCCAGATTAGCTGGACCTTCGCCTGCCTGGTCCGTGAAGGATTACGGCCTGGGGCAGCCGAGGGGAAGTGCCCCATCCCTGAAACCTTCCCAGGCGCAGGGGGGCATCTAGGTTCCCTGGCTAATGGCAGGTGACCACTGATCAGCTAATGGCTGAGAGCCCAAGGAGGGCAAGGAGTGGCCGGCTTGGGAGCTTTGGAGGGTGGGAGGCGAGAGCACCCCCAGACTGGGGCCAGGTCCAGGGAAGGAAGGCACAGACCTGGGTTGGAGGAGTCATGGGCTGTTGGGTAGGAGGGAGGTCCAGTGTCGTGGCGGGACGGCTGCTGGAATGGGGCAATGACCACAGGACCAGCAGGAGAGGCGGTCTGGGAGTGTCCCCTGGTCCAAGGCGCTGAGAGCATGGGCCACTAAGCCTCGTCCAGGCCGGCCCCCGGACCGCAGGGTTTCTGGTTCCCCTCCTCCAGCTCCCCAGTGCAGGCGGAGACACTGTCAGGGGCTCCAGCAGCCCGTCTTCCTGAGGACGCCCAGGCCTGGCTCCCAGAGGCTAATGGCTTCTAATCCAATCCCACAATCCCACGAGGAAAGGCCTTTTGCGAGGGGCCGGTCACAGCCTCTTTGGCAAAGGCTGTGAACTGGGCTCTGCCCAGGCCCTGAGTTGATGACGTCAGCCCAGCGTGCCCATCGCTATCTCCTCAAGCTTCCGCCTCCCACCCTCCCCGACCTTGGACCCCAGTGGCTGTACCAGGCTGCCCAGCCTTGGGCACCTGCAGTCCCCAGCTCTGTGGCCTGGGCCCCAGCTCCTCCCCGCTGTGCCAGGGTGGGAAGTGGGCCTGCCCCGTCTGCACAGCCCAGGAGTGGTGGGGTTTATAGTAGTGAGAATGGGGCTCGTGAGGGCAGCACATGAGTGCACTGCCCACCTCCAAGCCCAGCACTGCCACAGGTTGCCGGGGACATGGAGACCCGTGCTGCCCCTGTGGAGCCTGGGCAAGGGGCATGGAGGGGGCTGGGGGCACGTGGTCCCTGTGGCAGAAGGACCAGGCCCCAGGCCCCACTGTAGCCAGTTACTGTGACTGTGGGGTGGGTTCTGCCCCTTGAGCCTCATGCCATCTGTCTGCCACGCTGGCATGCCCTGGTGGCCTGTGGCTCCGGTGGCCCCTGGACCACGAGAGGCAGGTGGGCCTTCTCTCTGTCTCTCCCGCTTGCCCGCCGCCCCTCCACATGGCCCTTGTCTGGGCCTTAACTGGTGTGGCCTTGGCTGGGCCTTGTGTTTGGTTAGCCCCTCCCTGGGCCCAGCCCTCGTCCCCAGGCCAAGTTGGTCATGAAGAGGGCAGTGGCTCAGGCCAGCCCAGCCTCCCAGGACACAATGCAGTGATGTAGGTGCCCTGGGCAAGGGGCTGCCTCCACCCAGAAAGGTCAAGCTGTGTGGCTGGTACTTGTGGGCTGTGGCCACACAGCCAGGGGCCTGGGGCGGGGTGAGGGAGGCAGGGAGTGCTCGGCCCAAGCTCGGGGACCTGCACCCTCCAGCCAGAGCTGGGACACACAGCACAAAGGAGCCCAGAGCACCGGGTCATCCCTGGGCCAGGCAGGCCTGGGCAGGCAGCCCTGCCCCACTTGGCTCCAATCCTCAGCCCACAGAGGGCTGCTGGGCGCTGGGGGACAAGCTGGTGCTCCTGTCCCAGCCCCGGGCCCACCGGGAGCTCCCCGTAAGTGGAGAGTGGAGGTGAGAGTGCGGGCTTCTCCTGGGGCTCAGGCTGGGGTGGAGAGTGGGCAGCAGACTTGGGCGTCTGGCATGGGGCAGATAGCGGGGATACCACCCCGGCAGGGCCTGAGAGTGTGCTCCAGGGGTGGTCCCATGAGGACCATTACCCCAGGCCTCACAGCTCTGTTCTTTGGGTCCCCAGGGCGCCCCTCCACCCCCCGTCTGTCCTGCCTGTCATTACTCAGTGGGACCTGGGGGCTCATGGCCTGGGGCCTCAAGCGACATTGCTGCCAGTGGAGTCCCCTCCTGGTCCCCAGCTGGGAGCTCCCTTGGCCTAAATCCCTTGGCCAGCTGGGCTGTATCCCGGCTTGGATTAGCGCAGGGGATTGGGCCAAGGATGAGCGGGACGGGCAGACACGCTTGGCTCCCCCACCCACAGGCCCTGCCATGCTGCTGCTTTGGGGATCTGTCTGTGGCCCTGGTGGGTGAATAGCCTGGCCAGGGGGCCCTCTGGGGCAGCAGGTGACAGTTGGGCCAATGCCAGAGGGCCTGTAGGCAGCCCTGTGGGGACCTTGGGGGGCTCTGAGGAGGAGGAGGAGGAAGAAGAGAGAAGGGGGCCTCGTGCAGCCCCTGTGCTGCCCACCACTGCCTGACCTGCTGCTGAGGTGGGCTGGGCGCTGCTGGCCCTCTCTGGCCTCCCTGAGCCCACCTTGGTCATCGTCCGGGGATGTCCATCCTCTGGCCATCTACCTCCAGCCGGACCAAGGGAACGGTGGCCTGCCTGGCAGAGGCCGTCCTCTGGGTTGGAGGCAGTGTGGCTGTGTCCCCATGGTGGCAGCTTGGCCCACTAGGTAAGGGCACCGATTGCCTGTTCCTCCCTGGCCAGAGCGCCACCCAGCCCCAGGGCCAGTGGGGCCTGGAGGGTGTGAGGGGCCTGGGGGTGCCCACCCCACCCCCACAAATCTGTAACCTCCTGCCCCCTTGTGTCTCTCTCTGGGGTTCATGTGACTCCAGCAGCACCCCCCTTGTGGTGACCTCCCCTTGGGGCCTGGAGGCTGACCCACAGGCGGGCAGCGGGAAGGTGGGGCTGAGGGCATGACCCTGGTGGACGTGCTGGCTGGGTGCTTGGGCAGCTCTGAAACTTTGGCTGCGGGGAAGGGGGGTCCCTGGCATTTCGGGGCAGCGGTGCCTTTAACCCTGCCATGCTGGTGCCCGGCACAGTGGCCCTTAGAGTGCCCCCCGCTGCCTACAGCCTCCCCAGCCCCAGGGAGCTGCTGTCTTGGCCGGCACCCCCTCCCCTGGGACCTGGGAGGCATGCAAGCTGCATGGGGGGGCAGGTGGGCCCCCCCCCAGGCTGGGGACGCGTTTGGGTTGGAGCTTCTATCCGGCGTGGCACATTCCCAGATCTGCACCCTCGGGTGGGGCTTTGGCCTCATGGAGCCCCCCCCCCACCACCATGGGGTGTGGGCACTCGGGGGCAGCCTGTGGCTGGGCCAGTGAGCCAGCCTGGATGTCATGAAGGGCTGGCCGCCCACCGATGCCCACCCAGGACCCGCCCTGTTTCTGGCACAGAGGCTCCTGAGAGCGGAGTCAGCCACGTGACCCTGTGTCCCCTCGTATGTGTCATAACTTTTGAGGCAGGTCGTGGTGGTTACTGGGGCTGGTCCAGATGGTGGACAGTGGGATGGGCAGGCAGCCAGTCTTGTCTGGGGCCTCACTTGGCCCTCAGGCCATCGGGGAGGGTGGCAGGGGGCAGCTGGGCAGAATTGCTGTTTCTCCTCGTGGGCTCTGGCCCTTGAACAGGGTCCCAGGTGGGGTGTGCGACCCAGGCCAGCCCCTGGGGGCCGCAGGAGTCCTGGGGGTCTGAGCTCGGCCCCTAGTGGGTGGCCGTGGGTGGGCGGGTGATCTCCACACCCCCCTTGAGCACATGGGGGTGGGGACCAGGCTCTGTGAGTGGCGGGGCTGCCGCAGTGCTCACCGGCACCCTGTCTGTCTGTCCCTGCCGACCGTCTGTCCACCTGCACGTCCAGTGGAGAGATGCATGAGCGCCATGCAGGCGGGGACGCAGATGGTGAAGCTCCGTGGCGGCTCCAAGGGCCTGGTGCGCTTCTACTTCCTGGACGAGCACCGTTCCTGCATCCGCTGGCGGCCCTCGCGCAAGAACGAGAAAGCCAAGAGTGAGTGGGGCCCCAGCGGGGCGGGGCCCGCGCAGAGCAGCCCGGGTGGGTGGGGCCCCAGCGGGGCGGGGCCGCGCAGAGCAGCCCGGGTGGGTGGGGCCCCAGCGGGGCGGGGCCCGCGCAGAGCAGCCCGGGTGGGGCAGCAGGACCCGAGCCCTGGGTGTCTCAGGTGGCTCTGGGCCCGGTACACGGGCTCAGCTGGCCTTGGAGTTCCGTGCTGACCTCTGGACACGGGGCAGGGAGGAGTCAGGGCCCCTAGCCCTTCGGGGCCTAGGCCCTGCTGGCCACCTGGCAGAGCCCTCTGGGCATCAGCGCCCAGCCATATGCCACATGCTGGCCCGAGAGGCAGAAGGACGTTCAGTCTAGCCAGGAAATAAGACCTCCTGTAAGCACAGAGAGACCCCCACTGGGCACACTGAGGGTAGGACTCCTCATGCCCCAGGCAGCCTGGGCGAGAAGCTGGCATAGGGGTGTGAGGCTGCCAGGCTGCCTGGAGAGGACGGGCCCTGAGCTGGGAGCATTTGTGCAGCGGGTGGAAGGGCAGGGTTGACCTCTGAGTGGGCATGGCAGGGGCTGGGCTGGGGGCCCTGGGGGTCAGGAAGGGACACACTGGAGTCCTCATGGGCCGGGAGGTGGGTGTGTACCACCCTTCCTCTGGCTTTGCTGATGGGAGAGGCTCAGGTGTGCCAGGACAGCCCTCGGCCCAGCAGTTACCAAGGGCACCGCTGGCCCGGGTCCCAGGAGAGAGCCATGCTGCACAGCCCTCTGGGAGGGCGTCCTGGAGGAGGGACAGGGACTGCCCTCTGGGCCCGGGAAGGTGGGGCCACAATGGGCTGCACAGACAGGACGAGTCCCTGCACCTAGTGCAGAGTGCCCACTCTGGGCCAGGCACTGTTCCTGCACTGGGCATCTTGGGAACTCGGCCGAGAAGAAGCAGCTGGCCTTCGAGTGAGGGGTGGGTGCCAACGCCTGATGGCAGGACAACCTCATGAAAACACAGGATGGCAAACAGAGGGGAGTGGTGTGTTGGGGGACTCATGGAGGCCCCTCTGGGGAAGGGGTGATGGGGCAGAGACCTGCAGGCTAGGATAGGGTTGGGGGAAACAAAGTTGGGTGTTTAGAGCTGACCATGGTTTTGGAGGAGACCCCAGGAGGTTAGGAACACGGGGCAGCTGTTCTCTGGCCGCTAGCCCCCCTAGTCTGGAGGCCCAGCACCACCCTGCCCACCGTGCACACACAGGGAGCGGGGCAGGCCCCTGGGCAAGTGGGCTCTGTGTTCCTGGGCAGGGGGCAGAGGGCAGAGGAGTGAGGCCTCCCCGACTGGATGATGGGAGACCCCATCATCAGCCCCCAGAGGGCCCACAGTCTGCAGGGAGCAGTGGGAGACGGGCACTGGGGGCGAGGGCAGCGAGGGCCCGGCTGTGTGGAGCCCAGGGTGCCTGGCTCCCAGAGCGGTGCTGGCTACCTGTGCCTGTACGTCTGTGAGGGGGCCCTGCCACGTGCATGGGAATGGACCCTAAAAACGCCGTTCTGAGCTGATGTACTCACAGTCATTCAGCTTCTCAATGAAGGCTCCATGGGGCCCAGGTACTGTGGCTGGTAATGAAATCCTTGATGGAACCTGAGCTGGTGCCTGCCTAGCGGGACCCCGTTGTCCCCCTGCCTGCCCCCCGGCCCTCAACTGGTGCCAGAGCTTATTACAGGATCGCAGCCGTGCCGGCCAGCAATTGCCTCTCAGAATGGGGAGATGACCTGGCTGGAGTGTCATGGATGAAATTGGCTTGTCAGGGTAGCCTCACTCTGCTGCCTTGGCTAGATGCAGAGGCCAGACATCCAGGTGGCTAAGTGGGGGGAGGCGGGTGGCCCCTCTCCCTCTTTGGGGGAGTGCCTTTTTCACATGCAAAGGTAGGGGGAGTGGACGTCAGGGTCAGAGCAGAGTGGGAGCGGGCTCACCAACCGCAGCATGTTTGGATTTCTTCCTTCTGCCACTCCGAGGGTCTCTCGAAATGTCCCCTCCCCAACCGCCCCCCAGCCTGAGATGGGAGGGGCATCCTGGGAGGGCATCAGCCTTGCCCCCCACTCAGGAGCTCAGCTGTTGCTGTGAGCGCTCTGGGCTGGGGTGGGAGGTGCCGGCCTGGGGAGGGCTGTGACCGGTGCCCCTCCCCCCTCCCCCCTCCCGCAGTCTCTATCGACTCCATCCAGGAGGTGAGTGAGGGCCGACAGTCAGAGATCTTCCAACGCTACCCGGATGGCAGCTTCGACCCCAACTGCTGCTTCAGCATCTACCATGGCGGCCAGCGTCAGTCCCTGGACCTGGTCTCGCCCAGCGGTGACGAGGCGCGCACCTGGGTCACGGGCCTTCGCTACCTCATGGCCGGCATCAGCGACGAGGACAGCCTGGCCCGCCGCCAGCGTACCAGGGACCAATATCCTTGGGCACAGGGCAGACCCAGGGACCCCCGGGGGGGCACACATTTGGGAAGGGGCGCTGGGGCAGGGGTGGGGCTGGGCTTGCTGGCCCTGCTGGACGCGTGGTGGCCCCTAACTCGGCCCCAAAGTGGCTGAAGCAGACGTTTGACGAGGCCGACAAGAATGGGGACGGCAGCCTGAGCATCAGTGAGGTGCTGCAGCTGCTGCACAAGCTGAACGTGAACTTGCCTCGGCAGAGGGTGAAACAGATGTTCAAGGTGAGGCAGGGGGCGGGGTCCGGCCGGGGCTCTGGCCAGAGGGACAGCACCCCGAGAGAGGGCTCCATGGGCCAGGGGGTGGAGTGTCCTGGGCCGCAGGAGGTCCCCAGCAATGCCATTTGAGCTGCAGCAGATGGCAGGGGTCGCAGCGTGGCCAGCCGCCCTGGACCTGGGAGGGCTGCTCGGTCGGATGCCACAGTTGCTGCCTCTTGGCAGCTGGGCCGGGCTCCCTGCAGCAGCTCCTGGGGCCCCCGTGCTGGTGGACTGGGCACTGGGGGCAGACGTTGGGTCAGTGAGGAAAACTGCCCGAAGGAGGCTGCACCCCATTTCCCACCCCCATAACTGCCCTGCCTTAATGGGGCACACCCGCCCTGGCCCTCTCACGGGCAGCAGCTCTTTTCACCCGCCCGGCGCAGCCTGTCTATCCCCAACCACCCTGGTGGTAGGAGTTATGAAAATGCATCCTTCAGCTGAGCGGAGGCCTTTATTGTCTGTAATTAGTTTATCTCTTCTCAGAACCCCTGCTGGGGCAGGAGCACGAACACCAGCTCAGCAGGTTCTAGCTCAGGAGGGGCTAGGGGAGTGGGGGCTGGCAGGGGGCAGCCCCAGCCCTTAGGACTCATGGTCTTGCTGCAGCCTGAAAAGAGGGTTCCAAGAGCCTGAACCAGTCCCTCCGCCCCGAAACGCACAGGCACACACATGCACCCACACGTACTCACACAGCCTGACAGCTCTGCCAGGCGGGGCCCTTAGTGGTTCTGCCGGGGCTCTCAGGACAGACAGGCGGTCGCGCTTGGCTGGAGCAAGGAGAGCTGACTGGCTCAGAGCACGTGGATCTGTGTGTAAATGGGGAGAGGTGAGCTGGCTGCTCTCAGACGGCTGGTGAGAACTGGGGGGCTCAGGGGGCCCCTCCTGAAGGCCCTGGAGGGAACAGGGCCTGCCTGGGCCGTGAGGAGCTGGTGGACGGCTCAGGCCTTCAGATCAGCCCCCCGACCTGTTCCCTGCCTGCCCCGCCTCCTGGGTAGCTCTGGGGTCGGCAGGCCCTTCTGGAATGGTGAGGCTGTGTCAGGGGCCAGGCGACAGGGAGTCTTGTGATGAGGGGTCCAGATGGGTGTCCGAAGCTGGAGGAGAGGACGTGCCCCTCCTGGAATGGGCTGTGAGCACACACAGGGTCCTGGGCCTGAAGGTTCAGCACAAAGTCCTGGCTTGAGGATGCCCCGTGCGGGGGCTCTAGGAAGCCCACCCCTGCTTGCCTCTCTTGTAAGAACACTGGGCTCTCAGGCCTAGGTGTGTCCAGGCTCCTAGCAGATCACCCCGAGGAAGCCCTGAGCAGTGGGATGAGACATTGCAGCCTGGGTCCGGCAGGCAGGGCGGGCTCTGGGCTCTTTCTGGAGAGAAGTGAGTCGAGGGCTGTTGGCCTGGAACCACAGACCCCAGACCCTGGCTGGCGGGCCAGTGGAGACAGCCTGGTTCCTGAGTGCCCGGAGCTCCCTGCCCGTCAGCACAGCCGCCCTCAGCAGGCGCTCGGAACCCAGGGAGGGAGGCTGACCTCGGCCAGGCAGAGTGGTTGACAGTCAGCATCAGTTTGCTTGTGCAGAAACGTCAGCATTGCTTCCACCCCTGGAGTTGCCTGATCAGAGAGGCACGTGTGGTGGGCGAAAAGTGGCTTGAACGTAATGTCATTAAGTCTAAGACGACAGTGGGGTATGGGCGAGGCCTCGCTGCCTACCCAGCACCCTGGGCTGGCTGCCAGCCCGGCTCTGCTGGAGGCATTTCTGGGGCTGGCGGGTTGGCTCCGCTTTTAGGTCTCTTCATTCTCAGTCACCGCCAGGGGCAGCAGTTGGGTAGCAAGTAGGCAGGTACTCTGTTGTGCTGTGCTGCCTGGTACAGGGCCCCCGGGAACCCAGATCGCCCTGTGGGCCAGATGCCCAACAGAACGGGCATCTCTGCCCAGCTCCAGTTACATCCCCTGGGAGGGCTACCAGCCTGGCTCTGTCCTGAAGGGGCCCTTTGACCTGCGCTGTGTACCCTGGCTTGTCTGTCCTGCCAGCGTCGGACACAGAGCTTCCCTCACACCTAGCACCAAGCACACCAGGGCCTTCGACAGACGTCAGGTGTGTCCCCAGCACGTGGCTCTGAGCTGAGCTCCTCACCCCAAGCTGGCCCCATCCCAGCCTTGGCACAGGCCCCCAGCATGAGCACTCAGGTTCTGGACTGAGACGCTGGGGCCCCACCGGGCACCCACCTCACTGCCATGCCACAGTGCCAGGGGCAAGCTGCAGCCAAGGGCACAGGTCAGGACCCAGCTTTCCCGGGAGCCCTACTCTCAATAGGGACGGGGACACAGGGGTGGCTGTCGACACTTGACTCTCTGGAGATGCTCCTCGTTCAGAGCTGGCCTCAGGGACCTGGCACCCACCTCCGGCTGCCTCAGACTGTGTGGCCACATAAGACTATCCAGACGGCCGGCAGGGAGGTGAGCAGTGCTGTCCATGGTGCTGTCCTGTGTCTGTCGCTGCCTGGAGTTGTCCCCAGGCAGGTCATGCTCACACCCCCTCCACCCGCACCCCGCCAGGACAAAGAAATGTCTCCAGCATCAGGCCATGAGCAACACCTTCTAAGGTTCTAGTTCTTCCCCCTTCCCAGGACCCCACACCCCATAGGACTTCAGGCTCTGAGCCGCCCGGCCTCCAGTTCCTGGGTGCCCTTGTCCTCTGGTCTGTCCCTGGACTTGGGCTCCTTGAGGCAGAGTAGTGCTGTGGCCCTCGGGGTCCCCAGGTCTGACACCTCAGGAGATGCTCCCTGAGCCAGTGGTTCACAGAGGAGTCAATGGTCTCGGTGGGGCCCCGGTGACTTTACCCCGGGGACTCCTGGGAGTGTTGTGGGGGCCACTCATCTGCAAAAGGAAGACAGTGGCTGAGACCAGGGTCCTCTCATCTCGGCTGTGGACACCGGACCCGCTTCTAACATGGGGAGCCATTGTAATGACCGGCTCACAGCCCAGGGTGGGCACTGACTCCAGGGTGGGGTGTTTACCCCAGGGCGGGGTGACTGTGCCGGGTTAACCTTGAAAGGCTTGGACTAGGGGAGGGTGGGGTCAGATCAGTTTAAAGGGTCACTCGGTGGTGCTGGTGGGAGAGTCACCGGGGGAACTCAGGGCAGACGGTGCTGCGAGGGGACCGGGAAACAGTTGTGAGGCCATGACATGGGCAGTGGATTTGTGGTTCGGGGGTGATGAAGAGTGGGGGTGGGCCTGGAGGACCCCTTGAGGGTGCAGCTCAGGGTGGGACACGGGACCGAGACGCCTCGTGTTGCAGGAAGCGGACACGGATGACCACCAGGGCACACTGGGCTTTGAGGAGTTCTGCGCCTTCTACAAGATGATGTCCACCCGGCGGGACCTGTACTTACTCATGCTGACCTACAGCAACCACAAGGGCCCCCTGGACGCCAGCGACCTCCAGCGCTTCCTGGAAGTGGAGCAGAAGGTGAGGGCGCCCCCAAGGGCCGGGAACCGGCCTGTGCGGCCTCATCTCAGGCGCCTGGGCAATGGAGTCTGTTCACAGTGTGGCTGAGAGCTCGGGGAAGGTGGGCACAGCCTGGCACTCGAGGTCCCCACGCCCACCTCCACTTCCTGGACCTGATTCAGTCCCTGTCACAGGCCACGCCAGCATGTTTTAGGGTGTGTCCCACGAGGCCGCCGAGTGGGTGGGGAAGCGCGTGGTTTCTCCTCCAAGAGGCGGTGAGGGGCTCAGCCCTGACCTCAGACACCCCAAGTTTCCAGAGGTGAGCCCACACTTAATCACGGCACCGTCTTCAGCATGGAGCACCTCGTGAGACTAGGGTTCCACAGCTCACCTGTTCCAGGTCTGGTTGGCTCTCACCCCCAGAGCTCCGGGCCCATTGCCACCATTTGTCCAGCAGATGCCCGGGAGCCTCCGGGTGCCAGTGGGGCATGCCCACCCGTTTCCCTTGAACCCAACAATCCTGTCCATTCTGAGAAGCCGAGTGCTCCCTGGGCACTGCCCAGATGATTAGTGACCCAGTGTCCAGAGGCCAAGGGTGTGGACGCCTTGTCTCAGGCCTGGGCAGCGGCCGGGTGCCACCTGCTCTGGTGGGCACAAGGATGGAAGTCTGTGGTGGGGGAGGGGAAGCCAGCGTCCCCCGAGGAGTGAGTGCTCCCGTGGAGGGCTCAGACAGCGGATGGCCCCACCCTGAGGGCTGGCGGGAGGCGGCTGGTGAGGACTAGTTCCTGGGCCTGTACCGTCCTGGGACCTCACCAACCTGTTTTTGGGCAGAGAGCAGGCAGAGAGCAGGCAGAGGCAAAACTCCTGGGCCAAACACCCTGGCTCAGGGCCCTCCACCCCCCACCTTGTGTGCCTGCCGTCCATCAGCCTCGCGGTGATGGTCACAGAACCGCCACTGGGCAGGGCAGAGCCCTGGGGGTGGGAATAGCCGGCGGAGCGGCTGCCGGGTCCTGGCCGTAGTGTTTGCCCGTGACCTCCCACCACTGCTGTCCCTGGTTGGTCCTACCCTGCCCCGTGAGGCTGCCCCAAACCCAGGGTGAGGCTGAGGGAGCTGCCCCTGGCTGTGCTCCCGGCTCCCCTTCTCAGTGCTGGCACAGCTTGTTGGGGCTCTGTCCCAGTGGCTGCCTGTCTGTCTTCTCGCTATGCTGCTGGCGGGAGCACTGGGTCTTGCCCAGGCGGGAGAGGCTGGCACCAGCCTGGCTGGGTCCTGCTGCCCTGGGCAACTTGCTCTCAGCCCGGCCACTGTGGGCAGCGTTGGAACGAGGCTGGGGTCCTCTGTCCCAGCTGCCTGTGTGTGTGGGGGCAGAGGGCGGGCAGAGGGCGGGCAGAACCCACCCTTTGCTCCCTGAGCTTTGCCCCAAGCCTTCCAGAGCTCTTCTAAACTCAGCCTGGGGCCCAAACTGTCCTCTCCGTGGGTGGTTTGAGCCCAGGCCCCAGGCCTCCCAAGGTCTACAGCTGCTATGAGCTCGGAACCCGTTTGTCCCCTTCCCCTCTACCACCTGTATCCACCCCCCACATTCCTGGGGACTTCCCGGAAGCCCCACTGGTGGCCCTGCCACCGAGAACCGGGGGCTTTTGGCCTGGGCTGCACCCCAGGGCCCTGGAAGACCATGCAGCTCCCGACTCCGGGGCCGCTTCGGGCTTGGCTGCAGTGGGCAGCTTTCCTGTGAAGGACTTGGGGAGGCCGCAGGAGGGGCCAGGTGAAGAGGCGGCTCCCTGTGGCCCCGCCTCGGGCTCCTCCAAGGTGGGCTCTGGGTCCTGGCTCACCTTCTCACACAGGGCCCGTGCTCTCTGCCAGGCCCACAGCTCTCAGGACCCCTAACATGGCAATGAGGGGGGGTGGCCCCACTGAGGAGGCCAAAGGCCCCCTCCCCTGCCTCAAGGGTCCTTACAGCCAGCTCTTCCAGAGCCATGGGACCCACCTGTAGTCCGCTGGCCACTGAGTCCCAAGTCATGTGGCACTGGAGGCGGGGCAAGCACACTGCAGGGGCCAGAGCCTCAGCCCCACTTTGGTCAGCGTGCTGACACAGCGTCCAAGGCACGGCTGGAGGCTGTGGCCGTCGGGGGTGGGGAGCTGCCTGAGGCTGGCCAGGGCTGGCGACGGGCTGGCCTGGGCTCACGCCCCTTGTCTGGCTAGATGATGGGCGTGACGCTCGAGAGCTGCCAGAACATTATCGAGCAGTTTGAGCCCTGCCCCGAAAACAGGAGTAAAGGGATGCTGGGCATTGACGGTGAGTGGCCAGTGGGTGTCCTCGGAGGCCGGCGGGGGTGCTCACGGGCAGCCTGTGGGCCTAGACGGGCGGCGTGAGCAGTCGCTCATGTCCTGAGATGGGCTGGGGGTGGGCGGGCCGGGGGCGCACGCAGGGCTGAGCCCCGCCCACACCGTGCCCCCATAGGCTTCACTAACTATGCTCGGAGCCCCACCGGGGACATCTTCAACCCGGAGCACCACGGCGTGCATCAGGACATGACGCAGCCGCTGACCCACTACTTCATCGCCTCGTCCCACAACACCTACCTCGTGGGCGATCAGCTCATGTCCCAGTCACGGGTGGACATGTACGCCTGGGTCCTGCAGGCTGGCTGCCGCTGTGTGGAGGGTGAGTGGGGGGGCCCCGGGACCTGGCGGGTCATGGGCTGGGTTATGGGACCAGGGGGTCTGGGCCTGGGTCATGGGCTGGCGTCTCCTAGGTGGGGGATGGCCCCAAGGAGCCCATGGGGTCTCTGCCCTCTGCCCAGGCAGCGGCTGGGGAAGGCCTCTCCAGATGTTAGTCACTGGGCAGGAAGACCCCTCCTTTGGGTCCAGGCGCTGTGGGTCTCTGGCGTGGGTGGCCAGCCCCTGGAGCTGACCGAGGTCTGCCTGCCCACAGTGGACTGCTGGGACGGGCCTGACGGGGAGCCCATCGTGCACCATGGCTACACTCTGACCTCCAAGATCCTCTTCAAAGACGTCATTGAAACCATCAACAAATACGCCTTCATCAAGAATGAGTGAGTGGTGGCGCCTGGGCGGCCAGGCCTGGGGACGGGGGCAGGGGACTGGCTCAAGGGGCTCTTCCCGCTCTCCCCCAGCCCTTCCTCGCGGCAGTGGTTGGAGTGCCAGGGGGCTGGTTTTGGGGTCTCTCGTTGAGGATGGGGGCAAAGAGGAAGGGGAGCCCAGCTCCCGGGAGAGAGAGGGCAGTGGGCGTCGGAGCCGACAGCGTGACAGATGGGGCTGTGCAGGGCTTGTGTGCAAGCAGTCCTACCACACACACTTGGTGGCAACCCTGGTGTCAGCTGCCCACAGCAGCGGTGGCTCCGACACTAATTACACCCAAGAAGCGACTGTGTCCAAACTCAATTTGCTGTCACTCAACGGTGGCTACACTGTTGAACAAAATCCAATTTTGTTTCCGGAAATAGAAGACCGCCTCCCCGAACCGTTATGGTTACCCTCAGTCTTGGCTATAGGAGGCTCAAGGCTCGCAGCTCGCAGGCAAGGAGGGAGCTAATTAACGAAGGAGGGGAGGAAAAGCAAGACTGATTTAGGAACTAGAAGCAGAGTGGCCCCTCCCAAAAGAGCTGGCTCTGTCTTGGCTGCAGGGAGGAAGTGGGGGTGAGCAGTCTCTGCAGAGCAGCCTAGCCCCTGGGGTGGCAGGTGAGGGGCATCTGGGGACAGGGCTGGGACTCACAGCCCCCAGCTGCCAAGAAGGCAGGTGCCTGCTGGGGTCTAACAGGGTGTACACGTCACGGCTGCATAGCCTGAGAAATGGGGCGATGATGAGTTCCTTGGCCCGAGTCCAGCTTGCCGTCTCAACATCCTAGGACTTGCCCTGTCTGTGTTCTGGTCCACATCCTCTAGGTCTGGGGGATCTACATTTTCTGAAAGCATCACGTTGCCTTTTGTCAAAAAATCCAAGTAAAATGTGCATATGGTTAAAAACAATCAAACAACTGAAGAACTCATAGCAAAAGCCCTTCCCACAATACGCCGGCACTGCTGACCTTCCTCCAGATGGTGTGTATCGGCTGCCTCCTCCATTGTGGGGACCCCAGGGCCACCCACAGGACAGGGTCTCTAGTAGCTAGGTCGGTGGGGTTACCTTTCTCACAGTGCACCAATTGCTCCACATCGCACCCCAGTTTAGTCCACATCACTTATGAACTGTGACTTGCTGACTTATTTGAATGTTTCCTTTTGTTTTTTTGGAGTTTCTAATTGCTTTTGATTTTCTTATTGAAGAAAGAAGTGCATATCTCCCTTACCTGTCCCTGAGATCTGCCAGCTCCTTTCCCACCCACTAAGTTGTTTTTCAAAGCCATTGATGGGCCCCCTTCCGCGTGGCTGGCAGCCCCATCTAGCCTGGGCTCCTGGTGGAGACCTCTTCTCACTCACGGTGTAGGTGACCTGGGGTCTTCCCCTGGCCTCACCCTGCTCTTCCCACCTTGGGGCCACAGGTACCCAGTGATCCTGTCCATCGAGAACCACTGCAGTGTCGTGCAGCAGCAGAAGATGGCCCAGTATCTGACCGACATTCTCGGGGACAAGCTGGACTTATCGTCAGTGAGCAGTGAGGACGCCACCCAGCTGCCCTCCCCGCAGATGCTCAAGGGCAAGATCCTGGTGAAAGTGAGCCCTGCCTGCCCTCCTGGGCCAGCGTCCCGATGGGCCTGTGGCCTGGGGCCAGGCCAGGGCAGGGCCCTGCTCCACTGGGGCTCCGTGCCGTCAGTGGCAGATCTGAGGGCTCGGGGGAGGCCCTGCCCCTGACCTGGCCTCAGTCTCTCCATGGTGGCCACTCAGTCGGGGGACCTCCACATGCACTCCCCAGCGTTTCCCTTTCAAGCGTCTGTAGCGAGGAGGTGTGGGGCTGGCCTGAGACACAATGAACCTGAGAAAGGCCCTCCCTCTGCTGTGGCGCCTCCCGTGGGTACGGCCACCCAGCCTGCCCGCAGGGCCCCTCCCATGGTCTGCCTCCCCCCAGGGCAAAAAGCTCCCAGCCAACATCAGCGATGACGCAGAGGCGGGCGAGGTTTCCGACGAGGACAGCGCAGACGAGATGGATGAGGACTGCAAGCTGCTCAACGGGGATGTGAGTGGGGCCGTCGGCGGGGCGGCCAGGAAAACGGCTTGGCAGCTCGCTACGCCACCGAGCTGCACTTGGCCTGATGCCACTGGGGCCCACCCTGCTGCCCCCTCCCCCCATGAGACATGAACCCTGAGTTCCCAGCCAGCGGGCTGACCCTCTGGTGCTGCTGGCCGCACACGCACGGGTGATCTGTCTTGGCGCCCACTTCTGAGCCAACTCTTGGGGCTCTGTTCGCTCAGCCTGCCCACTCCTCTGGCTCCCTCAGCAAGTGGGGGCAGCGCTGGGGAAAGGGGCCTTCCCTGGGTCCCACACATGCACCTGCCTGGGCTCTGGCCTGGGATACCCCCCTTCCTGGCCTCTCCCCGGCCAGCCTCAGCGCCCCGCTGGGTGGCTAGTGGTCCTGCCCAGCCGTCGTCAAGCCCAGCACCAGCCCCACCTCCAACTGGTGCCAGCCCGGAGCCAGCCTGGGCTGCTGGGGGGTCCCAGGCCGACACCCCCACAGTGCTGTCCTCGCATCATTGCAGCTTTGTCATCCTGCTTGCAGAGCGCCAGCGCTCGGGGGGCTGTAGGGGGTCCTGAGGAGTTAGGGAGGGCTTCCCCGGTGGGGCCCTGGGCCTCTGTAATTACCGTCTCTGCTCGAGCTGCTGCTCCTTGGAGGCCAGAAAGGCATCATTTCTCCCCTGGGGCGTCAGACGGGAAGATAATTGTGCAGGAGCTCCCTGCCTCCCTGGCTAATTGTTTTAGAAAGCCCTGAGGCAGCGGGGTTCTCCTGCTTTGAGGTGGGCCCTGGGCTTGCCCGAGGTGATGGTGGCCCAGGGCAGTGAGGTCTACCTTGTCACTCCAACTGAGCCCAGGGCATTCAGACGTCCCCCTGGCAGGGTCCATGATCATCAGGGCCATCCTGGGGGCAGCCCCGGGCAGGGAGGGCGCCTGGAGGCTATGCTAACCAGCCCCTGGCAACGGCCAGCCGGCCAGCCTGTCCTCACCTCCCCGCCCGTCTCTTTAAGGCAACTGCAGGGATCCCAGGCCCTGAGCCTCTGAGCGAGCAGCTCTCAGAAGGCAGGGCGGCTGCCGGGGGCACTCACCTCCTCCCCGGAGGCCTGGCAGTCAACTATTGTAGGTCCCCATGGGCAGCGTCCTGCAGCTGAAGTCGGCAGCGTTAGAATCAGCGTTTGAGCCTGAGTGCAGGCCTGCTCACGCTGTCTGCAGCCCCGGGGCTAGCTCACGCCTGCTGAGCGCCACGGGAGTGGGCAGGGTGGGTACGAGGAAAAGCCCTGTGATGTGGCGTGAGGGTGCGGCCAGCACCTGCGTGACAGACCCAGACTGGCCCAGCTCCCAGCAGGCCCTGTGGTCCTGCCCGAGACCCTGGGGTTCGTCATCACTGTTGCTGAGGTCTGAAGCTAGGCCTGGTTGGCCGGCTGTTGCAGGCCTCCACCAATCGGAAGCACGTGGAAAACATCGCCAAGAGGAAACTGGATTCCCTAATCAAGGAGTCAAAGATTCGAGACTGCGAGGACCCCAACGACTTCACTGTGTCCACGTTGGGGAGACCTGGGCACAAGGCCGAGGGCAGAACGGTGAGCACCTGTGGACTATGGGGTCAGCCTGCGACCAGGGAATGGGCCCAGAGCCTGTGGTCTGTGCACATGTGGGTGCATGTGTGCACACATACACCCACATGTGCAGATGCCCACACACAAACCCATGCACATGTGCACACCTGTACACACAAACCTGTGCACACACCTGTGCACACCTGCATGCTTACCATGCGCACACACTTGCACACCTACCTGTACACATACCTGCACACTCACACACAGAAACCTGTCACACACGCACACCTGCACACAGCTGCATGGGACCCACAGCCTTCACCGTGTCACGGGGGACGGTGATTTGCCCCATGTGTGTCTGCTGTGGTGTGGCTAGCAATCATGGCCTGGGGCCTGCCTCCCTACCCCGCAGCTGCAGCTCTCTGTGGAAGAGGATTTGAGCATTGCCGGTGGGGGGGAGGGGAGGGCTGGAGGTAGCTCCCCCTACTGAGGGGTCTCCTGAGTGACAGGGAGGGGTACACAGGGTCCCAGAGCCAAGCCAATCCTGGGGAGCTGCCCAGAGCCCCCCTCAGCCTTGTGAGGAGCTCTGGGAAGTGCCCCCGTGGACAGAACAGGGGCGGGGCTGTCATGGAAGACATCAAGTGTGGGGGATGCCAGGCTGGGTCAGCAAGGCTGAGCAATTGGGGTCCCTCCTGGAAGGGTCAGCAAACCTGGAAGGACAGGCCTCTTCCCAAGTGGCCTGAGCACTAGTGATGCCTCAGGGGCTGTGGTGGGCAGGCAGCTGGCCTCGGGGGCAGGTAGGGCACCGGTTGGCCCTGCAGGCCCCATTTCGCAGGTGAGCAGGGCTCAGGTGGGTGGTATGGACAGCGGCTCTCTGATTTTGGAGAGCCCTGCCCACCCTGTCAGACCTCACCACCGTCTGAGTCCTGGGGGTGGGGGAGAGAAGGCAGCTCCTCCCTGGCATGGGCGAGGGGGCTGGGCCCCCCACAGGAAATTTAGATGCAGGTGTGTGTGCCCCACCCACAGGGTGCTAGGTGCAGCTGGCACCAGCGTATACTTGAGGATCGTTCCATGCTGGTGGCTCCTGCAGGTTCCTTGCCAACACGTGGTCGTTTATTTTCAGTCTCCAAACGTCTAGGTGGAGAAAACAGAGTGCCTGAGGCTCCCGTGGGCGGGTGGGCGGGCGCCCGGCGTGGCTCTCTCCAGCTAGGCAGAGTCCGTGGGGAGTCCCTGTTTCCGTCAGCCTGGCCCTGGGACCTCGCGTCCGAGCAGCTATCTGCTTGGGGCAGGGGCGGGGGCGTGTCAGCACTCAGGGAAGGCTTCTTGGAGGTGGATGCAGGAGAGGCCCTTGAGCTGAGCTGCCAGGTGTGGGGGCTTGGAGGGGGGCCGGATGGCCAGGTACAGCCACAGAGCTCTCTGAGAGGGCCCAGGAGAGGGGAGCATCTGGGCCAGTGGGGTCATGGACACTCCGCTGGCGTGCCCGCCTGCCCTGTCTGCTGGAGGGCTGGCGGCCGTGGAGGCCCCTGGGTCCAAGCGAGGGCCCCTGTGGGCGGGGGCAGCTGCGACGGGTGCAGCAGATGGGCAAGGAAGGGGCCCCCTGTGTGCTGGGCACAACTCCCAGGGACAGGCCTGGTTCTTTGCAGGGGACCCAACCCCCCGCGTGGCCAGCTCTGGACTTTCTCGTCAGGAGGGGCCTGCTGGGCCTGGGCCTGTAGCCTGTGTCCTGCCTGAGGTGTGGGTGCTCCTCTCTGCCGTCCAGGCCGCCTGGCCCCGCTGAGCTCTCCGGCAGCCCTGGGCTGTGTCCCGGGGTTGGAGGGGCCAGTGTGGGTCCTCCACTGCCCACAGCCCTGCTGCCCATAACCGCACGAGGCCAGTGCTGTCTCGTCTGCCGAGTTCAGGGCACAGGGGCGACAGCAGATTCTGGTCGCTTCTCCAGGATGCTGGGGCAGCACACACCCCTTTTTGGTTGGGCCCAGGTTCCTAGGTGCTTGTGTGTGGCTTTCGGGCAATGTGTAAAGAGCTGCGAGTGTGTTGGCTTCATCTGGCTCTGAACACCACAAACAGGGCTCCCAGACTCCGCCAGCACGGCGGGTCCTCAGTAAACAGGGAGGGGAGAGGCTGGGGCTGCCGGGCCGGAGAGAGAGACAGCCCGAAAGGCATTTGGGGCTCAGCCGGTCTGAGTGCCTGTGAGGCACCCCTGCTGACCCCCAAGAGGGCAAAGGGGGGCGGGTGCAGGGGTGGCCAAGCTGCTCGCCAGGGCAGGAGTGGGCAGGGGAAGGGCAGCGGCTGGAGGTCGGTGGTGGACAGGAGCTTCCAGACACTGCCAGGCCATGTCTCCCAACGCTCCCCTTCCTAAGACGTGACCCTGTGGGCGAGGGGAGCGGGCGGCGCGTCCCACCCCTAGCCTGAGTTCCAAGCCACCTCTTCCAGGGGACTAGGGTCTTGCTCACCTCCTTCCCGCGTGAGGGGCTGGTGAGCCAGGCTGGAGCGTTCTTTGGGGTCTGGTGTGTGTCCCACAGGGACACATGTGCAGATGGCACACGGGCACATTCGGGGCACGTGTGTGAGTGTGTGCAGGCGTGTGCGCAACGTGACTGTCTCTGGCTGAAGCCACTTTAACATGAACCCTTGGCCACAGGTGCACGGCTCCTGCAAGCCTGACAAAGCCAGCCCCACCCTGGATGGAGACAAGTCGTGGGGAGGGGGCCCTGCATATCCTGAGCAGAACTGGGTGGGTTTCGGGGGCATCTGTGGAGGGGCCTGGGGCTGATGGTGGCTGCAGCGGGCTCAGGGACGCTGGCACAGGCTCCCGGCAGCTCCACGCGTGTGAATGAGCTTCAAGAGGGTGAGAGGTTCGTGCCTCGGACCCACAGGGGAATGGGCCACGGTGCTGCCAGCAGCCGGCCGGGTGGCCCCTCGGGCAGGGAGGACAGCCCTGGCCATGCACGTTCTATACACGTGGAAGGCTCAGTCCTGTGTGGTCAGGGATTCACCACAGCGTGAGAGGGAACCGGAAACAGCCCGCCGCTGTGGGGAGCGCAGCCCCTGTTATCTGTCTAATTAGGGAAAACCTTTGCTGCTGCAAGAAACAGGCCAGCACATCAGAGCTGCAGGGTTCTCATAAAAGGGTTACATAAACAGGCTCGGCTGGGGAATATTCCAGACACAGAAGGCATTGATTAGTAGTCGCCATCAGTGGGAAAAAACCCAGAACTGGGAACCTAATGAGTTTAAAGCAACACATGTCAAGTTGCTGATGCAGGTGAGGGGCCATCCACCAGGGCCCTCCCTTGTTCTTCTCGGGCCTCTGCTACCTCCGTGCCCCGGGTGGGCTGGGGACGGTGCCTCCCTCCCACGAGGCCTGGGGCAGCCAGCCCACCCGGCCCCGCTCAGGTTTCTCTCTTCCAGGAAGGCCACCTGGGCTACCTGGAGGAGCTGCCTGCCCCCACCCCACCCAGTGTGATGCTGGGCTCACCCTGTCCCCTCTGTCTGTCCCTCCTCCTAGGCTGAGGAGGACAAGGAGTCCAGGGAGGACGCCGGGGCCAGCAGACGGAACAACAGGGTCCTCGTGGGCAGCTTCTCCAAGCGCAAGGTCCTGCCTGCCCCCACCTGCCCCTCTGTCCCTGTGCCAGCCAGAGTGGGGGTCTCCTCCAGCCCCCAGAACCCCCTTCGAGTTCCTGGCTGCATCGTCCGGCTGCAGGTGCTGGGGTCCGGAGCCCTGATCGGGGCTGGATGGAGCAGGTGCCTCAGTGGCCCTCCCTGACCCACACTGGCCAGTGCCCTGAGCTCAGGTCACCTGGGGCCCGGCTGAACAGGGCCCTGCAGAGGACGGGGCAGGCCCGGCCAGGCAGCGTGGGCGCCAAGATCCCCGGACCGCAGCCCCGCCTCCCGCACCCGCCCAGCCTCTGCAGGTGGCCTGGCCGCACCCGGGGCTCCACAGCTCCTGACACTGTCCTCCTCTCACAGAAAAAGAGCAGCAAGCTGAAGAAGGTGGCCAGCGTGGAAGAGGCGGACGACGACCTGGACTCGCATGGCAGCCAGGGCCGGGGGTCAGTGCCTGCCCCGCCGCAGACAGTGGCAGTGGGAACTCGGGCCGTTGTCCTGGCAACAGTGGGAGTCAGCTGTGCAGGCCATGCGGGAGCTGGGGCGGGGGGGGGGGGGACCGGCCTGGCCACGGCGGTTCCCTGGCCTTGTTCCCGAAGCGCCCATCACTGTCAGAGGCGTTCTCCGGTGGGCTCGGCTCGTGCCCTCCCCCAGCGTCACCTGTCAGCGCGTCCACTGCGTGTTCACGGCACGTCCCGGCGCCTGGAACACGGGGGCCAAGTGGACGCTTGGTGGATGTTCTTTGTGAATCAATGAAGCTGGCAGGACGTGGAGCCCGCCTCTCGGACCAGGGTGCCCAGGCTGACCTGAGTGGGGACGCCTGCTGACCCCGGGTCCCGCCCGCACTCCCAACCTTCCTGCAGGGCCACCCGGCAGAGGAAGACCATGCAGCTGTCACGGGCCCTGTCGGACCTGGTGAAGTACACCAAGTCTGTGGGCTCCCACGACGTGGACACGGAGGGTGAGGGGCGGCCAGGACTCGGGGGGGGGGGGTAGGGGGAGGAAGGCCTGGCTGCAACTTGCAGCGCCTCTCACGCCGGCCGCCTGCGCCCTCAGTGGCGTCCAGCTGGCAGGTGTCGTCCTTCAGCGAGACCAGGGCCCAGCAGATCCTGCAGCAGAAGCCGGCGCAGTACCTGCGCTTCAACCAGCACCAGCTGTCGCGCATCTACCCGTCCTCCTATCGCGTGGACTCGAGCAACTACAACCCACAGCCCTTCTGGAGTGCTGGCTGCCAGCTGGGTGGGTGCACCAGCGTGCATGGCGGGACTGCCAGTGCTCCACAGCACCCGGCTGGCTCTCCTGTGCTTTGGGGACCTGCATGGCACCCTGCCGACTTCACCAGGCTGGCACTGGGGTGGGACCCTCAGTCCCCAGGGTGCGTTGAGGTGGGCCAGGCTCTGGGGGACTTCCTGTGACAATGCATGGCCCTGCCTATGTGCGGCTGTGAGCCCCAGGGCCCCTGCTCACGCAGGCAAACGCCAGGCTCACGGGCAGCCGGGCAGCGTTGCAGGGAGCACGCAGGCCAGGCGCTGACCGGGCCACCTGCGTCCTTGTCTGCAGTTGCCCTGAACTACCAGACGGAGGGGCGGATGCTGCAACTGAACCGGGCCAAGTTCAGCGCCAACGGCAACTGTGGCTACGTGCTCAAGCCCCCATGCATGTGCCACGGTGAGGCCCTGGGGGACCTGGGGGCGCGGGTGGGGCTCCCGCAGGGCTGCACGGGCAGCTTCGGCAGGGCCACCTAGTGGGTCACGCTGGGACGCAGTGAGGGACCCCTTCTCTGCCAGGGGTGTGCAGGGGCTGAGTTAGGGAGCCCTGCCCGTCCTTTGTAGGAGCCCCGCCTCCTCCCCAGACACTCCCGTTCCCACCCAGGTGTGCTGAAGGATTTGACACCTTCCCACGTGGTCCCAACCCTCTTCCCACACCCTCTTGTCCTGTGCACTCGTCTCCTCGAGGTGGCACCTGCACAAACCCTGGCTACCTTGTCACCAGGGAGCCTGCCACCCGGCCCCACCCACCATGCTCCCAGGCACCAGCCCGCCCACCCAGAGGCAGGGTGGCCTTACACACGTGCTGAGCCCCATTTGTTCACCCATGCAAGGGGACGACCTGTGCCCTCACAGGGTGGCACAAAGGTGACCGGCGTACAGGCCTGGTGTCCCCACACTGGAATGCTGCCTCCCTTTCTCCTCCTGGGCTGGGGCTCCAATCAGCAAGTGGGGCTGGGGTGGGCGTGCTGTGTACCCTGCTTTACTCAGCCTCACGCCCCGCCCCCTTCAGCCATCTTCAACCCCAACTCCGAAGACCCCCTGCCTGCGCAGCTCAAGAAGCAGCTGGTGCTTCGGATCATCAGTGGGCAGCAGCTCCCTAAGCCCCGGGACTCGATGCTGGGGGACCGAGGGGAGGTAGGTGGGCCGTTGGGCACAGACGGGGGGGGTGGGGGCTGTGCGCCAGCCGAGCCCTGGTGCCACCCTGCCCTCTGCACAGATCATCGACCCCTTCGTGGAGGTGGAAGTCATTGGGCTCCCCGTGGACTGCTGCAAGGAGCAGACCCGCGTGGTGGACGACAACGGTGAGGGCATGTCCGTGGCCACCCCCGTGCCAGCCTGTGCCCAGGGCCGCATCCCAACTGCCATGCTGGCAATGCCAGTCTGGCCAGAAATGGAAGGGGGCCAGGGCCACCTCCTGTGACCCAGGTAACTGTCCAAGCTGTCTGCTCGGCTGGAAGCCCAGTGATGGTCACCCAGTCCCCAGGCATTGCTCCCCTCTGCCAGGCAGCCAACCCAGGAGGAGATGCCAGGAGAGGGTATGGGCCCAGGTGGCCTCCAGGCTGGAGCTGGGCAGGTGACACCTCCTCCTGGTGGCCTCCAGGATTCAACCCCATGTGGGAGGAGACGCTGGTGTTCACAGTGCACATGCCCGAGATCGCCCTGGTGCGCTTCCTTGTCTGGGACCACGACCCCATCGGGCGAGACTTCATCGGCCAGAGGACACTGGCCTTCAGCAGCATGATGCCAGGTGGGCAGGGGGCTCGCAGGGTGGGGAAGGCAGAGCCCTGGGCCCTTGTCCCCCACAGACCACCATCCCCTGCAGAGGCCAGTGTTCCCCACACAGGCCAGCGTCCCTGCCGGCCAGCTGGGAGACCCAGGGCAGGGTGGGGCTCAGCTTCCTCCCGTGAGTTGGCTCCTGCCATAGGTGGGCCTGGGGGCACACAGGGAGCTGAGAAGGGGGGCACAGAGTCACAGGCATTTTGCCGACAGGGTGGGGGGTGAGAGATCAGGCTGCGGACCCCCCCTGTGCCCCCCCGGAAGAGGAAGCGGTCCCTGCAGGCCAGGGCATTACTGGCGGGCTTCCTGGGGGAGGCAGGGCCCCCAGGGCTGGGCTGGTATTCAGGCTCTGGGACCTTGGAGTAGAGTGTGTGTGGGGGGGCGGGTGGGGTGCCGGGGGGTGAGCTGTGACTGGCTGTTTCAGGCTATCGGCACGTGTACCTGGAGGGGATGGAAGAAGCCTCTATCTTTGTCCACGTGGCCATCAGTGACATTAGTGGTAAGGTGAGTGCCACCCACAGGGCCACCTGCACCACCCCAGCAGTGACTCCAGGGCCATGAGGCCTGGTGGTTACCTTGCCGGGCCTGTTTCTCCACCTATGAAATGAGTGGTGGGCACAGCGTCCCCGGGTGGCTGCGGCACCAGTGGATGGACATCCTGAGTGCCTCCTGGCTGCACTCCCATCTCCCTCCTGAGCCTCCCCACTTTTCCTTCTTCTCAGGACTCCCCAGTTCTCCATTCCTCCTCCAAAGGCATCTGCCTGGCTTTGCCCCACGACCCCCCTTGGTGCCTCGGCACATTTGTCGTGGCTGCATTTCCCCAGCCTGTAGGGCCTAGGGGTCCCGGCGCTGTGTCAGGCACTCGCAGGGTCCTGAGCAGGTCCCAGCACTAACCGTCTCTCTCTTGCCATGCTCCACGGGCAAGCTGGCCGGACTTGTGCCCCCAGGCCTCCCAGCGCTCCGTCGTCTGTCGTCCGTCCGTCCGTCCGTCTGTCTGTTGTGTGTCTGCCGGTGTCTGCCGGTGTCCACAGGCTCCGCGCCCGGCTGCCGGAGCCTCACGTCTCTCACTCTCTCTTTGGTCTTGCAGTGGACTTCCCTAGTCCCAAGTCCACCCTTAGAAGCACGGCCCTGGTAGGAGCTCTCAGGTACCCCCGGTGCTGGGCAGCTTTGCCCGCCACCGCACCCGCATGCCCAGGCCGGCCCATTAGCATCCATGACTCCTGGTAGCATTGTGGAGCCTGTCAGCTCATGTGACTTGGATCGTGACATGACCCTGGGTCCCTCGGGCCATCCTCAGCCACAGAGCAGCATTTACGAAGCAGGTCCAGGACTCCGGCCAGGCCCCCATGCACCCTCCCGCCCGGCCCCGTGTCTGTCCTCTAGCTGAAGGCTCTCCCTGCACCTTCCTCCATGTGCCCCTCTGCCTCCATCTGTGTCCACGATGCCCGGTCCCAGGGACCAGGAGCTTTGAGCTGGAATCCTGCACCTTCTTCTAAATGACTTTCCAGCCAACTTTGACCAAATTGCTCTGCATTTGGGATCTTGAATCGGGAAGCTGATTCAAGTACTGGCCACTTCGGTGCCTCTGCCCAGAAGTGGCCCTGTGTCATTGGGGAGTGGTGGCTGTTGTCAGGGTCTCTGCATGTGAGGACCCTTTCGGTCTCTGCGCACTAGTTATGCAGCGGCCAGACTCTCTGGTCTTGACCTAGGCACTTGCCAACTGGTCCCAGGGACCCCTAGCTGCCCTCCGCAGGCAAGGAGGCTGCCGGGGGGAGGCCTTGCAGGGGCCTCCTGGGCCCGGCTGTCCAGGAAGGCCCCGGGCCAGCAGCCGTTCAGGGTCACTGAGCTGCCCTTGGGGCTTCCTGAGCAGAGAACGGGGTGAGGCTGGGGAACACTGCCTGGCAGGAGTCTAGGAAGGCTTCCTGGAAGAGGCAGCACCTCCAGGGGCGTGGGCCAGACAGGGGCATGGGGGAGCAGACCTCGCCCGCACCTGGATGTGCTGCTTCCTCAGCCTGTAGTGCCAGGGGGCAAGGCGAACGTGAGCTGGGCGGTGCCTGCTTCCACCTGGTTCTCAGCTGTCTTCTCTCCACACCAGCACTGCCCTGCAGCACCACCTGCCAGAGTTGGGGGTGCAGGGCCTGTGACAGGTGCATGGTGTGCTGGCACAGGGTCCAGGTTCCAAGGTCTCTGCTTGGGAGAGCCCTGGGGGGCTTGTCGGCCTTGAGACCTGAAGACCCTCTAGCACTTGCTCGTGCCACCCCTGCAGGCAGGACGCGCTCCTGGTCAGTGTTGAGGCCGTAGCCGTCACGGTCCCTGGTAGGGTGCCTTGGAGACTCTCCTCCCTACACAGTCCCGACATGCCCGCTGGTGCCCTCAACTAGCTGACCCCTCGGGTTGCACTGGGCTCAGCTAGGCCACCGCTGGCCACAGTGCAGCTGGACTGGGCTAAGCGGTCTCTGGCCCCGGTGCCTGGCTGCCGGCTATGTGGTCTCCTTCTCTTGCAGGTCAAGCAGGCTCTCGGCCTAAAAGGCCTGTTCCTCCGAGGCCCAAAGCCCGGCTCTCTGGACAGTCATGCTGCTGGGCGGCCCCTGCCCCGGCCCTCTGTTAGCCAGAGGCTCCTGAGGCGCACAGCCAGCGCCCCGACCAAGAGCCAGAAGCCCAGCGCCAAGGCCTTCCCGGAGCTGGCCCTGGGCACGCAGGACGCGGGCTCCGAAGGGGAGGCCAGCGACGTGGCACCCCCCAGCCCCGGCCCCGCTCCGGAGGCCCTGGCCTGGGAGGAGCCTGGAGGCTGCAGCCCCCGAGGTAAGGTGCCGGCGGAGAGGAGCCCTTCACAGGGGCGGCGCCCATGTGCCCCCGAGGGCCCTGGGCCTGCCAGGATGGCTGCCGCCTGCATGAAGTGTGTGGTGGGCTCCTGCGCCGGCCAGGACACCGAGCACCTGCAGTGGGGGCAGCCGCCCAGCCCGGGGCCCCAGGGTGGGCAGGAGGCCATCAGCCAGCAGCCCCGCGCCCAGGCGGACTTGCTGAGGGCCCCTGGGTCCACCCTGGGGCGAAGCAGAGGGGCCCCTAAGGGCCCCAGGGCCCAGCGGCAGGGTCCAGGCGGCAGTGGCTCCGTGCCTTCGGACTCCAGCAGCCCGGGCAGCCCTGAGGTGGCCCCCCGCTGGCCCGAGGGCACCCACAGGCAGGCGGGGGCCCTGCAGAGGGAGATGAATGCCTTGTTCCTTCAAAAGCTGGAGGAGATTAGGAGTAAATCCCCCATGTTCTCCACCGGTAAGACCAGCCGCTCCTCCCCATGTCCCGCGTTGTCCCTACCCCTCAGCATGGCCTGGCCAGGCGTCCCCGCTGCGCTTCTGTGCCCAGAACGGCCTCCCCACGTGCTCGTCACCTGCACTTTCCCTCGCTCTGCTGGCTTGCCCCTCGGGCCCCCGGCCCCTTGTTCCCGACTGACCCCCGTCCGGGCCTCTTGCCTTTAGAAGTGAGAGAAGGCTTTACCCTGGAGCGTGTCACCGGGGAGGGTTAGGGGACTGAAGCCAGGCCATGCTCCCTGAGGCCGGCAGCCCAGAAACCCGCCCGGTGCCCCCGCCGGACCGACTTCCCCAGCCTGGCCCAGCTGCTCCTAACTCCCTTCCTAGGACCCAGGGGTGGGGGACAGCGGCCAGCCCCATCCTGGCCTCCCTCCAGTGCCAGGCTACAGGCGTCCCCGCTCCTGGCCCTGCACTGCAGTCCTCCAGGAAGTCAGCTGTGGCCGGTGGCTCACTGAAGGGTATCCCTGATTCCCCCAGACTCCTGGAAGGTGCTCGGAGCCTTGATGTTGGGGCCTTAGAGTCTGCAAAGCACCCCTGGCCCTGGGGATTCATTTATGGCCTGAACTGCACTGCGCAGCCCCACTCCAGAAGCCCCAGTGCCCCTGCTCCCCTCCCTGCACCCCATCCAGCCTTGCTATCTGTCTGTCCATCTGCCAGCCCCACCCCCATGCTGATCACCCTGTTCTTTCTGTCCCCATGCTGCCTCCATAGTTAGGAACTGAGAACGGCCAAGTGCCAGGTAACGGGGCCCGGCCCCCCGTGTGCCCTCTGCTGCCCCCAGCCCCAGGAAGACCCAAGCCTGTCCTGTCGGCCCTCGTGGGCCCCGTCTGTGGGCAAAGCAGCAGTGGAACCCAAGAGCAGGGCACGGGGCAGCTGTGTGCGCATGGGGGCCTGGCCGCTGGGGGTCCTGTGGCCACGGGCCATGGGGCCGCGCCCTGACACACCCCACTCCCTTTCCCCAACAGACACCTGCCCCTTCTCCATGCAGAGGTCGGTCTCCCCCCTGTGCAGCCTGGAAACCATTGCAGAGGAGCCAGCCGTGGGCCTGGGCCCCACCCCTCAGCAGGCTGCCCCGCCCGGCCCCATCCTGGGAGGGCCGCAGTGCTCGGCAGGACCCAGCGCCAACGCCGGGAGCCCTCCAGGAGCAGCTCGGGGCACCTCCATGCCCCTGCATCTCAGGACCAGGAGCCACCATGGGGACACTGAACTGGCCCCCGATAGCAGGCAGCGGGCGTGCAATGGAGGGGAACCTGGTGGGGCATGCGATGGGGCCCCCAGCAGCCAGACTGACAGCAGGGGCCGTCCCCAAGCCCTGGGCCATCTCCCCATGGTCAGAAGGGCCAAGAGTGAGGGGCAGGTGCCTTCAGAGCCGCTGGGTGGACGACGGCCCCTGGCCGGGCCCTCAGCTGCCATGTACTTGGACGCCACAGGCGGAGACAGGCTGTGGCAGCGGCTGGAGCCAGGCAGCCATGGTGACAGCGTGTCCTCGTCCTCTAGCCTGTCATCCAGCGATACAGTCATTGACCTCTCGCTGCCGGGCCTGGGCCTGGGCCTGGGCCGTGACAGCCTCTCGGGGGCCCTAGCTGGACGCCTGCCCCTGAGGCCCTGCTCGGCTTCTGTGACCAAGAGCAAATCTAACCCCAACCTGCGGGCTGCAGGGCAGTTACCTGCAGCCCCCGATGAGATTCGGCCCCGCCACCTAGCCCCTCGGCCACCCTGGGGCTGCCTCCCGCTGGAAGGACTCCAGGACTGCCCCATGGCCACCAAGTCCAAGAGCCTGGGGGACCTGACTGCCGAGGACTTCGCCCCCCGAGTTGAGAGCCTGGGCAGACGCCTGGGCCGCAGCCTGGGCCCTGCTGGGGAGGGGCCGACGGGCCGGGGCCCTCGGCGGGACCCCCTGACGGAGCAGCTGCGCTGGCTCACGGGGTTCCAGCAGGCCGGAGACATCACGTCGCCCACCAGCCTGGGCCCCTCCGGGGAATGGGCGGCAGGGGGCACGGGCTTTTTGAGGCGCTCCTCCTCTCGCAGCCAGAGCCGCGTGCGTGCTATTGCCAGCCGGGCCCGGCAGGCCCAGGAGCGGCAGCAGCGGCTGCAGGGCCCGAGGGGACCCCCGGAGGAAGAACGGGGGACCCCCGAAGGCGCCTGCTCCGTGGGCCAAGAGGGCTTTGGGGATGCGCCGGCCCCTTCCAAGAGTGCCGCCAGCCTCCTGCTCAGACTCTGACCGAGCCCCAGAGGTGGGCTGCAGCTGCCCAGCGGCTGGCGGGGTCCATTGTTAGCTCAGGACACAGAGCATGCTCGTCCCCAAAGCTGTGTGCCCCTTGGCACTCCTGCCCCTCCTCCTAGGGAGGAAGGGAGCCCAGCCCGCCCCTGGAGCTGGGCAGTGTTCACAATGTTTGAAGATATATACATAGAGAGGTATTTAAATTTTTAGAGACAAAGTTTCTACTACATTAAAATGGTGCCGAGTCCTTCCCCACGTTGTTCCCCTGGTCCTTAGCTGCGTGGGTCCGTGGGGCACATCTGCTGGCCCTGCCGTGTGCCCCAAGCCGCCCCGGCTGCGATTGGCTTCTTTTGCTCTGTATGGGACATTTTAAACTCTTTGTAAAGCCCTGAACATTCCAATAAACACGTTTACGCCTGCTGCACGTGGGGCCGCCCATGGGGCCCCCAGCTCGCCCGTCTCCGCTGCGGCCTCGTACTAGGTGCTGCCAGTCTGTGCAGGCCCAGAGGAAGCGCCCTGACCTCTGCTCATGGAGGGCTCCCCAGGGTGGGAACACAAACCCGGCGCACACATCCCCTGCCCTCTCTTGGGGGCGGACCTTGGCCCTGGGCAGGGATCCCCCACTTACTGCTCCACCCCAAAATCGCAACACAACTCCAGGACTGCTCGCCCCTTCCCCGGAGAAGGCGTGGTGCTGGCTGGGCCACTAGGGGTCTGTGCCAGGGCCGGTTGGCCACTGACCCAAACTCAGCAAAGGCCGGGATGAGGGGTGTCTGCTGGCCCAGTCCCCTCCCAGGACCCACCATGTTCCTGGGAACCTGGCGAGCCCCCCTTTCTCCTCAGGTCTGGGAGCATGTATCAGGGGTGCCATGGCCCAACCCCGCTGGGCCTTTCCAGGCTCCTAGTCTCAGGTGTGGTGAAGGGGTGGGGGTCCTGACTGCCGGGCAGGGAGGCAGGAAGGCAGCTCGGCCTGGGGGTCTGAGCCCCGAGTCGGGGACTGACGCCTTCTCGTGAGAAATGGAGGTCCACCCTGGAGGAGGCTGCACGCCGGGCAGGTCTGGCCTGGGCCCTCTAGCTGGCTGTGGCCCCTGCTGCCCCCTGGTGGCCGCCTGACAGGGCCAGGTCCTGGCTGACGCCTGAGCAGCTGCCTTGGGGTCCATGGGTGTGGGTGCCGCCTGCAGGCAGGGCTCAGGGTGCGATGGAGTGGGGGCACAATACGTGGGTCAGCGGGAGGGGAGCTGGTGTGCTGCAGCACTGGTCAGAGCCCCACACTGGTCAGAGCATGGAAGGCAGGGGCAGTGAGGAGGACGGGGCTCAACCTGGGGCCAGTGCACGTCCTAGATGGCTGAGCAAAGCCACCTGGACAGGCCCAGGGCACTGGGCTTCCGTGGCAGCAGGACAGCGACTGTGTGGGGGTCTTAGTGAAAAGCAAAGGGCGGGAGAAAGGTAAACATGCTCAGGTCCGTGGCGATGGCTAGGTGGGCTTCCCTCACGTCCGCCCCAGCCCTGGCATTTGGGTTCTCCAGAGCGGGGGGCCGGGGGCCGGGGGCGCCAGCACAGCTTAGCGGGTCTGGGCCAGGGGCTGCCCTGCCGTGCCAAGTGCAGCCCTGTTCCCAAGGCCACAGTGGCAGGGGCCCCGACCAGCTGATCTGGGCAGAGGGTCCCACATTCCTAAGGAACAAGCGGCACACTCAGCCTTCTCTGTCCGGCACACGGACAGACAGGTGGCCTTGCAGCTGCAGTGATATGGCTCTCCCAGGGACACGTCTAACGGGGTGGAGTCTGGGAATCGTGGGCCCCCGCCACCTGGCAGCTCTCCCAGGACCAGGCCACGGGCACAAAATCCACGTGGTCTGATCAGCGCTGGGCAGGAGTGCATCTGCCATCAACCTGAGAGCCCTTGAGGGCCCTCGAAACCGCTGTGTCCACTCAGCGGCTCTTAAGTCCAGAGTGCTGCTCGGTTCCCCCTGTCCCTCCCGTGCGCAGGGAGGGCCAGGGATGCAGGAAGCCACGCGCCAGGCAGAGGCCATGGCCATAGGTTCTAGAAGTAACTATAGAAAAAGACCCCACTCTCAGCTTCCCCAGGGGGATGGAGGGGGTGAGGGTGGGGGATCAGCTCCCGGGTAACGAAATAGCAAGGCAGAGTCGGCTCTGGTCTCTCTAGGAACTCTATTTGGTGCGCGCCTCGAGCCTCGTGTCCGTCAGATAGAGTATATATTTATATATACATATAAAAGATTATTTAACAGTTAAATATATGCCAACGCGACATCCCACGGGACAAGCTGTCTCCCTTCCATGAGCCCAATGCCCGAGCCCACACCGGGGCGCGCCGGCTCCGAGTCACAGAAGCACGATATAAATATGATTTCGAACGTGTTTCCTTGGTGCAGTCGCGACACATCCCGACGGGTGACGAGCGACAGGCAGAACCGTCGGGCAGGCCGAGGGCCTCACTGTGCCGGGACCTCGTACTTGAAGATGATGCTGAAGAGCCGGCCGCCCAGCCGCTCGGCCAGCCAGGAGTTCTTGATGACGGCCAGCTTGAGGCACTCGCAGCGCAGGGCCGCGTTGTAGTTGGTGTGCACGGCCCGGCCCATGCCCTCGATGACCACCAGGTCCGTGCTGCGCTCCCGCACCAGCACGGCCAGCCCCTTGTCCAGGCGGCTTCGGGGAGGAAGGGGACAGTGAGACAGGCTCGGGCTTCAGCAGGGTGAACGCCACGCCCTGACCGCCTCCAAGTGCCGCGTCGCCCTCGCTAACTACGTGGGCTGCACAGCAGCTGCCCGCCCAGCCTTGGGGACCCTCGGGAGCTGTGCCGTCACGAAAAGGCAGCCGCTCTGAAAACCGGGCCTTGGTGACGTTGTTCTGTTTTGAACCGTAAAGGCCCTGACTCCTTTTCGTGGGCTTCGTCACCTTGCCCTGTTGGCTACTAGGGCGCCTGGGAGAGAGGTCAGGGCTCACCACCAGGCGGACCAGAAGGCCGACAGAGCCTCTTCCACACGCTGGTGCCAGGTGGCCAGGCTCTTTATGGTCAGAACCTCCCGGGCACAAAGCACGGAAGCGATGGCCTAAGGAGGCTCACGGGAGGACAGCCACCTGACAGCTACAGGTGGGGTAGCCCCACTTGGCCTCCCGCCCCACACGAGCCAGACCCAGTTCTCAGTGCCGTGACAGGGTCCCCGAGGCAAGGGCTGCCGGGGCCCTGCCACAGGGCCACTGTGGGCACGGACCAGGGGCTTGGGGACCCGGCAGGCGGGGTTGCCGCAGATACCTGAGGTCCAGGCAGGGGGAGCTGGAGCCCGTCTGAACCAGCAACAGCCTCTCCTCTCTGAGTGCGGAGCTGCGAGCACAAGGAGTCGGTGCCCGTGAGGTGGCCCCGCAAACTCCCACCATGCCCCCCTTCTCCGTGCCAGGGACCCCAGACCTCCCACCAGGCTTACTGGACAATGGGGTCCATGGCTGCAATGCGCTCGGCCACGATGAGAGACTCACTGTAGGTGACGTCGTTCAGGGCAGGTCCCGAGTTGCACGCCAGAATGACCTGCAGCAGACACCCGGGCTTTTGAGGGACCTTGGTCGCCGCCGGGCACCGACCAGGCTGTGCGTGCTCGCCCGCCCGCCCAGGGCCGCAGCTGAGAGCAGACCCCTGGCCAGCTCTCACTGTTCGGTGGCCTGCTGCAGAGCCGGCCCTCAGGTCAGGATGAAGACGGCCCAGAACAATGGAATGAGGCTGACCTGAGCCCCACGACACACTGGCCGGTCGCTCCCGCCCCACTGAGCTGCCACCTCGCCTCACCCACACCTACCTGCTGCCCTGAGGAGCAGCGCCAACCCCACCGACAGTGGAGGAGCCAGGCAAGGGTCCCGCGCGGCCCTCACACTCACCTCCGTCCCTCTAGACAGAAGCTCCCTGACAAAGGGGAAGACTCCCAAAATGACGTCTACTCCACTGTTATCTGCGAAAATTAAGGCACATTTGTGAGGGGGCCCCTGCAAGACAAAACCAGGACGTTTAGTTGGGAACAGGCGCGTCCAAGCGTTTCAGACCCCTCTGCACTCCACTCCCCGTGGCCAAGGCCAACGGCTGCTGGGTCCCACGGGCGCTGGGGCAGGGCCAGCCCATACTTCTTCAGAACTGCTGCCCAAACCACCTTTGAACTGAGGTCAGCTGACCAATGGTCCCCACAGGAGCCAGGCTTGGAACAGGGAATGGTTAACTTAGACTTGCAGCTGGGGGTGCAAGTGGGGGGTGCTAAGGGGCCCTCGGCACACTGCCCAGGTCTGGCTGGCACTCAGGTTTCCATCCTGGGTCAGCTCATGCTCACGCCCTGCACACCACCCCCCACCCCGTGACCCCGGCTGGTCCCGCTGCCCAGGGACCCAGACGGGCAGCTGCGTGTACCTTCAGCCTCTGAAGCCACGTGTCGTAGCAGTCCACCAGCCAGGGCCGCTCTGCGGATACAGGGATGCGGTCAGCCGCGTCCTGTCACCGGCAGTCACCCTCACCCACCTGCTCACATCTCCAGGGAGTCGGTCCCCACCTGCCCCCAGTGCAGCAGAGCCTGCTGCCCCCTCGCCACCCCCTCCCCTGCCGGGCCGAGTCCCACATGAGGCCGCCCTGGGCATCCATACCTTCCAGCTGCCTCTTCGCCTCCTCAAACCCAAACTGGGGGTCCGATTCAAGGACACTGCACCGGAGAGAAGAGAAGGAAGTCACAAAAACCCCAACCGCAGCCGCAGGGCTCACTGGGGACCCCAAACACTGTCGTCACCACTGCCCAGGCCCGAGCAGTGACGCCCTCATGAGGTATCTTTCGTTCCAAATGCTAAGTAGCCTTCGACCCTTACTCCGCGTGGTAACCGTGAACTTGGATTTTTACCACTGAAAACATCAGCCTCCAAACCCACACCCCCAGTCCTCCAGGCGCCGCTCTGAGAACGGGCCAAGGGATGGGTCCTGGCGCCTGCTTAGTGTCACAACCAGCACAGCCACCGCACTTGCCCCTACGGGCACACGGGCAGCGCCAGCTGCACCGGGACCCCCGGCTCCCCACTGCCGAGGCCTGGGGCTGGGGGGCTCTGCATCAGGGGCCCAGGCAGCCTGCTGACACTGAGCCACGTGCAGCCATACGGACGAGCTGGACCAGGAAGGGAGGGGTGGGGGGCAAGCCCAGAGCCCGAGGAGATAGCGGGCACCTACTCAGAGACAGCTTTCGCCCCCCAGTCGAAGACGTTGCCCGCCAGCAGTCCTTGGACCAGCGCCAGCTGCCTCTCCTCCCAGGCCAGTGTGTCCAGCACGCAGACCACTCTCTGGAAGCACTTCAGGGCCGCGCCGTTTTCCTTCTGCTTCACCTGCAGGGGACACGACACCCACGCTGTGAGTGACAAAGGGGCCTTGCCTCCTCCAGGTCCTCGGCAGAGCAGGTTGGAGCAAGGGCGCCCTGCTGGGGACACGGTAGCGCCACCAACTGTGGGCCCCCTCTAAGAGGACATCACCACAAGTTTAAACAAACCGAGATCGGATCAGGTTAAAAATACTGCTCACACTCAAACGGTGTCAGCAAGAACACGGGGCAGAGGTGCCGACACCCATGCACGTCTGAACTGCGCCGAGAAGGACAAGGCTCAGGACCGAGGGCAGGCAGAGAAGGGCCAGGACCTGACCGTGAAACCCTGTCCCCAGACCCCCATTCCCAGATGCTCCCACAGAGAGGGGCGGGGAGGTGGGAATCGGGGTGCTGTGGTGGCCCTGGACCCTTCCCACCCTCCTGGGCACCCAGCTGCCTCCTGGTCAGAAGGGCGACCTGCCAGGCTCTGGCCACCCAATCCCCTCTCCTGCCACGTGCCCCGACCCTACCTGGCTGCTGGTTAGAGCCCCCAGGACACTTCTCTGCTCTGGAGGTCACCACAGCACTCCAATCCACAGCGCTTCAGTAAGCACTGACAACCGAGGGGCCGCCCAATGTTCTTAGGAGACAGGCCCTCGCCAGAGTGGCTGCAGGACGTAGCCTGTCACCAGCGCTGGGGGTTGGGGCTGCTACCAACCCGGCTCACCAGACAAGACAGGACGCCCCTGGTTCCCGCCCCATGTCCCCCTGCACGCATGCAGGGGGGTGGCACTCACTTTGGAGTAGGGGTCTGGGAAGTTGAACTCGTTCAAACAGTGCTCCCTCGTGTCCAAAAGGCTGCGCACGGTCAGCGTCCCGTAAGCGCTGGGGACAGAGCCAGGCGGAGGCTGCTGAGTGGGCCAGCATCCCCCGCTCCCGGGGACATTCTCCCAGCACCCAGGCGCCGCCAGGAGAAGAGTGGACGGCAGCAGGGCTGTGACACTGGGGTCCCGGGCCTCGCTGAGCAGCCCCAGTCGTGTGTTCAATGCGGGGCATGCAGGGCTTCGCGGGAACCCCAGGAGCGGTTCCTGGGGCCCCAGGCCCCCAGGAGTGCATGTATGCTCCCAGCGGGGGCCACCCAGGCACGGCTCGCCGGCTTACATGGGGTCCCCCTGGGCTCGGCTCGGCTCGCCGGCGTTATGTGCCGCCCCCTCAGGAAGCACACTCACAAGGGCTGTTGCCGCAGCGTCTGCAGCTTGTTCCAGTACTTCTGGCGGAACTTCTGCGCCCTCTCGGCCGCATCCACGGAGCTCGGCTGGCTCGCCACAGCGCGCTTCACTACCTGCCAAAGGCAGGGCGCTCAGCCGAGTCCCGGCCCCTCCCCCCACCCACGAGTGGGCGGCGTCAGCGGAAGCTACTGGTGACAGGCTCGTGGCCTGGCAGGTGAGTCTACCGGGGCCTTCCCCTAGCAGGTGGGAACAGGGGTCACCACCACCCCTGTTCAAGGCTCAGACCTGTGTCACCCACTACAAGTCCCCGAGTCCTACTTGCCACCAGCTCTCGCCAAGAAGAAACAGCCCGTGAGGGGTCTGGGCAGGGTGGGACCCCTCCCCTGAAAACAGACTCCAGGGGTCTCTCGAGGGATTTTACAGAGGGTCAGTTGTTCCCAGGGGGCTCTGATGGTCTGAGCCAGGACCCAGCTTGGAGTCCATCCCCAGCTGCGCAACCCCTGCACGAACTGCTCCCTTTTTGGAAAAAATGCAGTAAGTAGCAAAGACACTTGGCGTGTTTGTAAGAAACGTGCTTTGCTGATACCAGGTGCCAACAACCCACTCGGAGTCACATTTCTACCTGAAAAACAACAATCACCCCTCTCAGCCTCAAACGCAGATGGAGAACACCCCACCCGCTGTCAGCACACTTCACTGTGGCCCCTGGGGGACCCTACGCACAATGTCCCTCACCCCGCCCTGAGCCTCCTGGAGCCACGCCCCTCACCCCGCCCTGAGCCTCCTGGAGCCACGCCCCTCACCCCGCCCTGAGCCTCCTGGAGCCACGCCCCTCACCCCATCCAGAGCTTCCTCGAAGCAGCTGAGCCAGTATTTGCGTGCCAGCGCATCATCCGTGAGGTCCACTGTGTCAGGCACGTAGGAAGATGGGTCCAGAAGGAGTGGCAGGTTGACCAGTGGCCTCTCCAGCCGGTCCATTTCCAGCAGGTCAAACTGGGAGGATGACAAGCAGGTGAACCCGTCAGTGCACTTTCCTCAAAGGCCAAGGCGACCTTCTGTATTTTAGAACCAGCTTCTCTGTAAGAACAGGGCTCAGCTAGAAGCCACTTCACGCAGGGAGCGGACATCCAGTCCGTGTCTGGGCCCCACCCCCACCTGTCCCTCTGTCCAGCACTGTCCTGCGCTCTGTCCACTGGATCCTGAGTCTGCTCACCACCAAGGTCACTTCCCGCCTGGTCCCGGGAGCACCTCAGCCACCCCCACCTTACGCCTCTCACTGTGTTTCCTGCTGCAGGACGATGCCTGGTGGCCCGTGGGCTCCCACACCAGCTTAGGCCCCTTTCCTCCATGCTCATGACCCCCGACACACCAGCCACTTTTCTGGGCCTCGTTTCTCCTGCTCAGGGGTCCCCCCACGGGCGCTGTCCTCACTCACTGTCTGGTGGGCCCGTCCTGCGGCTCCGGCCCAGTGTCAGCTCCACAACAAGGCTGCGGTGACCCCATAGGGGCCGGCAGCTCCCAGCCCATACACACTGGCCCCTCTCTCTCCACAGTGTGTCTGCTGACCACACACCCAGTGTTCAAAACCATCTCCCAGCTGTGCTCAGCGAAGGCCGGGCCCCTGTGCCCGACGTGCCTCCTGTGGCTGCCAGCACCAAGCAAGCAGGGCCGTGTGCTCTTTGAGCGCATGGTCACCCACCTGGCTGGCCGAGTTTTACGTTGTAAAGAGTGGAGATGGGTCAGGCAGCTGCTCTGGGGCCTGAACAAGTGAGCGAGCACTGCTCGCCGGCAGGACCATACTTGGAACTTAACCATTCTCTGCCAGGAGTGCTTCTGATTGGCAAACTAGTGGGGACGGAGAGGCAGGTGTGCTCTGAGCCGGGACGGCCTGGACAGACCAACACACAAGGGACACACTGGCTTTCTGAGTGTACCCATGTGACTGAAGTCTGGCCTGGAAACAGCTGGTATGTTCCCACACGGATGAAAGGTGGCAGTAGTCACCTCCGTACCCATCTGCCAGTGTCTCCTGCCTCACCGGTCTCCAAGGGGTCCCCTGCTATCCTGACAAACTGCGGATGAAAGCCCAGCTTTGCCGTCTTGGCTACATAAACACAAAGAAGCGACCTGGTCCTCTGGCACCTCAGCCCAGTGTCAACACAGACCACACAGGGCCACGCGAGAACCCGGCACAGTGGGCCCATCACAAACGCCACCCGCCTGCCCCACGCTGTTCTGTTGGAGAACTGCCCATGTCACACGTCAGCACTGAGAGAAGGGTTTCTTGCCCACATATCCATCAATTTCGCAATCTGTGCGGCAGGAATCCATGTTGCCATCTGACGAACCCAACGGGGGCTGAGAAACGTTGAGACCGTTCTCCAAGTGCCAGTCACTGCTGACCAGGCCTGGGGCCGGGTCCTTGCAGCCCACTGCATGCTGGTCCCCTACCGCACCACCCCCTCCCCCCGCGGGGTGTGGAGGTGACGCACAGTGCAGGCCACACACACAGCTCTCTCCCAAGTCCTAACTAGGTCAGGCACGTTCTTACCACGTATCTGCTAACTTAGGAGACAGCCTGCGTCTACAACCGTCACAAAGGCAGCAGGCTGGTACTGAAGGTGACATTCTGACTGGTGTCCAGACCCGTCGCCTGAACTCATCTAGCCTGTTCCCCAACACTGAGTGCCAGTTCACCAGCGACAAAAGTTGTCACTGGGTGACAACAGCTTACCAGTTACAAGAGTAACCTGCCATTTGGGACGTGTCATCAGTAAGCCTGCGACAGCCCACAAAACCATCTCCGCTAGGATGGGGCCATGGCGGCAGCATCCTGTGTGTGGCTGACACCGGTCCTGGCGCAGCAGGCCGGGGGAGCCCCATCCCGTCACAGTGGGCCTCAGCCCAAGCGGGGGATGCGGGATGGGCTGCAACCTTCCAAGGAAGGCAGCTGCCCTGCAACCATCAGGCAGATGTGGTCTCAGGGAAGGGGCTAGAGGCTCCTGCGACTCAGGGTTCTAACCCCGATTCTGCTGTGAAGGGCCCCCCAGCCCTGGGAAAGGCCCCTGTCCTCCCTGCAAACCCAGGGGCTGGACTGCAGGTGTCTAAGGCTCAATGCTTAGAAAGCATGAGAATAAGTAAGGGAGGAAGGTGGCAAACTGCAAATGTCTGTCTTCTGCCCAAAGTCTGTGGTTGATGAAAGCCCACTCTGTACCAGAAAGTGCCACAGCAATGCCACCGAGCCCCCAGCGGGCCCCATACTCACGGTGCCGCTCCTCGTCCGCTGCGTCGGGCAGAGCTCAGGCGACGAGCTCATCAGGCCAGAACTGCCTGCATAGTTTTCTCCCCAGCTGTACTGGTTCGGGTCTGGAAAGTGAGAAACCAGGCGTCAGCCTAGGGGAGGGACACAGCAAACCCCGGGACGGCCTGACCGTGTCTGGAGAAGGACCAGCTGCCCAAGTGAGTCAGTGAGCCAGGCATCTTGCTCTGTGTTATTATTTCTTACTGAAATAATAACCACTGAAGTGACCACTTAGACCTTTTAAAGCTTCTTAAGTAATGCTTCTCTCGTTTGACACAAATAAAAAAGTGGACTGAAGGGTGCAGGGAAGGTCACGGCCTGCTTCCATCGGCACGTGCCCAACAATCACAGCTGCCGTTCCTCCCAGCGCCCTTCAGCAAGGACAGACCGGAAGCGCCTCCGCTGAGGAGACCGAGCTCGTGGGACAGTGAGGAGGTGGGAGCAGATGAGGCCACACGCCAGGGCCCCTGCACAGAGCCCCCGTCGCTCACAAGGACCCCCTTGGGTTGATTACGTCGCATGCAAACCCACACGAGTCGGTTTCCACTGCCCACTGCCCCCCCAGGAGAATCACAGCAAGGGCTGGCCTGGCCCCCCCACTGCCGGGGAGGGACCCAGCAGAGCCACTGCCTCAAACGGGGACGCTGAGGTCGGGAGGGGGTGGCTTACTTCAAGGTTAAGGACCCACCCAGTCCCTCCCTGCGGCCTTACTCCTTCCACCTGCCTGGGCCACGTGTGCCCCACGTCGCCTGACGCTGAGCACAGGCCACGCCCCACGGCCACGCTACTCACTGTCTTGTTCGGCTCCTTTTAGAAATGCTCCAATGGCTCCCAGGTAGCCTTCGTGTCTCAAGAACAGGGCCTGCACTTCCCCCTGCGACGGCAAAACCCCAACTGAAGCAGCCCCGCCACGCCCACCACTAAGCCCGCCCAGCTCTGAAGCAGCCCCACGTCCTGGAGCGTTCCTGAGTTGTCCACAGTTGACTGCTCAAGCCGGCTGAATTCAAACAGAATTTAAAAGCCTGTCATTTGGAGAAGACAGGGTGAATGAACACCCACCCATTTCACCCGTCGGCAGGCCCCTCGGGCCTGGCCCAGAGTGGACGGCAGCGCAGCGGACGTCTCCAAGCTTGTCTGAAGCTCGCTGACAATGGGAGACGGTCCCTAGAACGCTCACCACGGGTAACACGCCCAACTCAGAGGCTGCAGAGGTGCCCAGGGGGACAGGAAGGCCAGGCAGCGGGCACCCAGCGTCCTGCCTGCCTGCCTTCGGGCCCTTGTCCCTTGGGTCGGCTAGTTCTGGAGACACTGAGGGTCTGTGCCAGCGCCTGGGTGGCGGAGGGGCGGGCGGGGGCGCCCCTCACCTTGGAGAAGAAGTTGATGCTGTAGGTGATGGTGCGCATGGTGACGGGGTGGCCCCGGATGAAGAAGCCGCCGAAGTACACCCGGTCCAGGCGGTGCAGCCGCGCGTACAGGCAGGCGAGCTGCCCGATGTCGTTGCTGATCATGTGCAGCAGGCTCTTGGCCATGTCCTCCTGGGAGAACTCTGGGGGAGACAGCAGAGCAGAGCGCTACTGGCAAGAAGACAGTGCGCGAGTGTCGGCGGGTGAGCGGGCACAGCGAGCCAGGCAGACGGTACCTTGGTCGGTGGTGGCAGACTTTCCGAAGCTGCTGGCGATCAGGTTGCCGCTGAGCCCCAGGGTCTGGTGGGCCCCGCCGTAGATGTCTTGCACCAGCATGTCCACATTGGCGTGCTGGCCCCGGGAGGCCAGGTGCAGCAGCTCATCAAACTTCTGGGGACAGAGCAGCCAGGAATGGGTGGGGTCCCTACGGCCCCGGAAACCAAGCCCAAAAGGAAGCAAGCTGTGTGTGGGGCGGGGAGACAGGGAGGACTCCGGGGACCCCCAGGTGGGCCACGCTCTGACCAACTGCACGCCAGTCCTTCGGGGACCCAGGAAAGCACAGGGACGAGGCCCAGGAATGAGCCACTTTCATAACAACCCCCACAGGCACCAGCCCTTTCCTGAAAGGCCCAGAGACAACCGCGCAGAGCCAGGGGCGTCCTCCTGTAGCCGCTGGGATACCTTGGTTTTGGTGAGCAGAGCCCCAAGCCCCCAGAAGGTGCCCCCTCCGATGGAGCTGCCGCCAATCCACTCGAACCTGTCCTCGGTCTCCACCTGGGAGCAGGTCAACGGAGGGCAGATGCATCAGAAGCAGGCCCCCAGCCACCACCCAGCAGGTCCCGGGGACATGGTGGCCCAGGGGCATCCCCAGATACGGCGGGGACGGTGCTCTGGAAGGCCTGAGGGGGCGGGCCTGGCGGATGCTGGAGGTGAGGGGCACCGCCTTCCCACTGATAGCCTTAGACCCCCAACAAATGCGGAAGCCAGTCCCGCGTCACATCTGTCCGCATCCCTGTGCCCAGGGGCTCCCACATACAGCAAGTGCTCAACAAGCCAGAGCTGAATCGTCACTCACTCGCTGTATGAAGCCGAGCCTCACCTTCACAATAGAGACCCCAGAACCGATGTTGACGAGAAGATATGGGAAAATGTTGGGGTGATTTGTCTGAAACCGGAATTCGGGGTCCGAGTCTTTCTGATACACAAAGGCCTCTTGCGGGATGTTCTTTAACACGAAGTTGCACCCCTTTATCAAGCAAGTCATCACATCCTCCTTGTCAACTCTGCAAAGGAAGGCGCCGGCCACTGAGCTGCTGTAACACCAGGGGTGTCTCCTAGGAGACACTGCTCCCTGCCCGGCTGGGCTCAGCTTCTAACTCTAAGATACAGGCAGCTCCAACAGAGCAGCTCGCAGAGTCCCCTCCGCGCTGAAACTCCCCGGAGACAAGCCAGCGCCACAGAGCCAGCTGAGTGCACCTCAAGGCCGGCACTGCCACCGCACGAGCGGCACCGCCTGAGCTCCCACAGCAGCACTGCAGACCTCAGGGACTGTCACCCTTGGGAGCGGGGTGGGCTTTTCCTCAGGGCCCCATTTCCTTCCTTGCACCGTGCTCCTCTCCCCACACTCCCACCCACCGTCCTGGGGTTCGGCCACCTGAATCCTGCTGCAGCCCGGCCTTGAGCGCAGCCCCAGGCCCACAGTCCCCTACCAGCCCCCAAAGCCTCACCACGGTCGTGGGGTGTTAGAAATCCCCAGGGTGCGTCAGGGGCAGCAGCCAGGCCTACGTCAGCTGCCCCTGCTTCAAGCCCGTCCCCGAGAACCGAGGCTGCTGCCCCCACTCACTTCAGCCGCAGCTTCTCTTCAATGAGGTCCTTGAACTTGTACGCCCCGCCCCCGGTCGCCTGGATGACCTTCGTCTCGGTGTTGACGAGGTGGTCTTTGATGAAGTCCAGGCAGGCTTCTATGTAGGTGTTCTCGAACTTGACAAAATGCAGCCGGGCGGTCACCTCCTCCTGGACGGAAATCTCGTAGGGGGACTCGTGATCCTGCTCTGAGTCCTGGGGGTACAGTGGGGGGGTCTGTGTGTGTGCCGTGCTACAGAGACCAGGCCGTTAAACACCCACCCAACAACGCCAACGACTTCCGTCACCTGAAACAGGCAGAACGCTGGATGCCCACTTGAGGCAGGAGGCAGGTCGGGGGAGGGCAGGGCCCCCGATGGGGAAGGAGCAGGTGGAGGTGCTCCTGCCCAGGTTTGGAGGAAAGGGCAGGGCGCAACACCAGAAACTGGCAGGAAGCTAAGCTGATGTGCGTGAGCAGCAGAGGGGCAGCAAGCAGGAAATGAGAGGGTGCCAGGCCCGAGCCCACAGCCAGGTGGCGCCTCTGGTCTGCGCAGGTCTGACCCACAGCCCGCCAACCTGGACACCCAGGACGCTCACCTTGCCAGAGTGGTCAAAGGACCGCACTTTGGCCACTTTGTGCTGCACTGTGGAGTAGTATGCCAGCTTGGTCAGCGACCCACCTGCAGGCGAGACACAACCAGGGAAATTAAGCAGCAGGATGGAGGGACCCGGAACTCAGCCCTCCGCGTGCTGTCCTCTGCCAGACTTGGCTCCCGCGCACATGGCGTCAGGTGCTACTTAAACTTAAAAGAGCCCGTGGGCACCAAGCAGAGGAGTGATGCACTCCGAGACCCCAACACTCTGCGTCCTTTGAAAATGTCTGTTTCCGTTCAGGCCTGCACCAGACCGGGCTGGAGACGGTCCATGTCCCTCCGTACCAAGGCCCGGAGGAGAAAGGGCATCGTCTGTGTCTAGGAGACCCTGGCGCTCCTTAGTAGTTTTGGGAAATTCTGTTTCAAGCTCTGATCTTGAAAATGACCCAAAGAAAAAAGCTGACAAGCCCACTTTCACTGAAAAGCATGCGCTCAGTTGTGCGTGGTCACAAGGTGTGACGGTAGTGAAAGGAGCGTTTTCCCAGAGTGGGCAGGTGCAGGGTGTCACCAGGGCTGGAGAGCAGCAGCCCTGCCCCCACAGGCTCAGGCTGGGGAGGCAGCCCAAGGCTCTGAGTGACCAGGGGAGGCCACCAAGGGCAGTGAGTTCTCGTCCCCATGGCCAGGCCTCATGAACGCCCCTGAGGAACCCTGAGGCCCCTGGGACGGGCCAGAGACCGGGTGTCAGGAAGCAGGAGAGGCCTGTATTTGCCTGAAAGACATTTCAGGACAAGTGAGAAGGGGCCTCAGGGCCACTGTATTCAGGGCTAAGGTCTCGTGAACCCTCCTTCGTCAGACAGGCCAAGCGTGAGGCATCAGATACCGTCGCACGGTGACAGCCCACAGGTGGCAGACAGAAGGAGAAGTGACCCACTTAGCACCACAAAATTACTCTGAAATAAAAGGTTTCTTATGGGGCCCGGCAGAAATCCTCATTATGAGAAGAGAAGGCTAAAACTGCTCAACGGTTGTTTTGTGACAAAATACTAAGGGGACACATGAGAAGCGCTCAAGATGGCAAACAGATGTAGCAACACCAAGGTTTGCGAGGGTCACCAGAATCACACCGCCCGTCCTGCCTGAGCCGCAGCCCCGCAGTGTGAATGGGACCTCCCGGGACGTCCCTCGACCTGCCCTGTCAGGCCATGGAGGGGCCCGCGTGTGGTCATGGGCTTACTCTCATCCCCAGACTGTGACGAGAGTGCAGTCCACGGCCTCCTCAGCCCCTGCCAGGCCTGGCCCCAGCGCCTTCCTAAAGCATGTGGTGTCCTGTTCACAACTGACACAGGGGTGGAGGTTTTGAGAAACTTGTCAAAAGTTACTGTAAATAAACAGCTGGGTCCCAGAATCCAATTTCCAGTTGTGTGCTCTCTGAGTCAGCCATAGATCGCAGCCAAACACGGGTGCTGGGGCGACAATGGGCACCGCCAGGACTCCCTCCTACTGCCCCCGGGAGGGGTCAGATGGGCGGAAGTGGGGACGTGGGGAGCAGGCCGCTCAGCCTGAAGCTCAGTGAGCGCTCGGGGCCTCAGACAGCAGGAGCCGGGCTGTGCTCAGGAGCCCCTGGAGTTACTGCGAATGACAGCCGCTTGGTGGGACCGTCGTCCCTGACAAGGACAGGGACCGGCCAGGGAACGCGCAGCCCTGGCTCCCTCGAGGGCACTGTGCTCTGGCCCAGCCCACACTCCACCCGGGCCGACAGCCCTGCCTTACAGGAGGGACCTGCCGTCATCTTTCCTCCAGCACCTGGGCCAAGGCCTTCCAGTTCACCCAGACCCAGCACTGTCCTCCCTGCCACCCTCCATGACCTGTCCTTCCACGATGGGCACCAAGTGGGGCAGGACACCCCAGTGCATGTCCTCGCCCTACAGTCCCCACTTCCATCTCACCTGAGATCGATCCTCCTGCTGCCTGGCAGACACCTGAAGCCAAGTCAGCCCCAAGTGTGTGTTAACAGGCAAAACGTCCCTGGTGGTTTCAAAGTGGGGAGCCCATCCCGTGGACCTGGGTGCCCCACTGAGAAGGACTGGCCAAGAGTACCAAGCAGCTGGGCTTTCCTGGGTCTTGGAGAGGCTGGGGCAAGGGACGAGCAAACGGACAAGCCTGTTTGTAAGCCAAACTGTGGACAAGCAAACGGGCTTTGGGGATTCCTGGGCTGAGGACCCTGCCTGAGCCGTGGCCTCCCATCAGCTGCACTAACAAACCAAAGGTCTGTCCTTACTGACAAAGAACATGGCCTTTGAAGAGACAGGAACCAGACCCAGGGGAAACTTCCATGAGAGGAAATAAATACTGACACTAAAAATCCCTTTGAGTGTCCTTCTGCCGGCAAGGAACCCCCCTGGGCTTGGCCCCTGGAGACAGGGTGTTCCTTCCTTGGTGGCTACCAGCTGGCCCGGGGGGGGGGCACGCTGAACCCCTGAGGTACGCCCGTGCCAAGTCCATTTACAGCTGCATTTCCAAAACGTTAAGGGCTCCCGTGTTCCCTTGGAGCAGAAGCCCCAAGTGAAGGCCTGCAGAGCAAATCGGAACCTCAGAGCTCACACCGACTGGCCTGCAGTCACATCCTGGCCTGGGCAGGACACCAAAGACAGTGCAGTGGGGCCCCCAGAGAGGCCTGGTTGTGGACGACCCCATAGGCTGGGCTCCCATGCCCACCACCCAGGCAGGCACCACCTGCTGTCAGGTTCCCTAGGCTACTTCCCCGCCCACCCTCCCATCCAGCCTCGGCCTGGCCTCCATATCTCACACTTGCCACCAGCCAGTACCCCCAAAGCACAGCCCCGCCCCTTGTAGGCCTCCCCACCCCCCACCAGGGCATCTTGCACCATGCGGGTCCCCCAGGCCATCGGAAGCACACCCTGGTTTGCAAGGTGAGAACTCAGGCCCCTGGAGAACATCCTGGCCCAAGCCCATGACTCAACTGACCCCCAGGAACGGGAGTGGCAAATGCATTAGACGCGAACGACTCCCAGACCGCCAGGTCTACCCGGGACAGCCCAACTTCTCTGAGGAGAGAAGGTCCAGTCCAGCAGTTACTGAGCTGTGATGAGGGGTCAGGTGCGGTGCGGGCGCTGGGGCCAGAGAGCAGACACTGCCCGGCTCGTGGGTGCTTCGCCGTCCACACCCGGCTGTGGACAGGGACACTCAGGCCACAGCCCGATCCCGCTGCGGGGAGCAGTGCAGTGCAAAGCTGCGGTGGCCGACTCGCTGGGCCTTGCCCAGTGACGCTGCCTCCAGGAAGCCCTCTGTTCCGATACCCAGGCAGAGTAGCAGAGTGCCGGAGAGTGGGCTGCTTACCCGCCCGGCGGCCCCTCCACCTTAATGAAAGCACGCTACCGGGAGGTGTCAGGGCGTCAGTGGGGGAAATAGACTCGAGCATGGGCCTGGTGCAGGGGGCAAGGCGGGCGGGGGCGGGGGTTGAGTGCGGGCCCTGGGGGATCCCCTGCAGGCCGCGGGAGACTCGGAGGCTTCTGACCAGAGGTCAGCAGAGGTTCCGAGGTCCCACGTCCGGGTCGTCGAAACTCCCGCCAAACGACCACCGTCCGAGAACAGGGCCTGCAGGGTTAGGGTCCGCGCGGCCGCCAGAGATGGGGCTACCGCCCGTCCACGTCCCCGCCCTGGACAATGGGCTCGAGATCTACCGCCGGCCGGAGTAGCCACCCAAACCCGCGGCCCGAAAGGCCCCGCCCGGCTGCCAACCCTCCATAAGCGGGACTACGAGGCCCAGCATGCCCCGCTTCGCTCGCGCGGCGCCTGCCGGGAGCTGTAGTCCAGCCGCCGCGACAAACGTACGCGCTGGCGGCCCGCGGACTACAAAGCCCGTCAGGCCGTGCGCGCCGGCGGCCCGCGGACTACGGGGTCCGTCAAGCCGTGGGCGCCGCCGGCCCGCGCCCCGCCCTTCGTCCTTGCCGCCACCCCCGGCCCGTCGGCCCCGCCGCCCGCGCCCACGCCCGCTGCGCACCACCCCTCTCCCCGGGCCCGCCCGCGGCTACCGATGTCTATGGCGAAGCGCTTGGCGTTCTCCAGATTGCGGAAGATCTCGTCGGGGGGAAGCGTGATGCTCTTGTCCAGGGTGTCTCCGCTGCTCCCGCTGCCGCTCGCTCCACACTCCGCCATTTTGAATATGCCCGGCCAGCCTCATCAGCCATGGAGATATATGCGCATATATTTGACTGCTAAACGCCTCTCGCGCATAGATTATGCTAATGAGGCGTCCGGGCCGGCTCCGCCCCGCCCCCCTCCGCGATCTGGGCCACTGGAGGGCCGACTCCGGCTGGCCCGGGCAGGGGTCCGAGAGGCCCAGCCGGATAGGGAGCCCAACACAAAACCTCTGCACTGTTGTCGTCTAAACCTCTGTCGTCTAAACTGTTGTCGTCTTTGTTCTTCCACCAAGCTGGCCAGGTGCTGTCCTCAAGTGCTCTGAGCTGAGTGCGGAGGAGGCACCTGGGACTTGCAGACCACCAGAGCTGTCCCTTTCAGTGAGTGCGGCTGTAAGCCTGGCACCTGCACGCGAGGGCACATGTGACCCACTGCCTGGTTCTCCAGGGATGCAGGGCTGTCGGTGTCCAAAGTCCGATGTCAAATGGGGAGTTGGGGACCTTGTTTTTGAGGTGTCCCCAGCCCAGGGTGGGAGATGCACCTGCAGCTGGGGAAAATGCGGGCTTTGATGGCCCAGTTCTCAGAGAGTGCAGGGGAGCCTGCCTGGAGGAGGCTGCCTTCGGGCAAGAGGAGGCATCTATGGGAGTTTGCAGGGAACATGCTGAGAAAGCTCCCAAAACTGAGTAGGGACACAGATGGGTGTGTGGGGGGGGACGACGTGATTCCAGGGCCAGTCACTGGGAAGCCTCCACTGGCTTGGGGACCCTTAAGGGATGTGTCCCCTTTAGAAACATCATGCTCGGGGAAAGAGCCCAGTGTTGGAAGCAGACATAGGGCCCCTCAGTGGCTTTGGCACCTGTCTCCTAGGTGACCCTAGGCTGGTGCCTTCTTGTCTCTGGACCTCAGCCACGGTCGAGCATGCCACCAGATGCTGGCAGGGGGCCTGTGGAGCGGTACAAAGTCAGAGCTCCAGGGGTGATTCGCCGCAGAGGCCCATGCATCAGGCAAGGCTTCAGCGGGGACGCAGCCTTGCAGGCATCTGCTCTGCGTGGGGCGGCCTGGGGTGGAAGAATACGGAGGGTCTGCTTCCGAGGGGTCATCCTCAAGCATCGAGGACCCTGGGCAGTGGGACGCCCGTGGGCCAGCCTGGCTAGGAGGCACACCCCACCCACTGATTGATGTGACTGCCACATGTGTAATAAAGGATGTAGAAGGAGGCTGTTGTCCCCCGCTCATCCCTGTTGGGCTCAGTAGGGACCCCAGAGGCCACGGGCAGGCACTGGGCTGGCCCTGAGGGGGTGCCTTTGGACATTTCCTGCAGAGCGGACAGAGGAATGGAAGGCAGAGGCTAGAGAGGTGCTAAGCAGGAAGGAGGGAAGGCGGCACTGGGCTCCGTGTCTCTGAAAATATGAGTGCCTTCTGGTCCGTTCCCACGGGTGGCTTTTGCTCTTTGGTGAAGCAGGGTGCCTCTAGGTTTCTGCAGACTCAACCAGCACCCTGTAGCCTGCCTAAAAATAGGTGCCCTTTTTGAGACAAGGGACTGCCCTTGACAGGTTCATAGCCAGGACTGCCTGTTCCAGCCCTCGTAAACAGTCAGCCAGCAGGGAGAGTAGGGCTGCCACCTGTGGGCTAGCCAAGCAGGTGCCCCCGGGAGCTCCTCCAGGGACGGGCTGCCAGCCATGCAGGGAGGGTCAGGGTAGGGACAAGTACCGGGGGTGCCAAAAAATATGTATACATTTTAAGAGATGTTATCTATCCTCAAGCATTAGTTCGCCATAATCAGAAGTATCTGGACGCTGATGGGAACCACTTGGAGCACCTCTTGTAATTGCAGAAGTCAAACGTGACTTGTATTCGTCTTATGTTACCCGTGTATATTGAGTATTAGAATTTTAATAGTTTTTTCCTCTTTAATATATGTATATATGTTTTTGGCATCCTCTGTATTTTCCTGTGTGTTTGGCTCAGCTAAACCCTTTTTGCTGCAGCAAGAGCGCTACTGCAGGCCCTGGCCTTTGGGTCCCTCTCAGCTGGACAGAGCTGGAAAGTCCTGTAGCTGTCACTTGGCCCCCACCCCACCTGCAGGGAGCTAGTGAGAGGCCCGGGTGGAAATCCAGGTCTCTCACGTGTCCCGTTTCCCTGCACACGGGGTATATGTGCTGCAAGGCCCTCTCCCCTTCCAGCCTGCCTCTCCCCTGCCTCCCCTTCTCCTCCCGCCTTCCCTCTGCCAGGACCCAGCCCTTCTTCCTGTGCGGTTGCACACCATGATAGTGCCCGCTCCCCTTCACCCCTGACACCCGCCCGCCTTGCGGCTGCCAAGAACACACATGAAACACAAGGGACCAACTGCATGGGCCGAATACTCAGATTTTATTGGAAGTCTGCAGGGCAGTCCCGTGGCTCCCACGTGACAGAGATCAGATTCTGAGTACAAAGTCAAACCCACGCACCCACCCACACGGGAATCCTTTAAGGATCATGGTGGAGACGCCCACCCTTCCCACAGCCCACTGGGAGCCCCAACCAGACAACCAAGCCCACGCAGCAAGCAGCCTTTCGGCCTCGGCTCCGCGTGGTCCTCACGCGCCCATCCAGGCTGACGCTCTTTCCTATGAGGATGCACCTTGAGTTCCGCCTTCACAAAAGGCAAATGTGCCCACGCAAGGCACGCCCGCCTGCCAGGCCCACCGGCCCAGCAGCACGGGCCCTGAAGAAAGTCCTCTACACGCAGGGGCACCAAGCCCCCAGCGCCTACAAATGTCATAGAACCCCGGGCAGAGGGGACTTCCCAGAAGTCACTTGCTGAAATGCAAACACAGAACAACCCCATGGGGTCAGACGCTCGGCAGAAGGTGGGCCCTGATTGTCCTAAATGACGAGGACTCTGCACGCATTCTCTGAGAATGACCCTCCTGCTGGCCTTCGGAGGGAAGGGCCTGTCCAAGCCTGGGGTGGGACCGACGCTTGGGAAGGCTCTTCCCTACGTCACAAGAACGGCTGGCCCTCTGGTCCTGGGGCGGCAGCAGCACATCCGGCCGGGTCACCAGGGCCGCCAGAGGCCGCAGGGGGGCTGGCGGGCAGCCGCGTTGGCCTTGGCCTGGGCGGGCGCCGGTGCGGGTGCCTTGGGCTCCTTGGTGGGGGCGTCGGGCGGGGCCGGGGGTCGCTGGAAGTGGTAGAGCAGCTTCATCTGCGTGTCGCTGGCCGCGTGCAGCGTCAGGAACTGCACGGCCTCCTGCAGGCACCAAGAGTAGCCCTCGCTGTAGTCCTGGTGCAGGTTCTTGGGGCCCGCGGTGGCGGCGAAGGCTGCGGGAAGACCGGGCAGCGGTAAGCGGGGCGCCGCGGGGCGGGGCGCGGCCGGGGCGGGCGCGGGGCGGGGAGGGGGGGTGCTCACCCTTGCTGTGCTTTAGGTAGCTGACAGCCATCTCCAGGATGTCGGCCTTCTCCAGCTTGGAGTTGGGCTGGTGCCGCGCGAACTCCTGCTCCAGCAGCAGCTTCAGCTGCTCGATGCTGCTGTTGATCCGGTCGCGGCGCATCTTCTCCACCACGGGCTTCCGCAGCTGCGGGAGGAGGGGGCGTCAGGGGGGCAGCAGGACAGAGCGCGGGCGCCGGGGCGGCGCGCCGGCCGGCTGCGCACTTACTCGGTTTTTCTCTTTGGGACTGAGCAGCTCCACCGCCACGGTGCTGGGGGCCATGTCTGCGCGGAGAGGCGATCGGCGAGCCGGGAGCGGGCGGGCGGCCAGGCGCGTCCGGGCGCTGCGGCCCGGCCCCTATATAGGCGCGGGCGGCGGGCTGGCGCCTGGGGCCCGGGCGCCGCGGCCGTTCCCACACTCGGCGGCCAATGGCGGCGCGGGCCGCACAAAGGCGCCGGCCCATTAGCGCACGCTAAATTGCCTGTGAATTGGCGCGGGCACAATGGGCGCTCCCCGAGGAGCAGGTGGGCCGCGCGGCACAATGTCCGGGCTGTGGGAACGCGCTCGCCCTCATTAGCATCCCGGGGCCTGATTTTGGGAGCCCCGCGCCTCAATATGCTGCCTTTTCCCAGGCCGCAGGGAGGGGCCCGGGGGCCAGGAGGGAGCAGCCCCCGCCCTGCCTCCTTCTTTCCCCTCTCCTCCCCCTCCCTGGCGACTCCCTGCTGCGGGCCTGGCCCGGGCCACAAGCACAGATAAGGAAAAGGCTTTAGAATAATGAAGTGGAGTGGCCTCCGGGGAAATGGGCACCCCCCACCCCCAGGACCTGCTGTCCCTCAGGGGAGGAGACCAGTGGAGCCACACCTCTGCACAGGTGCCTCCATCTCCATGTGCACAGGTGGGAGAGAGACTCACGCTCTTAGGATCAGACCTACTACTGGCTTATGTGGCAAGTTCCTGGGATGTCACCTGGGACACGTGACTTATCTAGAGCTAGAAAATGGGCTGCCATGCCTCCCCAGCTGCGTTTTGCATAGCTTCAGGGAGCCAGAGTATGTGCTATGCTCAGCACCGAGCCTGGCACCTAGGCAGTACCCCCAGCCACTGCGCCCCAGGGAGAAGCTTGTCAGGCAGTAGCATCTGGGGTGCTCTGAACCAACAGGTGACCCGGGGGCTCCACCGCACCCACCTGATGGGGCGTCTGACCCTGGCATCCCCTAAGCACAGGAGGACACAGGCGCACGGTCACTGCTCACACATGCTGCCCGCTGCACAGCCTGGTGGGCACTCGTAGGGTTTGCTTCCCTTGGGCATTTTGCCAGTGGGGGTGTAGTGCCAGGTGGCAAACATGAGGGTTAGAATAGGGCAGGCGTGCCACCCACATGAATGCTGGACCAGCTCATATGGGCCCCTAGGGACCCACTGGAAGAACTGACAGTCTCTGTACCTGGCCAGCTGAGCGTCAGTGACTGCTTTGAGGCCACCAGCCCCACCCTGGGATCCTAGGAGAGGGCCTGCTGGGAGCCCCCTTTGCCCAGAACAGTCACCTTCCTCTGATTCTTTGCAGCCAGGAACTCAGTGCTCCTTCAGGGGCTAAGGGAGGCAATAGGGGTGGGGCTACCTCCAAGGGGCAGGGTGGGACCCAGCCAGGTCCAAGGGAAGGCAGGGCCTCCGTGTGGGGCGCCACGGCTGGCCTCAGGGCACGTTAGCCAGAGTTTAAATGCAGGAGCACAGTTCCCTGGATGGCAGCCCTTCCATGTGGCTGGGAACTGCAGGGCCTTTAATAAGGGTCCAATCAGACCCCCCCCTCACCCCGGGGTCTTGGCAGCGACCCACAGCTATGAGTAGAAGTCTCCCCCCCACCACACACAAGGGGCCTTTGGTTATCCTGTGAAGGGCCCATCCAGGAAGCAGGCAGGATGTGTCAGGACAGCCAAGGCAGGCTTGGCTTGGAGCCAGCACAGGATGGCCCCACCGGCCAGCTGGTCACCCATTGGGATGGGTTAGGCTGGGGGGGGTGGGGCGCCCAAGGAACCTTCAGGTGGCTTTGGAGGGGTAGGGGAGGTAGCCCCCCTTCACCCTCCGGTAACTAACTGACCCTCCCGCACGTCCCTCCTCAGCTACGCCTCTCTTGAAGGGGACATAGGCCCCAGGCTGGCTGTGGGAGGCGGGTGACAGTGAGGAGTGAGGTGTCCTCATGGTGAGCTGGGGCTCCTCTCTGAGCAGACGGGACCCTATCATGGATTATCTGGCCCTCAGTTGGTGCAAAAGGGCAGAAGGCACCAGGGCGAGCGGGAGATGGGCTGCTGAGGCCTCATACTCACCCCTCTGCTCCACGGCCCTGGGCACCGACAGTGCCTGGCATCGTCAACATGGCCTGGCAGGTCCTACAGGCTGTAACAGGGACCCGGTGATGCTCAGAGGAGTCATTTCTGCAGCCAAAGTGGGGCTTGTGTTGGGAGTGTCCCTGAGCTATTTATGGGCTCCCTGGGGGTGGGCTGGGGGTGGAGTGGGCAGAATGACTTAGTCGCCTGTGTCCCCATGGCCCACATTCTGCCAGCCGGAGGCCCAGCATCAAGGAAGTACTTAGCCAAGGCCTGAGGGACAAGGGGCAGCCCCATGCCCACCATGACCCTGAGCACAGCCTCCACCGACTAGACATGGCCCGAGCCCGTGTGTGCCCTGAACGCATGGCCGCTGGCAGCTGGAGCCCCAGGTCTCTGCCCAGAAGTGAGGGCAGCAGCACCCAGGTGGGGCCCTCCCACCCTTCGGAAGGGGCAGTTGGCTGGGCAGTCCTGCCCCGGCCCTCTCCTCCAAGCCAGCTCTTGGCCCAAATGAGACACGTGCCGGGAAACGTCCAGCCCTCACTCCACCTCAACTGCCCGCCCACCCGCAGTGGGCCAGGGTGGCTGGCCCGAGGTGAGGGTGGCGGGTGGGCCGTGGGGGGACTGCCTCCTCCCTGCCCCTGGACTGGAGCAGCTTTGATCCAATTTTCAGTTGTGGGAAATATGACATGGATGGTGTGAAACCCCTGCTCGGCTGGTGAAAGGCTCCCTCCCTCCCCGAGTTCGGGCCAGATGGCAGCTCGGGCCTCTGAGGCACACGCCTGGCCTTTGTGGGCCGTTTAACACTGTGAATGGGGCCAATGTGTGGGAGACTCGCTGGGCTCCTGGCTCACACCAGCGAGGTGAGCGGCCACACAGCCAGAGGAGGGGCTGCCGGGGGTGCTGAAGGCCCACCCCAAGCTGGCGGGCTTTGCACAGAAGCACCGGGATGTGGGGGTTCGGATCCTCTGCCTTGGCCGCCCCCCAGCAGCTGGGGAGGGGCCCTTCCTCCAGCTGAGGCTCTGAGGATGAGGAGGAGTTTGTCTTGCTCTGCCCCAGAGCTCAGTAAGCCTGAGAGGCTGGCCGGTGGGGGTGGGGTGCTGGAGTTGATGCTCCCCTAGCCATTTGAGGTGAGGTGCCCTGCTGCGGATGTGGGGGCTCCCGGCAAAACCCACACGGTGGGCATCATTGTGCTAGAACTCAGGAGTCCAGGGCCATAACCCGTTTCTAAATAACTCACACCCCTAACGCCACCCTTCCCAGGCTGACTGCAAAGCAAAGGGATCATGGGGGGCACATTTGGTCCTCGTGCCAAAGGAGGACTTCTTGGTGGGGATGCACAGGGGCACAGAATGGCCATGGGACCCAGCAACCCCACTCCAGTGTGTCCCCAAAGGAGCCAACAGTGGGGCCTGGAACAGGCCCGTGCACACCCACACCCTCAGCAGCGTCACTCACAGGCGTCCATGGGTGGATGGACGGACGGACGGACAAGCGAACCGTGCTTCATCCACATGGTGGGAGAGTGTTCGGTGGTAAGAAGGAAGATTCTGACACAGGCCACACGTGGATGGACCCTGAGGACACTGCTGAGATAAGCCAGTCCCAGAAAGACAAGTACCGCCCGATTCCATTTACCGCGGCCCCTGGGGGGGTCAAACCCCCAGAGACAGAAAGTGGGATGGGGGTGCCGGGGCTGGGGAGTGAGTGTCTAATGGGGACAGCGGTTCAGCTTGTGAAGATGGAAAGTTCTGGTGGTGGTGACGGCTGCACAACAGTGTGAATGTACTTAATGCCACTGAATTACATACTTAAAAATGGTTAACATGGCAAATTTTGTGTCATGTTTATTTTACCACACGCACAAAAAAGGACTTTTTGGAGAAGAACCACACACTCCATCCTGCTCACCTACCCCAGGCAACCACAGCCTCCAACTGCCATTGGCACTAGGGCTGCCAGCACCCTGCAGGCAGGACTTATCTGCATAGGACATTGCCATTCCCAGCCTGCTTTGCCCAGATCCACACTGCTGCCCCCCCCCCAACCACCCTAGAGCCTGGACAAGATTCTCTGGACAAAGCTGTGCCTTCCACAGGGTCCCCCGAAGCACTAGGCTGTCCCCCATTTGGGTATTCCTGGTTGCAAGAGGGTTTCCAGCATGGGGTGTGGGGAGTAGGCCGGCTGCAGAAGGTGGAGAGCAAGGCTGGCCTGGGGAAGGACGGCTAGGGATGACCCGCCATGCAAGCCCCCATGGCCAGGGCCACCACATGGACCCCAGGCTGCGCACCGCACAGATGTGGACACCCCTGGAGTTGTTCTGCACCAGATGCAGTGCTCTGCCCCCTCCAAACCTCCAGGTGCTCCGGCGGGGCCCCAGGCCACCCCTCCATCACCAGCCAGCCCACCTGCTGTGGCCTCTGAGCAAGCACCCAGACTGCAGGGAGCTAAGGTGCCATTCAGTCTCCACCCCCTCCAGCCAGGACCCCTGGGTGTCCTGGGGGTGCTAGAGGGGTGGTCTGGTTGCTGGGGTGGGGAGGTGTGTGGGGGGGTAAGTGGGCACCAGAGGCTGCTGAGTCTGCCTGGGGTTAGGAGGGGGTTGGGTTTCTCCTTGGGGATCTGGGCAGGAGCTGGATGGAGCAAGAGTGCCGTGGGAGCACCCGCTCAGCACCAGGCAGGGGGCACCCACTCAGCACCAGGCAGGGGGCACCCGCTCAGCACCAGGCAGGGGGCACCCACTCAGCACCAGGCAGGGAGCAAGCAGCTCCGCTTCTTAGAACAGCCCTGTGAGGGGACTGTCCCTGTCCCCACCTGACAGATGAAGGAGCGGAGGGTCACAGGTTAAATGACTTACCCAGGTCATGTGTCCTGGACTGCTGACACCGTGATGATGATGACATTTCTGAGGCATGAGGTGGGGTCAGTGCTTTACCACGCGTGCCAGTGTGGGCTTGAGGATGAAGCTGCAAAGCGGCAGGATCTGTCGCCCCCTGACAGACCCAGGGCACAGAGAGGAGGCCCAGGGGAAGGGGAAGGTTGGAGCTGGGACTTGGACTTGCAGAACCTGCCTTTCTCTTTCCTGAGCAGCCAGAGGGAGGTGGGTTGATGGGAGGGGAAGAGGTGCCACCGAGCTGGGGCTGGGCGTCCAGGGCACTCATGAGAGCGGGGTGCAGGGTGGGGCTGGGTTCCCGGGAGGGCCAGGAGCACCTGAGGAGGGGATGACGTGCCTCTCCCCTGCGGGCGAGAACCCCGGCGGTGTGCAGGGAGCAGGCACAGTGATCGATGGACAGAGCTGCCCTGCAGATGGCTGGTGGCCCGCGACAACGGACAAAGGGTGCAGCGGCTCCAAGACAGCCTGAGAGGCACGTGCTGCCTTTGTCGCTGCGAAGGCTGAGTGCAGAGTGTGGGAACCACCGGCTGCGCAGCCCCACTCTGGTGGGAGAGCTGGGGGGTGACCCACCTCGAGGCAGGGAGGAAACCCTGGCCTCCACTCTCCAGCCCCCCCTGTACCCCACCACCACCAGAACGGGGGCTCTTGATCCTCCCCCGCTCTCCACTATGACGCTGTCCTGGGGCAGCAGACACCTGGACTGAGAGGGGACTGAGGCCTGGCCCCTGACCTGGGGGGGGGGTGCACAGGGGGCTAGAGAAGGGCTGACATTGGGGCTGGGGAGACTGTTACATGTAGGAGAGAACTTTGGGGTGTAGATTGGGCCCACCATGCAGTTATGTTGAAGACAGGCCAACATGTTGGCCAGAGTGCCCGCCTGACATTGGCAGGGCTGGGGTGGGGCAGCTTTGCCTCCAGCATGCTCCTCCTCTGTACCCACTTCATTAGCTCCTGCCTCGGTTTCTCCTCCGGTGCCCTAAGGCCCCAGGTCCCCTCCCTGCCCAGGCCTGCTCCTGGGGGTTACCCTCTTAGCTCCTGGCTTGAAGCAGCTCCCCAAGCTCTGAGCTCTTCCAGCTGGGACCCTTGGGATCTGCTGAGACCGCCTCCCTGGGGCTGCCTTTCCCCATCCTAGGCGGGGTGACTTCCGGACCTGTTCCTAATTTCTAGGAACTCCACTGAGGGCCACAGAACATGCACACAGCGGCGCCTTGCTGTGCTGGGCTGGGTGACATGGAGTCAGACTTTGCAGCTGGCTCTCACAGTCCCTGGGGCTCGCCCTGCCCTGCCCGGCGTCGACAGACACTGCAAGTTCATCGTGGGGAGTCTCAGCAGCAGGTTCTTGGGGGGGGGTCTGTGCAGGGGGCTGTCCAGGAGCCTGGGCTCTGCCCTTGGCTTTCTATTAAACACATGTTGGTCCTTTCTGGGCCTCAGTTTACCTGTATAAGATGGACTCCTCTGCCAAGGCCACCTCATGGAGGGACTGGCTCCAAGTTGCTGGAGGTGACTGAGGGGTGGGGGGCTGGGATGTTGCTGAGAAGAGAGTGGTACTCAGCCCACCTGGCCCTCTTGGCCCTCCCGCAGAACGAACCCCGTTGCTGGGGCTGACTGCCTGGGGCTGCCTGTGATTCTGATCTGAAATATGGCCAGTGCTCTGCGTCAGGACCACCGAGTCAGGGACAGGGTCGCCCCACACACCCTGTCCACACACCAACCTCTCCTTCTGCAATGGGGAGTCGCGGGGGGGGGGCGCTGAGCAGGGAAGGGATGCTCAGGACGGGTTGTGTGTGAGCGCCCCCCAGGTGGGGCTAGGCTGGGGCTGCAGATGTCCATTTGCAGGACCGTGCTGGGGTTTGGCGGGGTGGGCTTCAGAAATGGAACACTGGAGTCAGGTCACACACCTGCTGACTCCATGAGGTTCTGTGATTCAGGGGTCCCGGACCTTCCCCGGAAGCTGCCCTGAGACAGCTGCCCCCCTCTGGATTCCAGCCTGGACTTACTCACAGGGACCTGGGGTGCAGGGCTGTGCGGGGACCCTTCTCTCATCTGACCAAAGTGAGGCTCCACCCTGGGACCTGACTGTGGGGGGGGGGGCAGGGTGTCTGACAGTCTGAGGGGCTCCAGCCCTCCACCAGAACTTCTATTTTTGCAGAGCACACCAGGCCCCACGTTCCCAAGTGTGCTGCGTTCCTGACCTCCGAGCAGGAGGTCAAAGACTCCAGGCTGGCGCAGCCTCAGTGCAGGGGCCTCAGTTTCCCCTGTGGCCACTGGGAAGCGCAGAGGTGGGCGGTGGGAAAGCGCAGGGCCCGAGGGTCTCACCGCGACCCCCCATCAGGGGCCTCAGCCGCCCACGTGGCCGCACCCCCCCCCCCGCGCCGGCCGGGGGCAGGGCCAGGTCGGGGTCCTGAGCTGGTTAAAACCCCCGCGGTGTCAGAGAGCAGCTCTTCCCAACCCCTGAGGGCAGACAAGCCCTTTATCGCTCTATTATAACGCAGAGCCAGATGGTCTTTTGGGAGCTGCCCCCCCTCGCCCCCCGCGGCCGCCCTCATGCATTCAGAAGCAGACCCCGGCACTAATGCTGCGGGGCCCAGGCACGCTTCCTCCGTAGCCGCCCAGCGTGGGAAACGCCGGCCTGCAGGAACCCACAGCCCCCGCCTCTGGGGCGAGGTCCGAGGGTTAGAGCCTGGGGAGTGGGGGGGCAGAGCGGAGGCCTCCCAACGGACCCCCCCCCCGGAGTCTTCCCACTGGGCGACCTAAGGCAGGACGCTTAGCCCTATCTGTGCCTCAGTCTCCTTGCCTGTGAACGGGGGACAATGCTAGAGCCCCCCTACTCCCCTAGAGCCCCCCTACTCGGCTTGGGGGATCAAAGACATTCATGTAACGTGCTTAGAACAGGGCTGAGCATCAGGCCTGCCTTTGGGCCTTCCCAAGAATGATTTTTACATTTTCAAAGGGTTGAAACAAATATCCAAAGAAGGAAAATATTTTGTGACTGGTACAAATGAGATGAAATTCACACTTTAGCATCCATAAATGAAACGTGGTAGGAACACGGCTGGGCGCATTCCTTCACTGTGTGGAGGGCTACAGGGCTGCTTTGCTGCTGGAGGGCAGAGCTGAGCACGTGGGACAGACAGACAGCCTAAGGTTCTAAACCGCTCACTGTCCAGCTCTTTGCAGAAAGCGTTTGCCCCGCCGGTCACCTGGCACTGGCACCCACAGGGAACAGTCACGCTGTTAGTTATGCTAGTCGCTGTCCTTATCACCACCTCGGGGGCTTTCCCACTCACCCTTCTCGTCTTGGGGGCTGCTGTGGGAGCCCCGCTCAGGACAGGCAGCCTGGCCCAGGCTGAGCATTCACACATCTATTGCACAGGTGAGCAAACGGAGGCGTGTCTGGACCCAAGGCCAAGCTGCCAGCTGGGACTGAGCCCAGGCGGCACTCTGGGCAGCTCCCCTCCCCCCAGGAAAAACCGGGGTGGCCACTCAGCTCCCATGTCAGCCACCTGTGTTTCTTCCGGGGTCTGAGGCGCCCTGTCTCTTCACACCCACTGGGGGCCATGCTGTCCGAGCAAGTTGCTGTTCTGCATCTGGGATAGACCTATTTTGTCCTAAAAGCACCCCAGGTCCCCTCCCCAGCTAAGTGCACTTCTGCACAACCTGCCCCACTTGCTTCTGGAGGACCCTGGACTGGCTGGTCCCTCCCCTTTTTTACCTGACTTCCAGGCTGCTGCAGACCCCCAGGCCTTCCCAGCCTCAGTTTCCCATCTGATTGTCGAGGAGTTGGGCTGACTGATCTTTAAGGAGCTCCCCTGCCACAATGTCGGGGCTCTGGCAACTCCCCAAACTTGCATGGGGATGGGGGCACCCTGCTTTCTTTCTTTTTTTTTTTTTTAGCTGAGCCATCCTGCCACCTATTGGCACTCAGCTGCAGCTCAGCTCGGGCTGGGAATTGAACCGCTGTTGCTCAGAGCTGGTACTCTTGAGCGATTGAGCGAGCTCTTAACCAACTGAGCCACTCGCCCGGCCCCCCGCTTTCTTGAAGGGCGGGACATAAGGAGAGTAGCAGCCCATGAGCAGGGGGCTTGAGGGTGCAACTAATTTACACACTAATGTGGGAGGAGGAGAGGGCACATCGTCCCCTGGGGATCAATGGTCCGGTAGCTCTGGGCGCTGGGTTTGCTCCATGGTACTGTTACAGAGTGTCTGAGTCCCCCCCAGTTATGACCCCCCCATCCTGGCCTCATTGGACTCCCCCATATCCTGTGATGGCTGAAAGCCGTGAAGAAGCCAGTTCTGGGAGCACCACACCGCCGAGACCCACCCCCGCCGAGGCACAGTGGGGGCCCATGGGATCATATGTGTGGGGCTCAGCTCCGCACCATCCGTGGTCACTCCTCCGATTCTTGGACCCCTTAGCTCCTCCCACAAGGAACTTCATCAACATTCCCTTTGGGCACACTCTGAGGCCCCCTCCTCCCTAGTCGGGGCCAGCTGTCAGGGGTCTAGGGCTTCCAGTCCAGCGTGGGGGCCCCTCAGTGAGGCTCAGCACCCCTGCCCACAGCCCTGGGTGCACCTGATGCTCCCCACAGCCACCCGGCCTGGAGTCTCCTCAGACCCGCTCAGCAAGCCGTGCAGGGGACATGGCACCCAGTTCACAGATGAAGGCGAGGGGAGCCCCGCCAGTCCTGGGACCTTGGCCAGGCACCAGCTTATGGGAACAAGCAAGGCCAAGGCTGCCCGTCCTCAGCCAGACACCAACTATCCACTTTAAGTGGCTGCCGCGTGCCAGGTGGAGTGCCCAGAGCCTGGTCTCGGGCGGGGTGTGGGGAGGAGACGGGTGAGGGTGCTGGGCTCCGGAATCTTGCCCTTCCTACCCTCACTGCCTCCCAAGTCTGACAGTGACCTCCTCTTTAGCCTCTTGCCCCCACCTCCCAGGACGGAGACGGTTCCTGGCCTCGGCCAGGTGTGTCTGGTGGGCAATCACCTGCCTATTGGGCTCTGGGCCCCATGGGGCAGCCCCCACCCTCCCTGGAGCCCACAATTATGGGTCAGTGAGGACAGCCCCTTCTTGCCACTGTTTCCGTGTGTAACATGGGGGGACGGAGCCTCGGTGGTCTCCCTGGACTCATGGACCCTGTCAGTCTCATGCCACATGGGAAGGCCCAGGGGTGCAGGCACAGAGGCTGTGGGGTTCTTCCCAGGCAGCGGCCTTGGCTTTCAAGCCCTGCCCCCCATCCAGCCCAGAGGGAAATTTGGGCGGGAGGCCACTCCGGGTGGCTTCCCACACACCCCCCCACCCCTGCCATGGACATTCATACAGCACAAAAGGCTCGTGCCCAGCGACAAACTCATTCACATGGCTGCCTGGCTTTGTGTGCTGAGCTGCGGGCCCAGAGGCCATCTGGGGAGCAGCCGTCCCAGCGGGGCGGGGCTCCCTGGGCTGCCTTTGAAGGTTGGGGAAACTGCAGCAGCTTCCCAGCAACGCTGGAAGGCCGCACATCTGGCCTCGCCAGCGCCTTCCCGTTCCCACAGCCTCCTGGTGTCCCCGGCAAGCCCTGGCCCTGACAAGGGGACAAAGGGGGATGCCAGCCTCCCCGACCCCCCGCTTTGGATTACAACCCCTGGGTGTTCCCACCCGAGGACCTCTGGAGGCAGCCTGGCCTCCCAGGGAGGGCTATGAGCACAGGGCTTGAATCCGGACACCGCCACTTAGTGGCTGGGTTCTCTGAACCTCAGTTTCTTCATCTGTAAAATGGGGCTAATATCAGCCACCGCCAGCATGTGCTGAGGACGAAAGGAGTGAATAAAGGCACAGCATCCAGGCCACCTCAGCACTCGGCTGCTGGCACTAACATCAGTCATTTGGAGTCCCCAGCTCCAGGCTCTGCCAGGCCTTTGGCTCCGCTCACCCCACTTCATTCAGTTTCCTGGGTGGGTGACTCTGCCTGAGTTCTGGGCCACCTGAGAGCTGGCCAATAGAGCAGAGAAAGCGGGGTTCTGGAGCCAAACTGTACCAGGGACTGTGTGACCTCATCAGGCAACTAGGCATGGGTCTGTGCCCTGCTCGGTGGCGCAGGCACAGAATCCTCCAGCTCAGGATTCTGAGCAGGTCCAGGGGGGAAGGTCCTGCTTAGCCTGTATGCAGCAGGTGCTAAATAACCTCTCAGTTCCCTGTCCACCCTCCCTATCCAGGCCCCCTGAGCGCCCCCAAGTCTGACCTCCGCTCTGGACCTGACCAAGTCAGCTCAGCCATGGGCGCAGCCCCATGAGTGAGACAGGGGAGGGGGCTGTCAGCCCCAGGCAAGCTCTTCCTCAGAGGGCCAGGGGCCTGGACAATCAGGAGGGGTACCTAGAGGGGTGAGGTGGGTGGGGGTTCCCCCAAAACCCTGCCTGGCATGGGGGATAGTTCTGAGTCTGGGCAGCTGGGGGCAGGGAGCTGGGTGTCTGAGGGTCTCTCCACTCAGGGGACCTTTTCTGGCCAAGGGACTTGTGGGGCCAGGGCTTGGCAGGCAGGACCTCTGTGGAGGCCCCTTTGCCCCAACCCCTGCTGGAGGGGGGATGTCCTTGAGAGGGTGTCCTGCCGGCCCGAGATAATCCCGGCTTTTGAGAGGCTGTGAGAGGCTGGCCCGGGGACTTTCCCACAGCCCCACATAAAGGGCGACCGCCAGCTGCTCACCCACAAAAGGCTCCCAGCCATTCAGGGCCTGGAGGTGGGCGGGGGAGCAGAGGCACGGCACATTCTACCTGGCCACCCCCAAGCTAGGCCTGCGTCCACAGGGGCGGCTTCTGCCCACTGACCACTGATGGCCCAGGAGGCCCCCGGGGCTGGGCACTAGGGAGCAGTCTTTACAGTTGCCCCCGCCAGTCATCTGCCCTCCCCGTTGGGCCGAGGCTGGCACAGTTCTTGGGCAGTCGAGAGAGGAGTCTCTGGGGAGACAGTTCCCACTCCCTCTGTTGCCATCATTGGGCTGGCCCATCTCCCCTCCTCCCGGCCACGTGCCCTGGCCTGGCTTCGCCCTGGCAGACATGCTTTCTTGCTCCCAAGCCTGGCCTGTACAGTGCTCAACCCCCATTCACTTCCATGCCCCCCCCCCGCCCATCTTACCACATAATGCAGGTGACAAGAGGGGAACATGGTGGGGCAGAGGGCTGGCAAGACCTTTTCCTCGGACCTCAGCTTCCTCCTCTGAGATGCAGGACAGCACTGCCTCTTCCCTGGGCTGTGGTGGCAGAGTTCTTAAGTCCAGCTATCTCAAAATACCAGGCCCTGGGGGAGCTTGGGGGTGGGCAGGGCCCTGCCCCCAGGAATTAACTGCCCAGAGCACCTCTGATGATGACCATATAATGCAAGAATCAGCCTGGAGGAGGGAGGAGGAGGCCAGAGGGCTTCCTGGAGGAGGTGGCAGCTGAAGCGTGGCCTTTCAGAAAGCAAGGAGGAGAGTGGGGGTTTCCAGGGGCAGCAGCCCTGGCCCAGTCTAAGGGCACTGACCCCTCTGTGCAGCCCTGGGGGGAAGTACCCCTTCCCTGATGTTGCATCTCCATGTGGCTTCCACATCCTGGGCTCACCCTGCAGCCACTTTTGTCCCCCAGTGACTATGGCTCAGCAGCCGCCCCTCCCCTCGCTAGGAGAGCTCCAGGTTAGGTGTGAGGAGTTGGAGAGGCCCAGACAAGGGACCCAACGTGGCTTGGGAGAACAAGCAAGAGACCAGAGGGTGGCCCGTGGAGACGCTTGTCCTTTGCCTGGAGGACAGGAAGGTGGGGGTCAGGGAAGGAGCTGCCCTGCACGCTCAGCCGTCAGGAATGGCCACTTCCTCTGGCCTCTGCCTCCCGGACAGGCGTCTGGACCACTGGGGGCTCAGTGTGGGTTTGAGGGCAGAACTCAGAGTCAGGGCACGTCCCAGCTGACGCCCCACGTGTCCCCCGTCGCCCCACCCACACCCCACCTGCTGGGGGGCGGAGCACGTCATTATCCCAGCCCAGCGGGTTCAGGGGCCTGCGCTTTGTCCAGCCCCGGCAGCAGATTGGTTGCGGAGCGTGGGAAAGCGCGCGCGCCCGCGGCCCCACCGCCCTGCACTGCATAAAGGCGCCGCCAGCACCCGGCCGCTGCCACGGCTTTCCGGCCACCCTCCCGCGCCGCTCGCTCCCGGCTCGAGCGCCGGGCAGGGTCCCAGGCTCAGCCCCCTGACCACTCCCAAGTAAAGATCGGTCCGGGTCGGGCGCAGCGACAGCGCAGGGCGCACGCGGCGGTCCGAAAAGGGTCCGGCGGATGCCTGTCGTCACTTCTCTGCTCTCCCTTCTGTTTCAGAAGCTCGCGCGGCGCTAGCCAGGCTGCGCGCTGGGAAAGGGGCATCGGGAGACGGAGGTGGCGATGTATCCGGTGAGCGCCGCGCCGGCCTGGCTGCGTGGTGGTGGTGGTGGTGGGGGGGTCACCCGGGCTGGGGGCTCGGGCGCCCTAGTGGCCCCTGCTCCCCCAGCTGGCTCACGTGCTCCGCTCACTTTCTGCAGCCCTGGCCGCACCGCGAGCGCCGCGGATGGACTTCGGGGAAGGCTGGCCGCCGCCCCCCGCGAAGCCTTCCGCTCGTCTCCCTGCGCCCGTGCGGATGGAGCCTCAGGCCCGGCTGAAGAGCGGCCTGCAAAAGAGACGCGCTCTGCCGCCACAGAGCAGCGAACCCCTGCCCACGAGGGCCCGGGCTGTGGCTCTGGTGGCGACCTTGCCAAGCTCCTCAGACCCAGAGGAGAGGGCTGCAGGCTGGCCAAGTACGGCGCCCCTCCTGCCATAGGGGTGTTGTTTCCCTCTCATCTCATGCCCAGTGCCAGGGCTGCAAGAGCGCAGCCCAGCCTGCAGACAGGTGGGGCGTCAGCTGCTGGCTGTGGCGAGGTCTTCGCCCTGAAGGAGGGGTCCTGGGGGCAAGGGTTTTGTGTGTTACAGAGGCTGTAAATGGTCGGGGTTGTCCACGGCAGAGGGAGCTGGGGCAGTGTCTCTGGGGGGCCAGGCCTGCAAGGAGGGGGGTGGGGGCTGCTGCTTGGTCATCTTAGCCAGGCCCTGAAGCGGGTCCTCTGCTTCTCCCAGGCTGGGAAGGACTGGATGCTGTATGTTAAAGCGGGGCTGGGCTGGAGAATGCTGTGCGTTTGAAGGGCATGGCCGTGTGGTGGACACCGGTAAAGGTGTGGGGCCTCAGTGGCATCCCGATGGGATGTAGGCATAGCTGTCAGTGGCGGGCATGTGTGGGGTACATACCGTGTATGCCTCAGAGCCGGACTGGGTGGAGCCTGAATACAAGTGCTGGTCTGCAGCGTCTCCCTTGGTCTCTGCCCCCCATGCCACTTGCCCCACGGCTGACTGCCACCTCTGAGATTCAGGGCCCCTGCCCACGGTGTGGGAAGGGATCGGGGCCTCCTGGGATGGGGCACTGTGCCAAGGGCGTTCTGGGCTGGACCCCTGCCCTGCTGGCCTCTTCCCTGGAACTATGGTCAAGGCCCAGCACACTTGCCTGGCCCCCAACAAAAGGGAGACCCTCAGGGATGCTCTGAGCCAGAGATAGCGCCTTTCCTCCCCCGGCTGCCTGGGGGGCCTCCATTGTGGCGAGCCCCCTGCGGGCCAGGCAGTGTCCTGTGTCCTCAAGTCACTTTTCCAACAGCCTGGAGGATGGAATGGCGTTGTTCTCCTTTTACAGACGAGTAGACCGAGGTCCTGCAGACTCGGGGACCGTGCCAGGAACACGCGGGAATCAGGCATGGACGGGCGCCCTTCAGCAGTGGGATCTGGCCCCGGAACCTCATCGCGTCCTCCCTGCCCCCACTGAGGCCGCTCAGCGTGGACCTAGCAGAGATGGGCTTCTTCCTGCGCCTCTCTTTTTGGTCCCCCAAATCTCACCCCTGTTTTTTTCCTGGGGGTGGGGGGTTGAGGGGGGAAGGGCATCTCCCAATGGAGCAGCTGACTGAGAGGTCACTCGGTCTTGGGCCCAGCAGTGTGCCTTGCTGAACCAGAACCAGGCAGGGAGCACCCTGCATTTGCCTGGGGCGGGAGGGGGGCAATCGTAAAGGGAGTGGGGCCCCAAAACCACGCCCCACCCCCTCCCTGATGGTGTGCGGACCACAGAAGTGCTGAGAGAGAACACGCACGGCCTGAGGTTTGCTGCCCCCTGGTGGCGATCTGCAGGTGGCGGGGCCTGGGCCCCCACGGTCCCCTCCACCGCCCTAGCCGCGGGGGCGGGCAGGGTGCCTACTCAGTTCAGGGAATGCCCAGGCCTGGGCGGGTATTCCCCTGGTTCTGGGTAAGGAGGCAGAGGAATTCTGAGACCCAGACAGGAAGTTACCTTCTGGGAAGCACAGAGAAAAACCAGAAAGACAGGTCAGCGGTGGGGCAGTGGCCACAGCAGCTTGTCGCCGACCTGGTTAATGCCAGTGCTGCCCCGTGCCAGGTGCAGTTCCAGCTCATGGGGTCCCAAGCCACCCTCCATTAGCGGTGCTCTTTCTGAGCCCCTCACTTCCCACTTAGGGTTCTAGTTACGCCACCTACCAGCATGTCCCTCCTCTGTGGGAGGGGCAACCTCAACAATTGTCACCGTGCCCTTTACCCAGCATGCAGTAAGCACTTAATAAACGTGGGCTAAACAGAGCATGGCTTCCTGGAGGCCCCAGGAGCCCTGGATTCAGGGGAGGGGCCCGCTGGCTCAGGGCTTCCCAGCTTCCCTTTCAGGGACCCTTTCAGGGGCGCACAGAGACCCTCACCAGCAAGCTACCTCCTGTGCCCAGAGCAGATGCCCCGGGCTCCCTGCCCAGGTCTGCCTGAGGGCTTTTGCCCAGGGGTGGGTCTGGGGATGTGGACTCTGCCCCCTACTTGCTTGGCACTTCCATTGGGCACTCTGTTAGGATGACTGGAGGTTCCAGGGAGCCAGTCTGCCAGCTGTCAGATAGTTAAGCAACAGTATTGGGGGCCCCCTGATAACATATCTCATTTGGGAGCCCAGTGTGTGTTGGTGCCTGAGGACCTTCTGCAGGACAGTCATGGTGTCCCAACCCCTGCAGCTGACAGGCGGCTGCCCCAAGCCCATAGGAGGGGCCTGGACTTGGGCCACCGCACGCTGATGCTCAGATGAGGGAGTGAGTCAGTGGGTGAGTGTGAGAGGTACATCTCATCAGGCTGTTGCCACACACACCATTTAACCTCGTCTATTCAAGGTTTTCTTTGTAAAATTACATCCAGCGACCATTTTTAT